>NC_062532.1:3534379-3875882 GCF_022655615.1 Tachysurus fulvidraco
TACAGAAATGATTATTCATTTAGAACAGGATCCTTTATTTCTAGTCATTTGTAATTCTGTTTAATTTATAATTTAGAATGCAACACACTACAGTTTTTTCTATAATTTCCATAAAGGTAAAAATGCAGTTTTCATGTACATGCAGTGTTCTCTTCATTTTAGATGTCAAAAGGATTTTGTGGCTCCCTGTGCTTTTTTTTTTCTTTTGGAAACGGCTCCAAATGGCTCTTTGAGTGTTTAAGGTTGCCAAACCCTGTTATACACTATCAGGTGTTTTCAGGTGAATCTATAATAAGAAAACTTACTAACATAATTCTGTTTAATTTAGAACCTTACATTATAACAGCATTATAAAATACATCTTGTCATGTTACTGAGAAACCTCACAACCACAGGAGGATGTAGTTACATAAATTATAGTGTTTTTATTTGTCCAACCTGTGTTTAACAACCCAAATAACTAATCACACATTATGGAAAGAGTGAAAAAGAAGAGAAAATGTAGATATTTGTCTGATAATGACTGATACTGAATGAGTCTCATACAGAATGCAGTTTGTGGATTCACTTTTTTTTCCACTTTTTTTTTTGAGCTCTTCTTCCTCATTCAGTTGTATCAGCAAGCTCACTATAAGCCTTTGTTTTTGTACTGATGTCTAAGGGGAAGTATCACTGTGTGTCACGGGCGCAGTAATAAACTGCAGTGTCTTCTGTCCTCATGCTGTTCATCTGCAGATACACCTGCATCTTACTGTTGTCTCTGGAGATGGTGAAGTGGCCCTTAACAGCATTAGAGTAATATATGCTACTGCCGTGGATAGTTGCAAGAAATTCCAGTCCTTTTCCAAGCACCTGTCTGATCCAAGCCATGTAATAGCTACTAAAGGTAAATCCAGATGCTGTGCAGGTCAGTTTATGAGACTGATCAGGTTTGATGGTCACTGGATCAGACTCGATCAGTGTCTGACTGCAGGAATCTGAAATAGAAAAATATTTAAAAGTTGGAATTAACATTAAAAATTAATGAATGAAATATTTAAATGATGTGATAAATAATACTTACATTGAATGAAGATTGTTAGAGTAAAGTAACACAAAACTCTGCCTAGTCCCATCTCAAAGAATTAAAATGATTCCTGCTGCTGTAAATGAACACAAACTGCTGCTATGTTGTTGGGCTGAATGTTTCAGCATAAATGGTTCAAACACAGGATTTGGTTTGCATGACACACCCACTAGAGATATAAAAACATCCACAGAGGAACAGATGAGAAATCTATTTCTGTAAGTGTCACATTGTCAGGTCACTAACTGTTCTGTTTGTAGTATAAGTTAACGCTCCCTAACACTACTGCTTGGGTTTGAATTAGAATTTTTCTTGCACTGAGATTTACATAAATACATGAACTTTTCTGATCAGCATTTGTATTTAAATCAAATACAAAACCACAAAAAGTGAGTATAACTTTAGAATTTCTAAAATACACAGAATATTGTAGTTAAACATGAATCACTTTTACAGAATCCCAAAAATCATTAATCTGTCCGGTGAGTTAAATGAAGCTGGAGAACGATTAGTGTTTAAAAAAAGAGACGCTGAATGTGTTCAAATAGACTGAGAAGATTTTCTTTACAAAGACAGAATTCTAATTATATTAATTGCTTAAATTCTATGTTGGAATAAAGGTTTTGTTCAAAAAATATTAAATCTGACTTTATGCGGACATTATGTCATTTTAACACAATTGACTTAGCTAACACTAAATATAAAACCTCTATGGAATGAATTAATAACTAGTTATAACACTTAACAGTAAACTATGATATACATAAATCATTGGCATTTTGACCATTTAATGAATGCAAAGAAAAAAACTCTCAGGAATCTAAATGTTATATTTTAATGTTATCTCAGATTTCCAATGACTTCCAGTCCCAACAAACTCCTGATTCTAATACCTATAATTTAGACATGATGTACACTAAAATGTTTAAGGTAAAAAAGTAGTCTATCTGTTACAGTAACTACTTTAGGACATGTCAGTAGCTGTATCCTGCAGCCCCTTCACCATTACACCAAATGAGGAATAGTACTATTTTGCATGAGGTTAAATTATGTAAACTCTGTCCCTGACTATACATCAATAAAGCTGGATGACTAGAGAGCAGCTCCCACCAGTACAGCCTCAACTGTAACCATGCTGCTTGTATATCTCCTGGTGTTGGACATATCTACGTCCTGTAAGTTTGATTAAACCTTACATTGTTGTACTTTGTCTATTTCATGTTGAGATTGTTTAGAAAAAAATTATGTTTTCTGTCTATATATATATTTTTTTATTGCAGTTGTTTTTAGTGCAATCGATTTTGCTCAGCCAGGTGATGTGATTGTCCGGCCTGGACAGACTTTGACCACTGGCTGTAAAGTGTCTGGTTATAGCTTGACTGATGGCAGCTATTGTACAAACTGGATTCGACATGCTGCTGGGAAAAATATGCAGTGGATTGGATACATTTGTAGTGATGGAAGCACAGGGTGCACAGAATCACTGAAAAACAGGTTCAGCATCACTCAGGACACCTCCAGTAACACGGTGACTCTTCAGCTGTGTATTATTGTGTGCGCTACCATAACACGGTGATACAGATCACTGAAGTGCCTGTACAAAAACCTCCTCAGATCAGCCTCATGCCTTTTGTCATCGTCACAATCTTCACTATCTGATCTCTACATTTATCTCATTATTCACTGTCTCATTCATATCAATATACTGGAATTGAATAGAGTAGAGTGGCTTTAACAAATACTTTTTATCAGTCTCCTTATTTTAAAAAAGTGAGATTTCAGGAAATTCTGTAGTGACAGTAGAGAGCAGGTGGAGAAACGCCTGGAAAGGTAGAGGTCTGCTCTAGAAAGACTTTTGGTGCACAAGAGGCTATTTTTTTATAACTTGGTGAATTTGCATGAACACACTTCAGCTGTTAGATTTCATAGTTTCATGAATCCTAGAAAACAAGCAGCTGCTGCCCCCTAGAGAGCAGATACAGAAAATTACAATGTTCTGGCTGCTAGAAAAATAAATAATTAAATAACAATACAATTTTACATGGACTACAACGGGCATCACCAAATGGCGGACTACGGTCCGGATCCGGACCAAGTGACGGGTCTGCCCGGACCCGTTAAAATTCTAATATTATCATATTAAGCATCTCCTTATTATAATCTAATATTATAGGATTATTTAAGCTCTTTGATATTAATAAAAAGATAAATCTTTTGTTAATGCACAGTTAATCTAGTTATTACGACAGGAGCGTCATCAAAAGCCGAGCCAAAAACAGATTGTTTCTGTTCCACACTCCAGAGCAGAAGGTGGCAGTAATGCACCTAATTATGCTGGCAGGACAATTAAGATTCAAACTGCTGGCAGGACAGTTACATGCCCAATTCTCTCACTAGGAACAGAAGATGGAAAGGGAGTAAGGAGAGGTGGAAAGGAGAGAGGAAAAAGGGAGCTGCTCAAAGCTCTGCACTTTTCTTTTATTCAGTAAATTCTGCCCTGTTCTATTTTACATGAAATGTTCTTTTGCCTAAGGTTCCTGTGTTATTAATGTAGTTAATGTTTAAAAAAGGGGCAGCTCAAAAGTCTTTTGTTTATTTTTTTCTTAAAGAATAAAAGCATTCACTGTAGGACAAGGATCACTGTAACATCCAGAAAAACATTCTTCTTTCTTAAGAAACTGTGATTTGTTTGAAACTGAATTTAATTATAGAAATATTTCAGGTCACATATTACAGCTGACTCAACCTGTCAGGAGCTCATGCCAACAATTTGTCTGTTTTAAATCTTTGTGAATAATTGAATCATTTAAAACATCTTCTCTTTTTCCTAAATTCTTTTTGAAGAAACCAGAAGATGTCTTTTGTGAACATCAACTGCTAGATAGCAGCACGTTTCTTATGCAAAGTTATAATGAACATAGTGAGAGCTTTCAGTAAACAAAAAGTCCAATAAAAAGACATTCAAGCTTCATAAAACCTCAAGAGCCACAGCAAGGCAAAGTTCTAAATAAAAATAAATGTTAATAATTTTATTTATATGACACTTTAAAAGAATAAATTCTGTTTAACAATTTTAATATGAATCAAAATATAACCTATGACAAGGAACAATTATTTAGTGGACTTCAGAAAAGTAATATGGCCTGATCAATCTTACTCATAACTCAAATATAATGTGATGATGTGATGTCAGGGTTTCTTTAGTAGATTTAAAAGTTATACATTTAACATCTAATTGTAGTTCCAAAATTTCACACTACAATCTCATCCAATCAACTGAGAGAAAGTTAGCTGATATCATCTTCTCACTCTTCTGAGAAACTCAGAAGGTGAAACATTGAAGTAAGACACAGTTTCTGCCTCTAACAGACTTCTGTACTGGATGTTTTTGTACAGCGTCTTTGTTGATCTGTCTCACTGTGAGTTACGAGCGCAGTAATACACAGCTGTGTCCTCAGTCTGAAAGTTTTGCCCGTGTAAAGTCACAGTGTTGGTGGAGGCATCAGCTGAGAAACGGATCTTGTTCTTTAGTGAATCGCTGCTGCCAGTATCACTGGAGCTGCAGTACCAGCCGATCAATTCCAGTTTTTGTCCTGATTGTCGTATCCAGTTAGTACATTGACTAGTGGCTGAGTATCCAGTGATCTTACAGGGGACTGAAAATGATTCTCCAGGCTTAACCAGTATGACTGCAGGCTGAACCAGTTCAATACATTTAATACCTGTGAACAACAATCATGCCATTATTCAGGTGCATTCTATCAACAGGAAAATGTACACAATGATCTGCATCTTTCCAAAATTCTCCACACACTTACCAGATGTAGCTGTTAACAGCAAGAGTAGAAGTGTAGAGAACATGGTTTGATCTGAACCTGAACCCAGATCCTCACTCCTCCTGAGAACACCTCTAATCATTTATGAAGGGGTTTGATTTGCATGACAGTGTTTAGGCTTTCGGAAGACATGAGGCATTTCCTACAAATGTTAAAACAACACGATCACAAAATATTAGTTTCTAATGATGTAGTTGATGAAACAGTGTGGATGATGCAGTCTGGTTTAATGAGATGATGATATAATGGAGCTGTAATATCTTAGCTTCATAAGTTAGTGTTTATGACTTTAATGTAAATCCCAGGAGAACATGTTCTCATATTTATGACACACTATCAGTCCTTTGATCCTCTACATGTTGCTTAGATGCTGTGTGAATAAAGAAAGAGCGACCATCACAGGCCTTAAAGCTTAAAGAACAGCATAATGTTCAAACATTTCTAATGTGGGTGCAGTTTAAATATACAGGATACAGATAAAGACCAAAGGTTGAGTAAACTTTTCAGTAAAAAAGTATTTGTATTACTGTAATAATGTTTAGAACCTTTTATTTTTTTTGAGATTTCTATCACTGCAGCTTGAGTTTATGTTTGAACCAATAAGAATTTTAAGGCAAGTGTTAATGAGTAAGTTTATACACTATCAGGTGTTTTGGGTGAATCTATAACAAGAAAACTTACAGAATTTTTATTCATTTAGAACAGGAAACTTTATTTCTATTCATTTATCATTCTGTATAATTTAGAACCTTACATTATAACAGCATTATAAAATACATCTTGTCATGTTACTGAGAAACCTCACAACCACAGGAGGATGTAGTTACATAAATTATAGTGTTTTTATTTGTCCAACCTGTGTTTAACAACCCAAATAACTAATCACACATTATGGAAAGAGTGAAAAAGAAGAGAAAATGTAGATATTTGTCTGATAATGACTGATACTGAATGAGTCACTTTATTTGTTGAGCTCTGCTGCCTCCTTCAGTTGTTTCAGTTATTGAAGCTCAGACTATGAGAACAGACTGTGTGTTAAACACAACACACTGCTGGAAACATGCTGTATTATTCCTAAATCCACTCATTAAACACTGATTCCAACTGCTGGTTAAAAATCCTGTAAAATGAAGGGATTAATAATGGTTCAGAATGAAGACTCTTTCAATAATGTTTTCTTTTTTATATTTAAAAATGACTTTGTGTGACTGTGTTTTAAAATGCTGCAAACGATTCTGACTTCATTCCAGTGGAAGAAAGTGAAAGTGTGACTGAGATGATTTATTAGTTACACTGAGAGGATGTCTGTAACATGTCTCATAAGGTTTTTGTAAGAGGAATCCACTATTCTGTCTCACTGTGGTTCACGAGCGCAGTAATACACAGCTGTGTCTTCAGTCTGCATGTTCTGTCCTCCAATTGTTATTGTGTTAGTAGAAGTGTCTCTGGAGATGCTGAACTTATTTTTCAGTTTCTCACTGTAAGCTGTACTACCACCACCGCCGATGTACCCAATCCACTCCAGAGCTTTTCCTGCAGGTTGTCGAATCCAATGTGTAGTGTAGCTCGTAACTGAATATGAAACCTTGCACTGGATGGAGAGACTCTGGCCTGGCTGGACTGTCATGGAAGCAGGCTGAGTCAGTTCCTCACCATGCACATCTGTGGAGGAAACACATGGTGATATCTCACACAATATATGCTGCACCTTTATTCTTCATCTAGTAAATTAATGAATTTGATAAAGCACTCACAAGAAGCAGCTGCCAGCAGGAGCAGTAGAGATGTAGAGAACATGGTGTGTGTTGTTTGGACTGGAGTCTTCTCTGTTCTCCAAAGTTTAACAGACACCATCACATCATATAAATAGAGTGAGATCCAGCTCTGACACTTGGATTTGTTTATCTGCTGATGATGGGAGGAGAATGTATCTGAAATGTATTTAATGGAGGATGTGTGGGTTTATGAACTCAACTTGTTCCCTTTGGAGTTGTGAATTAATAATCTTTCAACAGTGTAAATGTCCAGACAATGTTCAGAACAGTCCAATAAAAGTTAGCAGTAGTAACATGTAAGTCAGAGACACTGTAAACATTTTGTTTCTTTCACCTCAATGAATCTGTAAATGTGGGGTTTGTCATGTGTCTATAGTAAGTCTGTGTTTATGTACTGATGTCTAAGGGGAAGTATCACTGTGGTTCACGGGCGCAGTAATAAACTGCAGTGTCTTCTGTCCTCATGCTGTTCATCTGCAGATACACCTGCTTCTTACTGTTGTCTCTGGAGATGGTGAAGCGGCCTTAACAGTGCTGGAGTAAAACTTCCTATCACTATCACCCTCAATAATTGCAACAATTCCAGTCCTTTTCCAGGCGCCTGTCTGATCCAAGCCATCCAGTAGCTACTAATGTCTAATCCAGATGCTGTGCAGATCCATTTCCATTTAGGTGAATAAAACACTTCCTAATGATGACCGAGTGACTGAATACATTACCCTGATTATTGTCTCGTGATACTGAATGATTATATGATTACTTACAGTATATATATCCTTACACCTCTAATTCCAGTAGTTTTGTTCTCTACTAATAAGAGTACAGACATTTGTTCTCTTCTGGACTCCTGAACACATAAAACCTGCAGACGCAGACGGGGAAAATGAGCTGCAGTTTATTTACAGAGTCATTTAAAGAACCAGAATATGTACGTATATAACACGAACATAACAGTACGTATATAACAGAATATAACACGTCTGAATCTGAACTTCGGGTGAGCAAGAGGATATTTTTTGTATTATAACAGGGTGAATTTGCATAAACACACTTCAGCTGTTAGATTTCACAGTTTTATGAATCCTTCATGAAAACAAGCAGCTGCTGCCCCCTACAGGTGATTTTTAATTCCAGGAGTTTGTAGTAGTGATGCTGCAGTAAACATCTACATTTCAGTTTGTTCTCTCGTCAGATTCTGTGCTGCTGAACAGACTCTGTGTTTCTAAATTCAGGAAATGAACCATCGACCTGTAGTGTTCCTGCAGCTGGCATCACAATCAGGAGGAATAAAAGCATGAATAGTACTGTATATAGTCCCCAACTAGTCATCACAATCATTGTCCTAGAGCTGATTTACCTCCAGTCAAATACGTAAAGACATCATAATGTACATGTGATACATAACATGTGGATTATTATTATTATTAATAATATTAATAGCTGCTAGAAGAGATTGGAATAAAGAGGAAGATCTGAGTGTGAATAGATGATGTTGTTTATAATAAAGGTCTCTGGGGTGCAGCTTCCTGCTGAGGGAATATTTACAGCTCACGATGACGTGCTTGTGTAAGTTTTTGTACAGCTCTGGAGTCTGTTGGTTGTGTCAGTGTGACTCTCGTTACACAGTAATAACGTGCCGTGTTCTTCAGCTTTCATGACTTTTCACTTCTAGGTACAGCAAGGTTTTATGGTTTGTCTTTACTGATGGAAGGAATTGGCCCTGTAGAGGAACTGAGTGAATATTTGTTGCCAGTGCCAGCATCAATGCGCCCGATCCCCACTCCAGTCCTTGTCCTGGTTTCTGACGGATTTCACCTGTAATTGTTCAGGTGAATGACACTGCATTCCTCTAGATGTAAAGACCTAATCATCTCATAACATCTCTAATCTGTTATTGTAAATCTATAAAATTTGGAACCTTAAGAGATATGTTCTCATGTGAATTTATGTGAAGTAAACACACTCTTTCATATCAACATATTCAGAAAGGAATATAACACCATGGGGTGTGTTGTTATAGGGACAATATCAAGAGGCAGGGTGGTGTGATGACAGGAATTGTAGAGGTGGTGGATGCAGGTGCTGATAATTTATTGTCAGATGTAACAAAACACATGAAATTGTGTAATTCTGCACCCTTTGGTTCTACTGTGACATGAAATTACTGCTTCAAAAATTAATGGCACTGATTACTGTGATCACTTTTCCTCTTATCTAGCAGCAGTCTGTGAACGGTTCCCATTTATTTATTAATTAAAGTAGAATATAGTGAACTCTTTTTAGATTTATACTTACAGTTAATGTTGTAGAACTTTTGTGAAATGTATGTATTCCATAATCATGAATTCGGGGTCCGTGGGCTACAGAGCCAAACCAGGCACCGGCAGAGCAGGAGGCCAGGGTGGCGCCAGCAGAGCGGGACGCCAGGGCAGAGCCAGCAGAGCGGGAGGCCAGGGCGAAGCCGGAAGAGCGGGAGGCCAGGGCGAAGCCGGAAGAGCGGGAGGCCAGGGCGAAGCCGGAAGAGCGGGAGGTCAGGGCGGAGCCGGAAGAGCGGGAGGTCAGGGCGGAGCCGGAAGAGCGGGAGGTCAGGGCGGAGCCGGAAGAGCGGGAGGTCAGGGCGGAGCCGGAAGAGTAGGTGACCAGGGTGGTGCTGGAGGCGGCGCCAGAGACAAGAGTAGAACCGGAGACCAGGGTGGTGCTGCAGGTCGAGCCAGGGACCAAAGCGGAGTTGGCGGCCAGGGTGGTGCTGGAGGCAGAGCCCGAGACCAAAGCAGTGTCGGAGGGCAGGGCTGCCAGTGCGCTCAGTCAGCTGGCCGGGATTGCAACCCATGGTGGCGCTGGGGGTGCTCTGAGCCTGTAAACAGGGACAGGAGGTAGAATGGCTGGCAAATCCAGTGAAACAAAACACAGGACAGATAACACAGGAGAATTGGTTGGTTCAGGCCAGGCAGAGAGTTCAGGGAGCTGGGTGTAACCATGTCGACTGCGTTCTCCGACTCGGTCATTTCGGTCCGACCCAGCTGGTTCTGCTGGTTCCGTCGACCCGGTCGGTCTGGCTGGTTCCGTCGACCCAGGTGGTGCTTCCGACCCGGTCGGTCCGGCTGGATCCGCCGACCCAGGTAGTGCCGTCAATCCTGTTGGTCCGGCAGGTTCCTCCGACCCGGTCGGTCCGGCTGGTCCCGCCGACCCAGGTGGTGCCGCCGACCCTGTCGGTCTGGGGTGGTTTCCCGCCGACCCGGTCGGTCCGGGTGGTTCCGCCGACCCAGCTGGTTTCGTCGACCCAGTCAACTCACCGACCTCATCGAGTATCCGCCAGTTTGGAGACCAGCCGGTTCGCACGGGCCTCAGCCGAGCTTGCAGGTATGGTAGCCATGTGAACCTGCTCGGTCACAGGTGTGCACGGGACTGGGCTGGACTGAGGCACTGTGGGGCATTCGGGCATCTGTGGCTTGTTTGGCTCTGTAGCCCACGGACCCCGATGCTTGCTGCCCCCCCAAAAAAATATTTAAGGCCGGCTTCCGTCTCTCCACTGCCCACGGGTTACTGAGGACCCGCCCAGGAGCAACGCCAAGTTGACGAAATCCCACAACGATCCTATCTCTCGTCTAGTCGGCATTAAGTAGCGCAGGATGTTCTCTAGTCTATACCTGAAGATGTCCTTGAGAGTCTTCTCTCCAAAGCTGACCTGGTTACACAGGTCCACGAATACCTCAGCATATTCCTCGACTGGGGAATCCTCCTGAAATAGGCAAAACAAGATTTCTGCTGGATCCATTTGTGGTTAGTCTTTCTGTCATGAAGAGACAAAGGCGAGTGAGGATCCAAATTCAGTTTGAACTTTTACTAAACAAAAACAAGAAACAAGCAACAGATAAGCATTCAAAAACACTGAGCAGAACAGGCTACAGGAACAGAGACGTAAACAGACAACATACTACATGAAATAATGACTAACACCAGGGAAGTGGACAAACAGAGTAGATATAGTGAACAATAACCAATCACAAGGCAGAGACAATCAAAGACTAGGACAAAACACCTGGGGAGGAGATTGGGTGCAATTAATATCCATGGTAACAAATAAGTGGGTGGGGCCAACAATTAACAGCAGGGAATGACAGCAGACAGAAGCAAAGGAAAACACAGACAGACGCATTACATTGGGATTAAGATAATAGAACATAAGAATAGTTTTACCTTTCTATAGTCATGGCATAATGCTCTCACACTTTCTCACACATTTTCACACAAATTCTAATTTGTTGATGGGATTATTATTACTCAAAGATACAACAGTATATAAAGTTCAGGATTGTGATATTATTATAATAGTCTTTATGATGTGCAGCAATATTAGAGATATAATATTATGAATTTAAATCAACGCCTGAAACTTTATGTGATCATTTGTGGGATTATTGTTTTTTATTAATGTCTTGTTATTTTGACACTGAATGAGGAGTTTTTGTACAGGGATGTTGTTTATTCCTCTCACTGTGGTCGCCGAGCGCAGTAATACACAGCTGTGTCTTCAGTCTGCATGTTCTGTCCTGTTAATTTCATTGTGCTGCTGGACGTGTCTCTGGAAACCTGAAACCGGCTTTTCAGTTTCTCACTATGGTAAGTGCCCCCACTACCACATATCTCTCCGATCCATTCCAGAGTTTTTCCTGCAGGTTGTCGTATCCAGTCTGTACAGTAGCTGCTATCAGTTAATGAATATCCAGACACTTTACAGGTCAGAGTCAGTGACTGACCAGGAGTTAATACTGTGGATCCGGTCTGGATCAGCTCAACACTGTGAACACCTGTTAAAGAAAAGTTATTTTAATGATGTAAAAGCAAAAAGCTTTAAGGAACCAAAACTGTATTACATGTCAAATGTAAAAACACTTACAGTGTACGGCTGCCAGCAGCAGCAGCAGTAGGGATGTAGAGATCATGGTGTGTGTTGGAGCAGAAGAAGTAAAGATCTTGGTCTTTGTTGCTTAAATCTATAACAGAGGAGGACATTTGCATAGAGACACTCCTTATCTTAGGGTCAAAATGGGATGGATTATATATATATAAATATAAATGAAAGAACTTTCCCATCTTTTAAACATGTCTGTATTTTTTAGAGATATCTATCAATGCAGCTTGAGTTTATGTAGAACCAATAAGAATTTTAAGCATTGTGTTAATTAGTTTATATACTATCAGGTGAATTAATAGTAAGAAAACTAAATTATAGTGTTTTTCTTTGTCCAACCTGTGTTTAACAACACAAATAACCAATCACACATTATGGAAAGAGTGAAAAAGAAGAGAAAATGTAGATATTTGTCTAATAATGACTGATACTGAATGAGTCTCATACAGAATGCAGTTTGTGGATTCACTTTTTTTCACTTTATTTGTTGAGCTCTGCTGCCTCCTTCAGTTGTTTCAGTTATTGAACCTCAGACTATGAGAACAGACTGTGTGTTAAACACAACACACTGCTGGAAACATGCTGTATTATTCCTGAATCCACTCACTAAACACTGATTCCAACTGCTGGTTCAAATGTTTTCTTTTTTATTTACTTAAAAATGACTTTGTGTGACTGTATTGATTATATGATTAGTTACAGTATATATATCCTTACACCTCTAATTCCAGTAGTTTTGTTCTCTATTAATAAGAGCACAGACATTTTTTCTCTTCTGGACTCCTGAACACATAAAACCTGCAGACGCAGACGGGGAAAATGAGCTGCAGTTTATTTACAGAGTCATTTAAAGAACCGGACTATGAACATGTCTGAATCTGAACTTCGGGTGAGCAAGAGGATGTTTTTGTATTATAACAGAGTGAATTTGCATAAACACACTTCAGCTGTTAGATTTCATAGTTTCATGAATCCTTCTTGAAAACAAGCAGCTGCTGCCCCCTACAGGTGATTTTTAATTCCAGGAGTTTGTAGTAGTGATGCTGCAGTAAACATCTACATTTCAGTTTGATCTCTCATCAGATTCTGTGCTGCTGAACAGACTCTGTGTTTCTAAATTCAGGAAATGAACCATCGACCTGTAGTGTTCCTGCAGCTGGCATCACAATCAGGAGGAATAAAAGCATGAATAGTACAGTATATAGTCCCAACTACTCATCACAATCATTGTCCTAGAGCTGATTTACCTCCAGTCAAATACGTAAAGACGTCATAATGTTAATGTGATACATAACATGTGGATTATTATTATTATTATTAATATTGATATCTGCTAGAAGAGATTGTTATAAAGAGGAAGACCTGAGTGCTGAGTGTGAATAGATGATGTTGTTTATAATAAAGGTCTCTGGGGTGCAGCTTCCTGTTGAGGGAAAATTTACAGCTTATGAGGACGTGCTTGTGTAAGTTTTTGTACAGCTCTGGAGCCTGTTGTGTCAGTGTGACTCTCGTGCACAGTAATAAACTGCCGTGTCTTCAGCTTTCAGACTCTTCACTTCTAGGTACAGCAAGTTTTTATTGGTGTCTTTATTGATGGAGAACTGGCCCTGTAGAGACTGAGCGAATGCAGTGCCAGTGCCAGTGTCAATGCGCCCGATCCACTCCAGTCCTTGTCCTGGTTTCTCACGGATCCAGTGCATGTTGTAGCTGCCCATTGAGAAACCGGAGACAGTACAAGACAGAGTGACCGACTGTCCAGGTCTCTTCACCACAGAATCAGAGGAGGTCAGGGACTGTCCATAAGAATCTGGAAGAGAAGAATAGAACTCAGTAATGTTCTCTTATACTGATTATAATGCTAATAATCTTCACATAAAAACATAAACATACATGAAATGAGTAGCAATAAAATACACTGTCCTAAAATAATCCTTCCCTGAGTTCTGCTTCACCCAGATTTAAAGTGTATGGGAGTGTTATCTCTCACAGAGCTCACTGGACACTAGAGCAGCCAAGAACATGCTGTTTATACACCACTCTATTTGAATAGGGAGCGTCCATGACCACTATGGAGGTGTTCAACCCACAACCACATGCTGCTCACTGGATAGATGAGTGGATGATAAGGTACTATGTAAATCTCTACAACAGAATGTTTCTCTATCAGAAAGGGAACCAAATCGAATCATTTTTAGAAGACACCTCACTCATCTAAGGAACACATTAGGAAACCTAAATGTAGGAATGGTTACGTGGTGATGGTTTATTTCACACAGACGGCTTTCTCCTGCTCCTGTATTGAGAAGGAGTAAAGCTCAGTGACAGAAAGTAAGGAATAAAACACTTGGGGAGGTTTTGTTACAGAAAAACAATCAACAATGAATCAAAGCAGAGTTTCTGTTATCATCTCAACATGAAGTATTTTATTCAGCACCATTTACAGTTCTTTTCTTTCATTATTTATTCATAGTTATGCTTAAACTTGTATTAGGGCCAGAAAAACAAGTTATTTCCTGTTATCGTGTTCATTATTATAGCTAGAAACAGTCCTTCCCTCAACACTTATCTTGAAACTGAGGAAAAAGTACAAACTTTTCTGTCCTGAAGACTTTCTCATGCTGTAAATAAAGTCACAGCTTTAACCCTGATCTCGCTCTGACACTGGAGACTCCTTCCAACAACACGAAATAAACATTCTCTTTACAGAAATCTTCATCATATCAAACACTGCAGATAGTTTATCTTCTAATTAAATGTTCTCAAATAATTTATAATTAAACATATTCCTAATTGTTTGAGAAGTTTTTAAATGCTGTATTAAGTGTTTGGAATGTAGGGATTAGTTACTCAGTAAAATGTAGTTATTATTTAAAGAAGTGAATTGTGATGAGGTTTTTGTGCAGCACTGCAGCTTGTTGTGTCACTGTGTGTTACACGAGCGCAGTAATACACAGCTGTGTCTTCAGTCTGCATGTTCTGTCCTCTCAGTGTCACCGTGCTGCTGGAGGCATCTTTAGAAACACTGAACTTGCTTTTTAGAGACTCTTTATGATACATGCTTCCACCCCCCCAAATGTGGTTTATCCATTCCAGAGTTTTCCCTGTAGGTTGTCGAATCCAATCTGTTGCGTAGCTGTTATCAGTAACTGAGTAACCGGATACTTTACAGCTGAGGATTAAAGAATCTCCAGGCTTTAACATCACTGAGGTGTCCTGAGTGAGCTCTACTGCACATTCCACATCTGAAAAAAAGACATGTCACAATTCCAGTCAAAAATCTATGTACAGTAGGTTATAACTGCAGGAATTTACTAGCAGCTCTGAGATCATTAGTGAAGTGAAACTCACAGGATGAAGCTGCCAGCAGCAGCAGAACTGGAAGGAACATCGTATAACTAAAAGCAGTGCTAAACTCTCCAGAGCCCACAGTGACCGTGGCTGATATTTCTCTATATGTAGCTGTAAGGGGAACATTTTACATATTCATTTGCATATTGTTATGCTGGAATTCTGTTTAGTCCATCACTGTCGATCAACTGTAACATCCAGAAAAACATTGTTGTTTTTTTCAGAAACTGTCATTTTTTATGTGAAACATGGATTCCTCTAGATCAGGGGTCTCCAAACTTTTCAGCTCGAGGTCCGCTTTAACTATCAAACAGCAGTTCGGGGCCTGACTACACACTTGAGGTCCAAATAAAAAAGAATCAACACATGGATGTTGTTTTTAACTATTTATTTAATATTATTTTATTCAGTTATTATTTAATAACACATTGATACACTACACATGAACACCTGTATTAGTGGGAATGGTGAATTTGTTTCCTGGGTGCCAGAATAGCAGACATTTCTGGCTTTAGATTTGATGTCCCTAACATTAGCAGTGACCTGAGATTATCATCGGACAAGTTTGTTCTCAAATTGTTCTTCATGTATTTCATTCTTGAAAATGTTTGTTCACACAGGTATGTTGTTCCAAAGATTGAAAGGTACCTTGATGCAAAAGTTGTGACACTAGGAAAGTCTTCCTTGGGCAAAAATTGGTAAAAACCCACCAGTCCTTCTTTGTTCCTAAGGAAGTCATTTGCTTGCAACTCAATGACATCCAGCTGCAGTTCATCTGGGAAACTGGCCACATCTGCTTCAAATGGGTTTTGAAACAGTCTCACTTCTTCTGCCTTTGAATCCAAGTCAGAAAACCACTGCTGAAACTGCAGCTGGAGGTCTTTGATGATCTCGCATGCAAATGACGTTGGTAACTCAGCTGTTGCTTCAGCCATGAAGACCTTGCATTGCTGAAAGTGTGTCAAGTAGTTGGCCTGTACTTGTTCCAAAAACAAGACAAGTTTGTATCTGAAGGCCTTTAGGTGGGTGTATAGATCAGAAACTAGATTTTCCTCTCTTTGTAGTTTTAAGGTTCAGAAAATTTAAATGACTAGTTCAGTCAGGACCACTTTGTCAATGAAGGTTTATTGTAAGCATACCGTTAGTGTTGGCATGATGGTTCTGTTCTGGGAGAAATTTTCCCATACGCCTGTCCGTGCACATGCATGGATGGGGCGGGGAGGCAATGTTGGGGAATGAATAGACCCCCAAAACAGACCATATGCCAGAGGGACCCTCCAGTATAACTGATTTGTGGCGGCGTAGGACCGCAAAACGCGACCGGGTGCGTCTCCGGCCGATCAAGGCGGCATGCGAGTGCGTGCTAAGTCAGAGCTAGGCATGGGTCGTGGGAAGAGGGAGAACTAGGTGCCCCTGCTGCACGATAGACAACAGGAGTTGATGTCCACTAGCTAGTGGAGATGTGGAGGATGCATCGACCTGGGCTGGCTTTGCAGCGTAATCACAACAAGCTTGTTGCTAAAAAATGTAGGCCCCTGCCGCACAATATGAGAACGCATGTTGTATATCCACTAAGCCATAGTGGAGATTGCAGGGGAAGCATCACCCAGGGCAAGCGCGGTGTGCGGCGGCGAGCATGTTGTGGAGAGCGTTTGCCAAGGTGGATCGTGAGAGGGATGACGCATCCCTGCGCAGCGGGGATGACGACATGTGTATAACCGCCGCTATAGTGGGGACAGCAGGGGCGGCATGCCCTTTAGAGAACTTTGGAGCTGAGAGCTGATAGCATAGCGGAGGCGTGAAACGAGAGCAAGTTCAATAGCAGGAGAGGGACGGGAGACACATTAAGATGACAGACGTGATCAGAGCAGGTCCATTGCTTTTTGAGCATTTAACATGTCCTTAGTTCCTGGACGGACGTAATGTTCGTATGCCGCAGAGGACCATCATCCCAGACTTTTTAAGGTGGGAATCGTGGTGACCGAGGCTGCAGTTGTCGTGGCTCCAATGTGGAAGGAGTGGGGGGTGTAGAGCTCCAGTAAGAGGCCACAGGATTGGCAGGCCATGCGTAGACGGCCTGGACGACCAGGATCTCGACATGGCTTTGCTCTCCTCGGTTATAAACAGCGGTTCATCGGGGCGAACACCCAGATACCGGGACATGGAAAAAAGGGGCATAAATCTGTATTAGTGCGAGCGATTGTGACGGGAATACCTTTAAGATCTTTGTCGGATTTTGAGTGCTTTAAAAAAATGTAAAAATAATGTTCATCAAGAGTAATATCAGACACCGTGAGGTCATAGGAGGCATTGAATTTATTGTTGCGTGTCGTGAATTCACCCACCCTGGGGAAACCATAGAAAGCAGACAGAAACACCACTTCCAGGAGAAGATCCTAATAAGAACTGACCCCTCTCTCAGTTTAGCAACCAGTCTTTTGACGAGAGGGAGGGTGAGAGGAATTTGTTTGTCTGTCATTTTGGTGTCCCTTTCCTGATACCGCCAAAGAGGAGGCGGATAGATGGATGCCGCAGCAGACTGCAGATAGACGGCTCCAAGCATCTTAGGTGGCATTGGTAGACGGGTCCAAGCATCTTAGGTGGCATTGGATAACTGCGACTTGGCTTTTAATGGAGGAGGGTTGCATTTTTTGAGCTTGAAGACAATGTATGATGTACATCTTGTCCAACCAAGCCTTTCTGTATGTCACTCATGTTCTTTCCTCAATCAACAGTCAGGCAACTGAGGTTAGTCCAGTCCAAGTTATAATCAGCAAATGTTTTTTTTCTACTCATTGAATATATTATTTTCAAATTGTTTTGACTTTTCTGGGCAAAGTTCCTCAGCCACCACCAACAAACATTCCTTCACTACTTCACCATCTGTAAACGGTTTGCCACTATTAGCCAGGACATAGGCAACTTTATAACTGGCCTTAGTTAAGGATTCATTTTCATTTGAGTATTTACTGAACAATTTCCTCTGATATGTGAGTTGATTTTGTAATTTAGAAAAATTTTTGGCACGGACTTTACCCTCCAACTGTGCATATATCTCCTGATGTTTGCTTTGATGATGACTGCACAGGTTGTTTTCTTTCATCACAGCCACGTTTCGTTGCAAATCAAACACAATGCTTTCTCACCGGATTTGATGAAGTATTTCAGACTTCTTTGAATCTTTTCCTCTTTTCAGCCATCGCTGGGCAGTAAAATAAAGGGAATTTAACATGAATAAATAGTGAAACTAAAAGTATCTTGCACACAATATCACTCAAAAAACCTGATTACTGTATGCGAACTAATGTCGTCGCAATTATAGCTGCAAATGACCCGAAACATTTTTAAAACTTCTCATGATTTCTAAGTTAAGTTAAACTGACCTGAATATAGTGTGCAAATATATCCACTTATGGTAGAGAGATTGTTGCTTTTAATGTTTCCTCTTCAGAATATTCGAAAAATTCTCATCGCAGCAGTCAACCGCAACTGACAAACTGTGATTAAAATAACCATGTCTTGAACAAGCAGAAAACCATTTAAAAACTCCGCCACTAGATGGCGTTATATCATATTGACTGTGAGTGAAAGTAGAAAATGTAAGCAGCTAATAAGGTTTTGCAATGTAGTGAGCGGTTGGCAAACACAACGCACTACTGCGCACCTCTATTTTAATTCGGTAAAAACATAACCTCCACGTAAGCAGTGGCTGATCTTGGCAGGATACACGTAAATTTCCGTAATTTTTTTCCGTAGACAAAAAGGTCTCCACGGGCCGTAGTTTGGAGACCCCTGCTCTAGATGTAAAAACCTCCTCATCTCATGAACAACTCTAATCTGTGATTTTAAATCTATAATATTAGGTACAATAAGAGTAGTTCACATGTGAATTTCTCTGAAGTGAACACACTCTTCATATCAGCATTCAGTAAGGAGTAAAAAACACGTGTGTGTTGTTATAGGACAATAATCAAGGACCAGGTGGTGTGATGTCAGGAATTGTAGAGGCGGTGGATGCAGGTGCCGATAATTTATTGTGTAAAGTACAAACAAAACCCATTAAATTGTGTAATTCTGCAACCTTTTGCTCTACTGTGACATGAAATTACTGCTACAAACTTGAAGATAATTATTTTCTATAAATCAATTATCTTTGGCTAATATTTACATTTGTTTGATGGTCTAAAACATTGACGTGTGACAAACGTGCAAAAAAGAAATAAAAAATCAGGAAGGGGGCCAACAACATATTTTTACACCACAGTATATAACATATACATATTATAAATGAGAAAACCTCCTCATCTTTTAAACATGTCTGTATTTTTTAGAGATATCTATCACTGCAGCTTGAGTTTATGTTTGAACCAATAAGAAGATTAAGGCAGGTGTTAATGAGTAAATTTATACATTATCAGGTGTTTTCAGGTGAATAACAGAAATTATTATTCATTTACAGTAGAACAGGGAACTATTATTGTTTATTTAGACTCGGATACATCAATTATTGATTATTGATTGATTATTATCAGTGTTTCTTGTGTCACATTGAATGAGGAGTTTTTGTACAGGGATGCTGTTTATTCGTCTCACTGTGTGGATCACGAGCGCAGTAATACACAGCTGTGTCTTCAGTCTGCATGTTCTGTCCTGTTAATGTCACTGTGCTGCTGGACGAGTCTCTGGAAATCTGAAACCTGCTTTTCAGTTTCTCACTGTAGTAAGTGTTACCATCACCACACATACGTGCGATCCATTCCAGAGTTTTTCCTGCAGGTTGTCGTATCCAGTGTATACAGTAGCTGTTATCAGTTAATGAATATCCAGACACTTTACAGGTCAGAGTCAGTGACTGACCAGGAGTTAATACTGTGGATCCGGTCTGGATCAGCTCAACACTGTGAACACCTGTTAAAGAAAAGTTATTTTAATGATGTAAAAGCAAAAAGCTTTAAGGAACCAAACCTCTATTACATGTCAAATGTAAAAACACTTACAGTGTACGGCTGCCAGCAGCAGCAGCAGTAGGGATGTAGAGATCATGGTGTGTGTTGGAGCAGAAGAAGTAAAAGCTCTTGGTCTTTGTTGCTTAAATCTATAACAGAGAAGGACATTTGCATAGAGACACTCCTTAGGGTCAACATGGGATGGATTCTTATATATAAATATAAATGAAAAACTTCCTGCAGATGAGAAAACTTCCACATCTTTTTAAACATGTCTGTATTTTTTAGAGATATCTATCACTGCAGCTTGAGCTTATGTTTGAACCAATAAGAAGATTAAGGCAGGTGTTATTGAGTAATTTTATCAGGTGTTTTCAGGTGATTCATGAATTGAAAAATTACAGACATTTTAAATCATCTAGAACAGGAAACTTTATTTCTATTCATTTATATTTCTGTTTAATTTAGAAGCTTACTTTATAACAGCATTATAAAATACATCTTGTCATGTTACTGAGAAACCTCACAACCACAGGAGGATGTAGTTACATAAATTATAGTGTTTTTATTTGTCCAACCTGTGTTTAACAACCCAAATAACTAATCACACATTATGGAAAGAGTGAAAAAGACGAGAAAATGTAGATATTTGTCTGATAATGACTGATACTGAATGAATCTCATACAGAATGCAGTTTGTGGATTCACTTTTTTTCACTTTATTTGTTGAGCTCTGCTGCCTCCTTCAGTTGTTTCAGTTATTGAACCTCAGACTATAAGTCAGTGTTTTTGTGCTGTTGTCTAAGGGGAAGTATCAATGTGTGTCACGGGCGCAGTAATAAACTACAGTGTCTTCTGTCCTCATGTTGTTCATCTGCAGATAAACCTGCTGCTTACTGTTGTCTCTGGAGATGGTGAAGCGGCCCTTAACAGCGCTGGAGTAACGTATGTCACTGCCGTGGATAATTGCAACCCATTCCAGCCCTTTTCCAGGTGCCTGTCTGATCCAAGCCATGTAATAGCTACTAAAGGTAAATCCAGAGGCTGTGCAGGTCAGTTTATGAGACTGATCAGGTTTGATGATCACTGGATCAGACTTGATCAGTGTCTGACTGCAGGAATCTGAAATAGAAGAATATTCAAAGGTAGGAATTAACATTAAAAATGAATGAATGAAAAATATTTTAAGTATGTAACAAATAATACTAACATTGAATGAAGATTGTTAGAGTAAAGTAACACAAAACTCTGCCTAGTCCCATCTCAAAGAATTAAAATGATTCCTGCTGCTGTAAATGAACACAAACTGCTGCTATGTTGTTGGGCTGAATGTTTCAGCATAAATGGTTCAAACACAGGATTTGGTTTGCATGACACACCCACTAGAGATATAAAAACATCCACAGAGGAACAGACGAGAGGAGAAAAAGCTTCCTGTAAATCTCTGGGTGTGTTTCATGCTGTCAGCTTCATCACTGCTTTTTACTCATTAGCTCTCATGTCTTTTTTTGAAGCTGAATGTGCAGTAAAAGATGGTCTTGTTCACACAGACGGCTCTCACAAGGCATCAAACAACAGTAACTTGGTCCTGAATTGACAATAATTTCTAATTTCTGCTAAATGAAAGGGAGACATAGAACTTATCTAAAACAAGTTCCAACAGAAGCATAAGAGCTCAGTGAAACATAGAGTAAGGAATTAAAGACATAGAGGCATGATGTTCGAGGCAGGGTGATGGGATGCAGTAGCATGTGTGGACGTCTTTTGTTCCTCTAAGACCTCTCTCTGTGTTGTGTATTGAATCAACGTTATTGGAGAAATTACTGTATTGTGAGTATATACCAGTGTGTTTGGAATGTAGGGATTCATTACTCAGTACATTACATTAATTGTCCATTTAGGTGAATAAGGACTGGGATGGACTCTGGAGCCTGCACTCTGACCCAATAAAACACTTCCTAATGATGACCGAGTGATTGAATACATTACCCTGATTATTGTCTCGTGATACTGAATGATTATATGATTAGTTACAGTATATATATCTTTACACCTTTAATTCCAGTAGTTTTGTTCTCTATTAATAAGAACACAGACTTTTGTTCTCTTCTGGACTCCTGAACACATAAAACCTGCAGACGCAGACGGGGAAAATGAGCTGCAGTTTATTTACAGAGTCATTTAAAGAACCGGAATATGAACATGTCTGAATCTGAACTTCGGGTGAGCAAGAGGATGTTTTTGTATTATAACAGGGTGAATTTGCATAAACACACTTCAGCTGTTAGATTTCATAGTTTCATGAATCCTTCTTGAAAACAAGCAGCTGCTGTTCCCTACAGGTGATTTTTAATTCCAGGAGTTTGTAGTAGTGATGCTGCAGTAAACATCTACATTTCAGTTTGATCTCTCGTCAGATTCTGTGCTGCTGAACAGACTCTGTGTTTCTAAATTCAGGGAATGAACCATCGACCTGTAGTGTTCCTGCAGCTGGCATCACAATCAGGAGGAATAAATGCATAAATAGAACTGATTTACCTCCAGTCAAATACGTAAATACTCCATGGAGGTGTTCAACCCCCAATCACATGCTACTTACTGGATAGATGAGTGGATGATAAGGTACTATGTAAATCTCTACAACAGAATTTTTCTCTATCAGGGAAAGAGAACCAAATCAAATCATTTTAAGAAGACACCTCCCTACAAATTTCCTGTTATCGTGTTCATTATTACAGCTAGAAACAGTCCTTCCCTCAACATTTGTCCTGAAACTGTGGAAAATGTAGAAACTTTTCTGTCCTGAAGACTTTCTCATGCTGTAAATAAAGTCACAGCTTTAACCCTGATCTCGCTCTGACACTGGAGACTCCTTCCAACAACACGAAATAAACATTCTCTTTACAGAAATCTTCATCATATCAAACACTGCAGATATTTTATCTTCTAATTAAATGTTCACAAACAATTTGTAATTCAATATCTTCCTAATTGTTTGAGAAGCTTGATGTATGAGGTGTTTGGAATGTAGGGATTAGTTACTCAATAAAATGTAGTTATTTAATTAAAGAAGTGAATTGTGATGAGGTTTTTGTGCAGCACTGCAGCTTGTTGTGTCACTGTGTGGTCTTCGAGCGCAGTAATACACAGCTGTGTCTTCAGTCTGCATGTTCTGTCCTCTCAGTGTCACCGTGCTGCTGGAGGCATCTTTAGAAATACTGAACTTGCTTTTTAGAGACTCTTTATGATTCTTGCCCCCACCCCCCCAAATTTCGTTTATCCATTCCAGAGTTTTCCCTGCAGGTTGTCGAATCCAAGCTGTGGCGTAGCTGTTATCAGTAACTGAGTAACCGGATACTTTACAGCTGAGAATTAAAGAATCTCCAGGCTTTAACA
The DNA here is from genome assembly GCF_022655615.1 of Tachysurus fulvidraco. Classification (NCBI taxonomy): domain Eukaryota; kingdom Metazoa; phylum Chordata; class Actinopteri; order Siluriformes; family Bagridae; genus Tachysurus; species Tachysurus fulvidraco. The sequence continues at coordinate 3,557,659 of NC_062532.1, forward strand.
TCACTGAGGTGTCCTGAGTGAGCTCTACTGCACATTCCACATCTGAAAAATAGACATGTCACAATTCCAGTCAAAAATCTATGTACAGTAGGTTATAACTGAGGAATTTACTAGCAGCTCTGAGATCATTAGTGAAGTGAAACTCACAGGATGAAGCTGCCAGCAGCATCAGAACTGGAAGGAACATCGTATAACTAAAAGCAGTGCTAAACTCTCCAGAGCCCACAGTGACCGTGGCTGATATTTCTCTATATGTAGATGTAAGGGGAACATTTTACATATTCATTTGCATATTGTTATGCTGGTCTTCTATTTAGCCCATCACTGTGGATCAACTGTAACATCCATAATGACATTCTTTTTTTTTATATTTTTTTTTCAGAAACTGTAATTGTTGCAGAACCAATTGTCCACAACCCGGACGGTTCGGCAGGTTCCTTCGGCCCGGTCGGTTCTGTCGACCCGGACGGTTCTGCAGGTTCCTTCGACCCGGTCGGTTCCGTCGACCCGGTCGGTCCGGCAGGTTCCATCGACCCGGCAGGTTCCGTCGACCCGGTCGGTTCCGGCGACCCGGCTGGTTCCGGCAACCCGGCTGGTCCAGCTGGCGGCTTAGGGATGCCGGCCGCCCGAGCCGACCTCATCGGGGTATCCGCCAGTTTGGAGACCAGCCGGTTAGCACGGACCTCAGCCGAGCTCGCCGGTACGGTAGCCATGGGAACTGGCTCAATCACGGATGTGCACGGGACTGGTCTGGGCGGAGGCACTGTGGAGCATTCGGGCGTCCGTGGCTGATTCCACTCTGTGGCCCACGGATCCCGATGCTTGCTGCCCCCCCCCCAAAAAATACTTACGGCCGGCTTCCGTCTCTACAGTGCTCACGCTCAGCGTGGACCCGTCCAGGAGCAACGCCAAGTTGACGAACTCCGAGAATGTCTTTATTTCTCTGGTAGACGGCATCAAATACCGCAGGATCTCCCTTAGTCCGTGCTTAAAAATGTCTTTGAACGCCTTCTCATCGAAGTTGACCTCGCTGCACAGGTCCAAGAATACCTCCGTGTACTCCTCAACTGGGGCGTCCTCCTGACATAGGCAAAACAGGAGTTCTGCTGGATCCATTGGAGGTTGGTCGTTCTGTCACGAAGTGACACGGTGAGACAAAGGCGAGTGGGGATCCAAATGCAGTTTAAAGGTTTTTACTAAACAAAACACAAACAAACAGGCAGGCAACGCGGAACAAACAGGAAACGGGAACATGGACATGCACACACCAACAACGACCAACAACATTGAAGTGAACAGACAGAGTATATATGGTGAACGAGAACCAATCACAAAACAGAGACAGACCAGGACTAAGACAAAACACCTGGGGAAGAGAATGAATGTAATTAGTGTCCATGGTAACAGATAGGTGGGCGGGGTCAACAATTAACATCAGGGAGAGACGGCAGACAGAAACAAGGGGAAAACACAGACAGACACATTACAGGTAACGAGCGCAGTAATACACAGCTGTGTCTTCAGTCTGCATGTTCTGTCCTGTTAATGTCACTGTGCTGCTGGACGTGTCTCTAGTCTCCAGCTTCTTACTCTCAATCAGTATGATTTTCTCCTTCTGTCTATATTATTTAGAAAGCAGCACATCCTATTATTGTCATATATTGTACTTATTACACTTATTACAGACCTATATATGAAACGACCACAACTGCATGATTCAAAGACCATTTATAAAATATGTAGAATTTTGCAGTCTGGTTAACTGCGTAACAAATATTACGAAAATGATACACCATGAATGGTAAGTACATCACTTTCCTGTGTTCATCACATCACATGTTAGAGAGCAGCACTTTTCTTGTGCAAGTAATAGTGAACATAGTGAGAGCTTAAACATTCAAAGCCGGAAAAAAAGACATTCAGAAAACCTCAGGATTCACAGCAAATCAATGAAAATATCTAAATAATATCAATGTTATTAGTTTTCTTTGTATAACATATTTAAGAATAAATCCTGTTTTACAATGTCAATATAAATCGAAACAAAACTAATGGGACAAGGAACAATAACTTGAGTGAGCAGGACTGTAAATTTGGTCACAATCAATCTAAATCATAACTCAATTATAATATGATGTATAGATGTCAGTGTTAATTTACATGATTTAAAAAGTATACATTTAAAATATAATTATAGTTTAAAATTTAGCACTACAATCTCATTAAATCAACTGACCGAAAGCTAGCTGATGTCTTCTTCTCACACTTATGAGAAACTTAGAGGGTGAAACATGAATTCCTCTAGATGTAAAAACCTCCTCATCGCATAAACTTCTCAAATCTGTGATTTTAAATCTATAAAAGTTGGAACATTAAAAGATATTCTCAGGTAAGTGAACAGACTCTGTATATTGGCAAATTCAGTAAGGAGTAAAGCACAAGGGGTGTGTTGTTGTAGGACAATAATCAAGGACCAGGTAGATCACAAGGACCAGGTTACATCACAGTCAGGAATTGTAGAGGTGGTGGATGCAGGTACCGATAATCTTTGTGTAAAATACAAACAAAACCCATGAAATTGTGAACTTCTGCACCCTTTGGTTCTACTGTGACATGACGTTACTGCTATAATTGTGTAGATAATAAATTTCTAATAATCAATACCACTTTCTATAATTATGACACTTATTTATTTTATACTATTGTATATTGTTTATAATTGTATATTATTATATACAATTTATTTATTAATTAAAGAAGAATATGGTGAACTATTTTTACGTTTATAGTTAGTTATTATTGTGATATTTTTGTGAAATGTATGTATTCAATAATCACTGATTGAAGTAATTTTTTTTAAATGTTATTTATTTCCCTCTTTGTTCCTTTGTGGGAATTTGACAATAAGAGACAGTCTCACAGAAATACATAGAAATTGTGGAGCATATGATATATACGTATACGTATACTTATAGTATATGACTAATAGTTGAGGATATGAGAATATGTTGTACTTTAAAGACACTTACAATGTTACAGTATATTTCTTGAGCTGTAGCGCCACCTGCAGATCTTGTGAAAATGCCCTTTATATTGAATGCATTTTTCTCTTTGACCACGTCTGGGGGAGAATTTTGAACGGCTGATTAACATGTCTGTACCACTGTGGTTTCTAGCACAGTAATAAACAGCAGAATCCTGGGCACTCAAACCAGTCAGCTGCAGATACACCATGTTTTTGGAGTTGTCTCTGGTAATTTCCAAACATCCCTCAATGTCTTTGGCGTATATTGTTTTACTGGCATCATTCCAGATAGCCCCAATCCATTCCAGAGCTTTTCCAGCTTATTGTCTGATCCAGTTCATGCCATAGTCACCAAAGTTAAACCCAGATCTTTTACAGGAAAGACTCAAAGTTTCTCCAGGTTTTTTCACCACTGAACCAGTGGGAATAGACTCAAGACTCTGACACTGAGTACCTGATACAGAAAAAAGAAAACATGTGTATTTAAAAATAAATAATATTTTAATAATCCGGATTCTGCATGAGAACTCACTTATGAGGCTGATTAGTAGCAGGAATAAGGAGAGTGGGATCTTCATGGTGAGTGTTGATGAGACTCGATCTCTCCACTCAGCTCAGCTGCACATAAATACTGCATGGACACACAGCAGTCTGGATTTGCATCATGATGTCATGATAGAAAACATGCGGGAGTCATGATGATGTAACAGAGAGGAACAGCAACTAATCCTTCAACCTACATTATCATAAGGTCTTGTTAGTGATATGATTATTACAGTGTGTATCATGTGCAGTAACATTAAATATTTTGTATTATCTTTTAAAATCTATATTACAATTATTTAAAAAAATAACTAACTTTAATCTCTTTGTTCTCATTTGTGTATTATTTATTTGCTTGTTTTACATTTTGTTAGACTCCTATAGATCAGTGTTGTGTCTTGTGTCCTGTTATTGTGAACACTGAATGAGGAGTTTTTGTAAAGGGACGTTGTTTATTCGTCTCACTGTGGGGTAACGAGCGCAGTAATACACAGCTGTGTCTTCAGTCTGCATGTTCTGTCCTGTTAATGTCATTGTGCTGCTGGACGTGTCTCTGGTAACCTGAAACCTGCTTTTTAGTTTCTCAGTGTAGGCAGTGCTCCCACTACCACATATATATCCGATCCATTCCAGAGTTTTTCCTGCAGGTTGTCGTATCCAGTCTGTACAGTAGCTGCTATCAGTTACTGAATATCCAGACACTTTACAGGTCAGAGTCAGTGACTGACCAGGAGTTAATACTGTGGATCCGGTCTGGATCAGCTCAACACTGTGAACACCTGTTAAAGAAAAGTTATTTTAATGATGTAAAAGCAAAAAGCTTTAAGGAACCAAAACTGTATTACATGTCAAATGTAAAAACACTTACAGTGTACGGCTGCCAGCAGCAGCAGCAGTAGGGATGTAGAGATCATGGTGTGTGTTGGAGCAGAAGAAGTAAAAGCTGTTGGTCTTTGTTGCTTAAATCTATAACAGAGGAGGACATTTGCATAAAGACACTCCTTATCTTAGGGTCAAAATGGGATGGATTCTTATATATAAATATAAATATAAATGAGAAAACTTCCTCATTTTTTTTTAAACATGTCTGTATTTTTTAGAGATATCTATCACTGTATCTTGAGTTTATGTTTGAACCAATAAGAAGCTTAAGGCAGGTGTTAATGAGTAAGTTTATACGTTTTTTTCAGGTGAATTTATAATAAGAAAAATTACAGATTATTTTTATTTATCTACAAAAGGAAACTTTTTTTTCTATTAATTTATAATTTAATTTAATGTAGAACCTTACTTTATAACAGCATTATAAAACACATCTTGTCATGTTACTGAGAAACCTCACAACCACAGGAGGATGTAGTTACATAAATTATAGTGTTTTTATTTGTCCAACCTGTGTTTAACAACCCAAATAACTAATCACACATTATGGAAAGAGTGAAAAAGAAGAGAAAATGTAGATATTTGTCTGATAATGACTGATACTGAATGAGTCTCATACAGAATGCAGTTTGTGGATTCACTTTTTTTCACTTTATTTGTTGAGCTCTGCTGCCTCCTTCAGTTGTTTCAGTTATTGAACCTCAGACTATGAGAACAGACTGTGTGTTAAACACAACACACTGCTGGAAACATGCTGTATTATTCCTGAATCCACTCATTAAACACTGATTCCAACTGCGGGTTAAAAATACTGTAAAATGAAGGGATTAATAATGGTTCAGAATGAAGACTCTTTCAATAATGTTTTCTTTTTTATTTAAAAATGACTTTGTGTGACTGTGTTTTAAAATGCTGCAAACGATTCTGACTTCATTCCAGTGGAAGAAAGTGAAAGTGTGACTGAGATGATTTATTAGTTACACTGAGAGGATGTCTGTAACATGTCTCATAAGGTTTTTGTAAGAGGAATCCACTATTCTGTCTCACTGTGTGTAACGAGCGCAGTAATACACAGCTGTGTCTTCAGTCTGCATGTTCTGTCCTCCAATTGTTATTGTGTTAGTAGAAGTGTCTCTGGAGATGCTGAACTTATTTTTCAGTTTCTCACTGTAAGCTGTACTCCCAGCACTGCGGATGTATCCAATCCACTCCAGAGCTTTTCCTGCAGGTTGTCGAATCCAAGCTGTATAATAGCTCGTAACTGAATATGAAACCTTGCACTGGATGGAGAGACTCTGGCCTGGCTGGACTGTCATGGAAGACGTACGAATGCAGCTGAAAGCAGCAGCAACACTGATAATGACAGCATTGTTGTTGATATAAAAGTGAAGTGAAGTAAAATGCTCAGCTGCTGTCCTCCTCCTCACTACACACACACTCACACACACACACAATCCTCCTTAATGTAAGAGACACAAATGGAGGATTTGCATGAAATGCATCATCATGATCTTGAAGTCACAGGTTTACTCATTTATACATTAACGTTCTTCCTCTTAGAAGAATTGGTCTTAGAGTGAAATGAACAAAACACTAACGTGTCTCTGTGATTAACTGAACTGAACATGTTCAATCAACAATCATCTAAAATGAGCCTCACACGATAAAGTCACAGTTTCTGTGTTCAGAAGGTGTTAGTTACATTTCTAGAACATAGGCTGTGTATTGGGACTATGATGTGTGAATTACAGTGTATATTGGGACTATGATGTGTGTATTACAGTGTGTATTGGGGCTGTGATGTGTGTATTGGGACTGTGATGTCTATTAGTTTGTTGGTTTGAGGAACAGTCAGAATCACATTTATCACATTTTTCTACCTGTGGGTTTTTCCAGTGTTTCCTGGAGCACAGAAACAGGGTTTATGTATATTTTCATTGCTGATCATTAGTTTAGGCCACGCCCACTTTAGGGTTATACCCAGGTACATTTGATTCAGTCATGTGAGCAAGAGGGTGTTTTTTTTTTTTTTTCATATCAGGATGAATTTGCATAAACACATTTCAGCTGTTTTTATAGTTTCATGAATCCTTCACAAAAACAAACAGCTGCTGCCCCCTACAGGTGCAGATACAAAATATTATAATGTTCTTGCTGTCAGCAAAAAAAAAAAAACCTTTCACATGGACCAACAATGTAAATAAAGAAAGTAGGAATTCAGAATTGGAGCATTTTTATCAGCATGGTTTAAAAGAGAGAAAACCCTAAGACACAGTATCAGCAGTAACATAGTAAATCATTTGGTTTAACCAAATTATCTACTTCCATAGTTCTTAATCTGTTGATTTAATTAACTTTTTTCCATTCATTTTCTCAAAGCAGCTTTAAAAAAAAGAAAAGAAATGTACAATAAAAAATAAAAAATTTACATTTTTTCTATCATTTTTTGTAACAGACAATGAGCCTTTCATGTGTCTGTAGTAAGTCTGTGTTTTTGTAATGATGTCTAAGAGGAAGTATCACTGTGTGTCACGGGCGCAGTAATAAACTGCAGTGTCTTCTGTCCTCATGTTGTTCATCTGCAGATACACCTGCTTCTTACTGTTGTCTCTGGAGATGGTGAAGCGGCCCTGAACAGCGCTGGAGTAAAACTTCCTATCACTATCACCCTCAATAATTGCAACCCATTCCAGTCCTTTTCCAGGCGCCTGTCTGATCCAAGCCATCCAGTAGCTACTAATGTCTAATCCAGATGCTGTGCAGATTAGTTTATGAGATTGATCAGGTTTGATGATCACTGGATCAGACTCGATCAGTGTCTGACTGCAGGAATCTGAAATAGAAGAATATTCAAAGGTAGGATTTAACATTAAAAATGAATGAATGAAAAATATTTGAATCAATTTACAAATAATACTAACATTGAATGAAGATTACTAGAGTAAAGTAACACAAAACTCTGCCTAGTCCCATCTCAAAGAATTAAAGTGATTCCTGCTGCTGTAAATGAACACAAACTGCTGCTATGTTGTTGGGCTGAATGTTTCAGCATAAATGGTTCAAACACAGGATTTGGTTTGCATGACACACCCACTAGAGATATAAAAACATCCACAGAGGAACAGACGAGAGGAGAAAAAGCTTCCTGTAAATCTCTGGGTGTGTTTCATGCTGTCAGCTTCATCACTGCTCTTTACTCATTAGATCTCATGTCTTCTTTTGAAGCTGAATGTGCAGTAAAAGATGGTCTTGTTCACACAGACGGCTCTCACAAGGCATCAAACAACAGTAACTTGGTCCTGAATTGACAATAATTTCTAATTTCTGCTAAAAGATGTGTGGGTTTATAAATTCAACTTTCAACAAGATTTTATATTTGGAATGTTGTCTTTGGAGTTGTAAACATGTTTTCTCACAATATTTATGCTATAATTGATTTAAAATTGTGAGCTACATCATTGAACTTCCCCCTGAAAATGTGGGTTTGTTATGTGTTAGTGACAGATGACCGAGGGGATATTTTTTATCAATAAATGAACTCAATGAGTAATACTATGGTAATACAGATGTGTTTTTGTAGTACTGTGTGTTGTACCATGAAAGGTTTAGCTCCGTTTCATGCAGAAGGAGATGTTCAACACCTAGAACCCGAGGCAGAGCTAATGTTAGAGGCAGAGGTTGTAACGTTGCTGCCGATAACATGGAAACAGAAGACTTGGAGCATGTACGCATGTTTCAGGCACAAAGACTTGCAGTTACGCAAGTAAGTGTATTGAGTAATTTCATTTTCTGAACTTTAATTGATAGAAAGCCGTATTCTGTTAGTACTACGTTTTTCTTGCCTTATCGTAAGCCTTTCTTCACTTTCTTTCTTTGTTTTTATCCTCCATGTCAATGTTAAAACCGCTTTCTGCTAATGTCACACATGCGCATTGAACACTCTCTCCACCCATATTGACAAGACACACCTCTTTCTGCTCATTGACTACACGTTAGTTTTGTTTTTGTTTTGTTTGGTGGTCCAACGCAGTTTTCTGAAGCATTTCTCAAACAACAGAGACCACACCTTTAACTGAACTGAACATGTTCAATCAACAATCGTCTAAAATGAGCCTCACACAATAAAGTTGCAGTTGCTGTGTTCAGAAGGTGTTAGTTACATTTTAGTACAAAGGCTGCGTATATTCAGACTGGGATGTGTGTATTACAGTGTGTATTGGGACGGATGTGTTTATTACAGTGTGTAGTCGGACCGGGATGTGTGTATTACAGTGTGTATTGGGACGGATGTGTGTATTACAGTGTGTATTGGGACGGATGTGTTTATTACAGTGTGTAGTCGGACCGGGATGTGTGTATTACAGAGTGTATTGGGACGGATGTGTTTATTACAGTGTGTAGTCGGACCGGGATGTGTGTATTACAGTGTGTATTGGGACGGATGTGTGTATTACAGTGTGTAGTCGGACCGGGATGTGTGTATTACATTGTGTATTGGGACTGGAATGTGTGTATTACAGTGTGTATTGGGACTGGGATGTGTGTATTACAGTGTGTACTGGGACTGGGATGTGTGTATTACAGTGTGTACTGGGACTGGGATGTGTGTATTATAGTGTGTATTGGGACTGGGATGTGTGTATTACAGTGTGTACTGGGACTGGGATGTGTGTATTACAGTGTGTACTGGGACTGGGATGTGTGTATTACAGTGTGTACTGGGACTGGGATGTGTGTATTATAGTGTGTATTGGGACTGGGATGTGTGTATTACAGTGTGTACTGGGACTGGTATGTTTGTATTACAGTGTGTATTGGGACTGGGATGTGTGTATTACAGTGTGTATTGGGACTGGGATGTGTGTATTACAGTGTGTACTGGGACTGGGATGTGTGTATTACAGTGTGTAGTGGGAATGGGATGTCATCTAGTTTGTTGGTTAGATCAACAGTCAGAAGCACATTAACACAGGATGCTGACAGAGCTGACATTTCTACCTACAGTATGGCGTTTTCCAGTGTTTCCAGGAGCATAGAAACAGAGTTAATCTATATTTTTATTAATAGTTTAGACCACACCCAGTTTAGGGTTATATCCAGGTACATTTATAGATAATTGGAACAGTAAATAGATACAAACTGTGTTCATCTGTGTTAGAATTATAAGTTAAGCAACTTCAGTTAGTTCAGTTACAATGTGTGTCTGGTTTTAGTACAGCTGCTTCCTCAGCTCCAGTCACTGTGGGGTCTCGGGCGCAGTAATAAACCGCAGTGTCCTCTGTCCTCAGACTCTTGGCCTCTAAGTACTGTGTGCTTGCTGAGACGTCTTCTGTTAAAGTGAGCTGGTTCTTCACAGACTCTGCATATGTTGCATCATTACTGCCTGTATCCATCCTGCCAATCCATTCCAGAGCTTTCCCTGGTTTCTGTCTGATCCAGTGTATGTAGTACTCAGTCATATCAAAGCCATTTATCTTACAGGAGATCTTCACAGTTTCTCCAGGTCTTTTTACCACAGCAGGAGTCTGGTCCAGTCTGATCTCATCACTGCTGACACCTAGCAGATAAAACATAACAAAGATCATCATCAACACAGACAAGATATTCTGAGGGAAGAAATAAACAGTACAGAAGTCTCAGGTACCTTTGGTTAACATTATAACAAAGATGTAGTACTGAGTGACCCTCAGCCCCATCATCATGCTCTTTGATTCAGTCGTGTGACACAAACGTCTGGTGAGCAAAAGGTTGTTTTTTTTATAACAGAATGAATTTGCATAAACACACTTCAGCTTTTAGATTTCATGAATTCTTCTCGAAAACAAGCAGCTGCTGCCCCCTACAGGTGCAGATACAAAATATTATAATGTTCTGGCTGTCAGTAAAAAAAACTTTCACATTGACCAATAATGATTTTTTTTTTTGTTCAGCATGGTTTAAATGAGAGAAAACACTCAGATACAGTATCAGCAGTAACATAGTAAATCAATTGGTTTAACCAAATCAATTCATTTGAAAATCAATATTAGTCTCAATGATTATGACACTGAGCTCTTTTTCTAGCTGTTTTTAACATTTGCATCCATATTTCTCAATCTGTGAATTCAATTCAGTTCAATTAATATGTTTAACACATTTAACAAATGACATTGTCTCAAAGCAGCTTCACAAAAGTACAGAAACATTGAATCAAAATATTAAAGTTTAAAATTATTATTTATCTCTAACATTTATCAATAATAAGCAAGACTGAGGCGACGTCGGCAAAGGAAAAACTCTTTGAGATGATATGAGGAAGAAACCTTGAGAGGTTTAGGTAGGAATCCTCATCCTCATTTGGGTGACACTGACAGGAAATAATGTCAATGTAAATAATAACCTTTATACAGTTTGTAGTCAGTTTGTCACATTGTGAAATATAGGAAATAAATATTGTGATTTTGCATTTATTCAGAAATGAATTCAATAACACAATAGCGTAATCCACGTCGCCTTGAAAAAAATGAATATTGTATTCTTTGACTTTGTATTTCCCAGTGTGATGGTGAGAGAACTGTAGAAGCAGTTGTCCATAAAACTAAGAAACAGAGCACAATATTACAATCACTGAGACTGATATTAAACTGTTTTGACTGTGTGTTTATAAGAAGATCTATTCAGAAATGAATAAATTAATCTCCAGATTCATCATTTATTATTAATATTATTATGAGATTACAATTATTGCACACAAATATATCACTACCAACTGCATAATGTGAACAATTTCTAAAAGAATTCTTTCAAATTTGTGTGAATGTTCTGTCCTCACTAAACATGTAACTTCTCTATCCAGTTAGACCAGGGGTCGGCATTTCTGTCTTTTGTCACGCTCTCCTGCCACACATCATATTTCTCACGCAGAAAAACTTTTTGACTATTCATCATATATTTAATGGAGATGTCACGCTTACCTGTCTTCAAAACTTGAGAGCCCTGGTCATGAATACGAAGAGGACTCAATTAGACCTTGAACATTTTATTTGAAAGTAACCTTCAACCCAGCATCTTTTTTGTTAAGCTTTGTTCAAACTGTTCAAAATATTTTTGTTTGCCGGCAGAAATAAAATTTTTCTGTAGCAGTTCATTGATTTCATAAATGCAACACACTACAGTTTTTTCTATACATTCCATAAAGGTAAAAAACGATATATGCAGTGTTATCTTCATTTTATATGTCAAAAGGGTTTTGTGGCTCCCTGTGGGGTTTTTTTTTTCTGTGGGAAACGAGTCCAAATGGCTCTTTGAGTGTTTAAGGTTGCCGACCCCTGAGTTAGACAGACAGTGAACAAGTGAGATGTTGGTTCATGGCTTTTAATCTTTCAGTAGATTTCATGAATCTTTTCTCAGTTAACTTTAACATTTAATATTTTTTCTTGTAGAATTGTATTCAATTACATATTCAAGCATAGCTAACAACATTATTTACTGCCTAAAACATTCAAAAGTAACATTAAATCATCACATTAATCATTAAACATTACATTGTCAGGTGTATCTGGTAACTATGTCTTTAGTTTTAGGTAATGGTTTGTAATCACAAAATCCAAATGACCTTAATTAGCATAAAAAGATAGAAAATCACCCTGAACCCCTCACATCCAGCACACTCACTCTTCGAACTGTTGCCATCTGGTCGACGCTACAGACCCCTGAGCACCAAAACGACTAGACATAGGAACAGTTTCTTCCCTCAGGCAATCCATCTGATGAACACTTAACACACACCTGAACACTTAACACACACAGACAAATTCTATTCTTACATTATTTGCACTTACTTACTTATTTATATTTCAATTTGCACATCTATATTTTGATTTGCACATTTTCCCACTGTACAGTAAATACAACTGCCTTTTTTATTCACTGTAAATACAACTGCCTTTATAATCCACTGTAAATACAACTGCCTTTATTATCCCACTGTAAATACAACTGCCTTTATTATCCCACTGTACATACAAGTGCCTTTATAATCCACTGTACATACAACTGCATTTATTATATACTGTATGTGTTCATGTCCTATCAATGCCATTCTATTTACACTGTGGAGCTCCTGTACTAGAACCAATTCCTCATATGTGAAAACATACTTGGCAATGAAGACCTTTCTGATTCTGATAACAAAAGACCGCTAGCATACGACACTACCTAATGCTAACTCTTTGCACTTTACATTTGTTTTTAGCAATGTTTGCATCTCTAGATTAATGAATTTACTGTCAAACATCTTTAACCTGATAAACTTTATATTTATATAACAAATAATAGCAGCATACAGCCTTATGCGGGTCACAACTTCACTGTACGAGCCGGTCTTCAGCCATGACACTTAACAATGAACTCAACACTTGAAATACGGAAGTTACCATCCCAATCCACGTCACAAGATGGCACTTAAAGTTCAACATATAAACAAAATCATCTATTTACAATTAACAATTAAACTGAACCATTACAGTGAATATTATCCTTCATAAATAATAAGTATCAGATCAGCTGTTAACAGCACTGTTTTTATGCATGTAAAGTAATAGTGATGACAGTGGAGTTGATAGTGGACTTCAGGAGAAACCCCCCTGCTCTTCCCCCACTAACCATCATGGACAGCATTGTCACAGCAGTGGAGTCATTCAGATTCCTGGGAACCACAATCTCCCAGGACCTAAAGTGGGACATTCACATTGACTCCTTTGTGAAAAAGGCTCAGCTTCCTTCGTCAGCTGAAGAAGTTCAACCTGCCACAGGATTTGCTGAAACAGTTTTACACTGCCATGATCGAATCCATCCTCTGCACCTCAGTAACTGTTTGGTTCAGCTCAGCTACCAAATTCGACCTAAGAAGACTACAGAGGGTAGTCCGGACTGCTGAGCGAATCATTGGCACATCTCTCCCCACTCTTCAAGACCTGTACTCCTCCAGAGTGTGCAAAAGAGCAAAGAAAATCACCCTGGACCCCTCACATCCAGCACACTCCCTCTTTGAACTGTTGCCATCTGGTTGGCGCTACAGAGCCCTGAGCTCCAGAACGACCAGACATAGGAACAGTTTCTTCCCTCAAGAAATCCACCTGATGAACAATTAACACCATGGAACACACAACACATAATATTTGCACTATGTATACCTCAATTTGCACATTTCATACTTGCACTCTGTACATACATGCATACATATTGTCTGTACTGTTTACTTCAACTGCACATTTCACAATTGCACATGTGTACATACAAATTGTATATATTGTATACTTATTTGCATATGCTTATTTAAACTGCACATTTCACACCTGTAAATGTGTACATACAATCTCTTCTATACTGCATATGACATCCTGTTACACTGTGGAGATCATGTCACTAAAACAAATTCCTCACATGTGTAAACATGCCTGGCAATAAAGCTGATTCTGATTCTGAAATACTGTCATTTTCCCAAACCAGAAATCTTAGAGTCTCAATTAAGTAAACAAGGAACACAAATTAATTTTAACATAATAATTATTACGTGTGCTTGAGGATGCTTTTGAACATTGATACGTACAAGATCTAAATCAATCACATGTTTAATCAGGCTTTTGTTTGTATAAAATTACACAATCATTCGTTTCACTCGATCGACTCCAATTGAATTTTACATGAAATCAGGTTTTCCATAATAAAGAGCCTTATTTACTGATCAACACTAAACAGGTCACCACAGACATTTTATGTAACTGAGTTTAATCCGAGTGTCATGATGCTGGATGCAGTCAGAGCAGAATGTGAAAAGAGAGATTGTCTAAATGTGCAGAAGGAAACAGATAGAGATGGAGGAGTTTGTACAGACTGCCCTTTAGTGGCAAAAAGACCTGGTGTCAGATGATACAAACCTAAAATGAGTAAAAGTTTCAAATGTCCTGGCTGTCAATTTTAAAAAAAATTCACATGGACCAGCAATGAAAATAAAGTAAGTAGGAATTCAGTAATGGATCATTTTTATCAGCATGGTTTAAAAGAGAGAAAACACTCAGATACAGTATCAGCAGTAACGTAGTAAATCATTTGGTTTAAATAATCAGTTAATTGGGAAATCAATATTAGTCTCAATGATTATGGCACTGAACTCTTTTTCTCTCTTTGTGAACATCTACTTCAATATTTCTCAATCTGTCAGTTCAACTCAATTTATTTCTGTAATGCATTTAACAATGGACTTTGTCTCAAAGCAGCTTTACACAAGTACAGAAACATAAAAATATTTAAAGTTAACATTTTAGCTAATTCTGGTTTCCCAATGATCAATTAATAAAATTCAATTGGTGAGATGATAAAAAACTTTTTGTGTTTGTTTTTTTTCCTATTCATTGGTACATTACCAAAAATATGTAATCAAATTATACAATGTTCACATTTCACTACATGAGATTCTTATTAATTATTAGATATAGATTGAGGAGTTTTTGGATGGTTTTTGTTCATTCAGGATGAAGAGTTAAAGCCTGAGTGCTGAGTGTGAATGGATGTTGTTCTTTATAATAAATGTCTTTTGCAGACACATTTCATTTCAACTGGTTAAAAAAGAGACTATTATTCCTAAGTAAATTTTTAGTTATTTATCTTATTAATGCCAGTGTTGGTGTCTATGCTGAAATATTTGTAATATGGGGATTAGTTACTCAGTAAAATGTAGTTATTATTTAATTAAAGAAGTGAATTGTGATGAGGTTTTTGTGCAGCACTGCAGCTTGTTGTGTCACTGTGTGTTACACGAGCGCAGTAATACACAGCTGTGTCTTCAGTCTGCATGTTCTGTCCCCGTAAGGTCACAGAGTTACTGGAAGTGTCTCGAGAGACCACAAACTTGTCTTTAAGTGAATCTTTCTTATAAATGCTCCCTTCATAATAAATTATGTTGATCCATTCTAAAGCTTTTCCTGCAGGTTGTCGAATCCAAGCTGTTGCTCGGTGGCTGCTGCCATCAGTGATAGAAGCTCCAGACACTTTACAGGTGATGGTTAAAGTCTCTCCTGGCTTTATAAGCAGTGAGTCTGGCTGGATGAGCTCAGTAGCACAGAACACATCTGTAAAAAGAGAAAAAGAAAAGGTGGACATGTCGAACTGAAAGGATCAGATGAAATAATAAAGCTTCAATGCAAACACTCACAGGGGGCGAGAGCCAGCAGCAGCAGTGGAGCTGAAGCAAACATATTTGTGTTGAAGGAAGACTAATGAGAAGTGTTTCCTCTCTAGATCAGAACGCTGCTAATATTACAAGAGGAGATGCAGATTTGCATAAACATTACAGAGAGGCTGTGTTGAGTTGCAGCTCTGCAGCTGTTAATCACACTCACACCCCGTTTCATCTCCATATCAATTTAATGTGGAAAATAATTCAGCTGGTTGTTATTATTAATAATGATATGAACGTGTTGTGATGTAATTAACACTTCCTGTGAAGGTCAGATTGAAAAGTGATCTATTTCCAGTTCCCTCAAATTAATCGTAATCTCCACCATGATCCATGAAAATGATAATAATTAGATAAACGATCCTTTATGTCGTTATCAGTCATGTGTAGGCTGCACTCTAGACAATTACATTAACACAGAAATGATTCTCATGTCTGCAAATTTCCTGCTTTCTGTTATGAGAAGGTGAATATGAACATGGCTGAAGCTGTTAAAGCCAAACTTACAGTACAGAGGTACAGTTAGACTACGGAGTTCACATATCCAACCCATTCCAGAGCTTTCCCTGGTTTCTGTCTGATCCAGTGCATGTTGTACTCAGTCATAACAAAGCCGTGTATCTTACAGGAGATCTTCACAGTTAAAGTTGAGATATTTAATGCATGAAGTTACTGCTACAAACCTGAAGATAATTATTTTCTAATAATCAATGGCACTGATTACTATGATCACTTTTCCTCTTATACAGCAGCAGTCTGTGAACGGTGACAATTTATTTATTAATTAAAGAAGAATATGGTGAACTCTATTTACGTTTAATGTTACAGTTAATGTTATGGAACTTTTGTGAAATGTATGTATTCAATAATCACTAATTAAAGTCAGACATTTTTCTGTAAATGTTATTTATTTCCCTTTTGGTTCCTCTGTAAGAATATGACTATAAGAGACAGTCTCAGTGTTCATTGTGTCACAGAAATACATAGAAATTGTGGAGTATCTAGCTGTGGCTGAGGATATAAGAATATTTTATTTGTTGAGCTGTAGCGCCACCTGCAGATCTTGTGAAAAAGCCTTGTATATTGAATGCATTTTTCTCTTTTACTGCATCTGGCGGAGGAATTTGTACAGCTGATTAACATGTTTGTACCACTGTGGTTTCTAGCACAGTAATAAACAGCAGAATCCTGGGCACTCAAACCAGTCAGCTGCAGATACACCATGTTTTTGGAGTTGTCTCTGGTAATTTCCAAACGTCCCTCAATGTCTTTGGCGTATATTGTTTTACTTGCATCGTACCAGATAGCCCCAATCCATTCTAGAGCTTTTCCAGCTTTTTGTCTGATCCAGTTCATGCCATAGTCACCAAAGTTAAACCCAGATCCTTTACAGGAAAGACTCAGAGTTTCTCCAGGTTTTTTCACCACTGAACCAGTGGGAATAGACTCAAGACCCTGACACTGAATACCTGATACAGAAAAAAGAAAACATTAAAGTAAGTAAAATAAAAAAATAATGTCTAATATATTGGGGATTCGGCATGAGAACTCACCTATGAAGCTGATTACTAGCAGGAATAAGGAGAGTGGGATCTTCATGGTGAGTGTTGATGAGACTCGATCTCTCCACTCAGCTCAGCTGCACATAAATACTGCATGGACACACAGCTGTCTGGATTTGCATCATGACGTCATGATAGAAAACATGTGGGAGTCATGATGATGTAACAGAGGGGAACTGCAACTAATCCTTCAACCTACATTATCATAAGTTCTTGTTAGTGATATGATCATTACAGTGTTTATCATGTAAAATCTATATTACAATTATTTCAAAAAAATGAACTAACTTTAATCTCTTTGTTCTCATTTGTGGATTATTTATTTATTTATTTATTCATTCATTCATTTTATCAGTGTTGTGTCTTGTGTCTTGTTATTGTGAACAAAGAATGAGGAGTTTTTGTACAGGGACGTTGTTTATTCCTCTCACTGTGTGAGACGAGCGCAGTAATACACAGCTGTGTCTTCAGTCTGCATGTTCTGTCCTCCAATTGTTATTGTGTTAGTAGAAGTGTCTCTGGAGATGCTGAACTTATTTTTCAGTTTCTCACTGTAACCTGTACTCCCATCACTCAAGATGTATCCAATCCACTCCAGACCTTTTCCTGCAGGTTGTCGAATCCAAGCTGTACGATAGCTCGTAACTGAATATGAAACCTTGCACTGGATGGAGAGACTCTGGCCTGGCTGGACTGTCATGGAAGCAGGCTGAGTCAGTTCCTCACCATGCACATCTGTGGAGGAAAACACATGGTGATATCTCACACAATATATGCTGCACCTTTATTCTTCATCTAGTAAATGAATGAATTTGATAAAGCACTCACAAGAAGCAGCTGCCAGCAGGAGCAGTAGAGATGTAGAGAACATGGTGTGTGTTGTTTGGACTGGAGTCTTCTCTGTTCTCCAAAGTTTAACAGACACCATCACATCATATAAATAGAGTGAGATCCAGCTCTGACACTTGGATTTGTTTATCTGCTGATGATGGGAGGAGAATGTATCTGAAATGTATTTAAATCATGAGGAGGAGATTCATCTGATGGAGAATGTGTCCTTTTTGAACTGTGTGTATTTACAGTACGAATGATAAGTAGTTCATGCTAATAAGCGTGTTATACAAGTTATAAAATACTTGTCTGTGTGATGTAATGGTCATGTTAAATAGAAAGTACACAGTATTGAATTCTATAGTAATTCAAATTCTTTAAAAATGACCTTATAACACTTTCCAGATTGATGGACAGATTCTCTAAGATAACTGCTGACGTCCTTCATTCTTGCTGTTATTTTAACACACACCTGAATGCTCCAGAAAAGGAAACTGACAAAACTTCTGTTTTTTTACAGTATAGAGATATTATAAGTCACATTTGCTAGTGATCAATTATTCAATGGCATTTTATTAGCATCACCTGGCTTCTCCATATTAGCTTCATTTTTGTTAAATAAATAAGGAAATGGTTTAAAATGCCATGTGTTCTTGTTCATCTGAGATTTTATTATCTAATTTGAAGACCAGCTAAAGACTAGTTTTATTATTTTATACTACTTTTTATTATATCTTAAATATATATGAGTTAAACCCAAAATTCAAGAGGGTGCACTTTCTTTTTCACATGACTGCAAATATGTTGAGAAGTAAATTAATAATCTTTTATCAGTATAAATGTCCAGACAATGTTCACAACAGTCCAGTAAAAAATTATTTCACCTCCAAGAATCTGGAAATGTGGGTTTGTCATGTGTCTGTAGTAAGTCTGTGTTTTTGTACTGATGTCTAAGGGGAAGTATCACTGTGTGGTTCACGGGCGCAGTAATAAACTGCAGTGTCTTCTGTCCTCATGCTGTTCATCTGCAGATACACCTGCTTCTTACTGTCGTCTCTGGAGATGGTGAAGCGGCCCTTAACAGCGCTGGAGTAATATATGTAACTACTGCTACTGTAGATGCTTGCAAGCCATTCCAGCCCTTTTCCAGGCGCCTGTCTGATCCAAGCCAAGTAATAGCCACTAATGTCTAATCCAGAGGCTGTGCAGGTCAGTTTATGAGACTGATCAGGTTTGATGATCACTGGATCAGACTCGATCAGTGTCTGACTGCAGGAATCTGCAAGAACACACAAACATAGGTGTTAAAGTAAAAAAAGAAGAAAAATAGAAAAATGTTAAACCGTGTCTCAATATGAAATAAATAATACTAACAATGAATGAAGATTGTTAGAGTAAAGTAACACAAAACTCTGCCTAGTCCCATCTCAAAGAATTAAAATGATTCCTGCTGCTGTAAATGAACACAAACTGCTGCTATGTTGTTGGGCTGAATGTTTCAGCATAAATGGTTCAAACACAGGATTTGGTTTGCATGACACACCCACTAGAGATATAAAAACATCATGTGTTTCAGACAAAACATTGCTGTGTTGAGTGCAGCTCTGCAGCTGTTAATCACACTCACACCCCGTTTCATCTCCATATCAATTTAATGTGGAAAATAATTCAGCTGTTTGTTATTATTAATAATGATATGAACGTGTTGTGATGTAATTAACACTTTCCTGAACTACATTGAACATTATAATCAAACCGTGTAACCGAACATGACGTTCATTCTGGTATAGGCTGAAACCCTCTAGATTAGGGGTGTCAATCTCATTTTAGTCTGGGGGCCGCATACAGCTTAATCTGATCTCAAGTGGGGCCAGACCAGTAATCTCATAGCAAAATTACATAGAACTATTTATTTAAGTGCATTGTGCATAAAAACTGAACACAGTTATTGTACAATAGTGCAAAACATTTAGTCACAGGTTTGTGGAACTTAAAAACACTGTCCTGCATGTTAACATAAATCAAACTTCAAAATACAGAAATTGTTTAAAATCCAATTTCCAATTCCTGGAAGCAATTCTAAATACATGAATTGACTCCACACACATAAAATCTCAAGTGGCAGCTGTTTTAAAAAGAAAATCTTTGTCATCTTTTATTCTGCACAAGTGCATCAATATCAGGCATTATGTCCTGAGTAGCAGCCAGAATCCCATTTTAGTGCTTATGTGTGAGCTTTGAGTTCAGCTTCTTTTATTAACGTTCATTAGTGAAAAAACTTGCTCATAAAGGTAGGTAGTCCCAAACATGCACAACATTTTTGCATCCAGTGCTTTTAATTTAGGATAGCTTGGCAGGAGATACTGATAAAATGTGTCCAAGCCCACAGAGGCAAATTTATCCTTCAATTTTACATCACACTGCAAATCAATTATTTCACGTTGCATGTCAACGGGCACACCGGAAGCTCTGACTGTGAATGGTGAGCGAAAAACTGCGAATTCTGTCTCGAGTTTGCTAAAGACCTGAAATCAGTTCTCAAACTCCCTCAGCAACCCTGAAAGCTTGTATTTGTACTGTCTCACGTCAGGATTAACGCTTGCTAATGATTATTATTATTATTAATAATTATAACTGCTAGAAGAGATTGTTATAAAGAGGAAGACCTGAGTGCTGAGTGTGAATGGATGATGTTTATAATAAAGGTCTCTGGGGTGCAGCTTCCTGCTGAGGGAAAATTTACAGCTCACGATGACGTGCTTGTGTAAGTTTTTGTACAGCTCTGGAGTCTGTTGTGTCAGTGTGACTCTCGTGCACAGTAATAAACTGCCGTGTCTTCAGCTTTCAGACTTTTCACTTCTAGGTACAGCAAGTTTTTGTTGGTGTCTTTACTGATGGAGAATTGGCCCTGTAGAGACTGAGTGAATATTGTGCCAGTGCCAGTGTCAATGCGCCCGATCCACTCCAGTCCTTGTCCTGGTTTCTGATGGATCCAGTGCATCCTGTAGCTGCCCATTGAGAATCCGGAGACAGTACAGGACAGAGTGACCGACTCTCCAGGTCTCTTCACCACAGACTCAGAGGAAGTCAGGGACTGTCCATAAGAATCTGGAAGAGAAGAATAGAACTCAGTAATGTTATCTTATACTGATTATAATGCTAATAATCTTCACATAAAAAACATAAACTTACATGAAATGAGTAGCAATAAAATACACTGTCCTAAAATCATCCTTCTCTGAGTTCTGCTTCACCCAGGTTTAAAGTGTATGGGAGTGTTATCTCTCACAGAGCTCACTGGAAACTAGAGCAGCCAAGAACATGCTGTTTATACACCACTCTATTTGAATATGGAGCGTCCATGACCACTATGGAGGTGTTCAACCCACAACCACACGCTGCTCACAGGATAGATGAGTGGATGATAAGGTACTATGTAAATCTCTACAACAGAATGTTTCTCTATCAGAAAGGGAACCAAATCGAATCATTTTTAGAAGACACCTCACTTATCTAAGGAACACATTAGGAAACCTAAATGTAGGAATGTTTACGTGGTGATGGTTTATTTCACACAGACGGCTTTCTCCTGCTCCTGTATTGAGAAGGAGTTAAGCTCAGTGACAGAAAGTAAGGAATAAAACACTTGGGAAGGTTTTGTTACAGAAAAATAATCAAGAATGAATCAAAGCAGAGTTTCTGTTATCATCACAACATGAAGTCTTTTATTCATCACCATTTACAATTGTTCTTTTTTCTTATTATATATTTATAGTTATGTTTAATCTTGTGTTAGGGCCAGAAAAACATGTTATTTCCTGTTATCGTGTTCATTATTACAGCTAGAAACAGTCCTTCCCTCAACACTTGTCCGGATACTGATGAAAAAGTACAAACTTTTCTGTCCTGAAGACTTTCTCTTGCTGAAAATAAAGTCACAGCTTTAACCCTGATCTCGCTCTGACACTGGAGACTCCTTCCAACAACACGAAATAAACATTCTCTTTACAGGAATCTTATCAAAAATCTTAACAGAAATCTTATATCTTATCTTATCAAATCATATCAACCACTGCAGAGAGTCTAATCTTCTAATTAAATGTTCTCAAACAATTTATAATTCATTGTATTCCTAATTGTTTGAGAAGTTTTTAAATGCTGTATAAATCTTGTTAGTGAACACCGTTCCACCTGTGGAACACTACCGCTAGGGGCTGAAGCTGCATAATTTCATTGTAACTTTTAAGCATTAAATCCTCTAAAAACACGAAAAAACTTATGTTTCTAGTAAAGTTTATACTCTCAATATTTTTTAAGCCCACGCACAAAGCATAATATGATTCATAGCCGTCATACTCTTAGAAAATTTTTTTTGGAGAAAACTGACCTAGGTGGCGCTAGACCAGTTTTTCCTTACCTTTAGACGCATCCCTTTCTTCACTGGGGTAATATATTCCAAAACAAATATTCCACAAAAATCCACACAGGTCCAAGGAACTGAAATCTGTAAGCCTTTTAATCCAAAACGCTCTGGTCGCGCCGCAAATATTCCGAAAAATTGTAAACAGTAGTGCGCCACCATCATTGTTTCGGCTCTTACTTCTCATTGGGGTATTCAAAAATTCTAAATCTACGTCATATTTATAGCCCAGGGCGTAACGAATCAAACAAGCCCTCACTTAAGCCAATCGGTGCTTGTATTGCAGAGATAGACGGCTGGGAAGCCAATGATGTCATGACATCATTTTTGGGAACCCTCCCTTGACTGACAATTACTCCTTCCAATAGCAATGAAATTGGCCGGGACCTTTACAGCGCTTTAGCCAATAAGGAGACGATTCTAACGGTATGCCACGACCCGCCTCTCTAATGCTGGCTTCTGCGCGAAAATCGTGCGCGATGGGTTTATTGCGCAATCCTCGACCTTTTCACACTCTCACAGCTCAGGGTGTCAGGTTACAGGCCTCTTTACACAACAGAATAGTAGAGAGAGAGGCTGTGCTTGTTTTTGGCCATTTAAACTGAGCATGCAGTCTTTTAATTCAAAGTTATACAGTAAACAAGAAACACATGACCGGATGGACATGTCCGTAGAAAAATAGTTTTATTGAAGCCATTTTTTTTTGGTGAAAGCCAAGACATGTGGCTATGACCCTCAGGTGTTAAATGTTACTTAACATGTTCCAGAGAAATAAGATAAATTAAAAACCTCAGGCGAAAATCAAAATTTTCCATTCTAGCCTCTGTAACTCTGTGTCAGTAAGGCCTAGAATCAATCTTGTATCTTGACACTTGTATCTGAAACTAGAGAATCTCTTCTTTCCAATGAGACCAGGCTCACCCCTGTGTGTTAAAGTATGTGGGAGCTGTACCACTTTTTGTTTTGTATACAATTTCGTCGATCGTTCGTGTGCATGAACAGGATAAAGTGTTTGGAATGTAGGGATTAGTTACTCAGTAAAATGTAGTTATTTATTTAAAGAAGTGAATTGTGATGAGGTTTTTGTGCAGCACTGCAGCTTGTTGTGTCACTGTGTGTTACACGAGCGCAGTAATACACAGCTGTGTCTTCAGTCTGCATGTTCTGTCCTCTCAGTGTCACCGTGCTGCTGGAGGCATCTTTAGAAATACTGAACTTGCTTTTAAGAGACTCTTTATGATTCGTGCTTCCACCCCCCCAAATGTTGTTTATCCATTCCAGAGTTTTCCCTGCAGATTGTCGAATCCAAGCTGTGGCGTAGCTGCTATCAGTAACTGAGTAACCGGATACTTTACAGCTGAGAATTAAAGAATCTCCAGGCTTTAACATCACTGAGGTGTCCTGAGTGAGCTCTACTGCACATTCCAAAATGAAAGTGTGTAGGAAAGTCACACTGTTGTGTGTGTTGTGTTATATGTTTACTGGAAGAATTAAAAAATGTATTAATTAATCTTACATCAGAGTGAATGTCCAGACAATGTTCAGAACAGTCCAGTAAAAGTCAACAAGTGGTAACATGTAAGTCAGAGACACTGTAAACATTTTGGTTCTTTCACCTCCATGAATCTAGAAATGGGGTTTGTCATGTGTCTGTAGTAAGTCTGTGTTTTTGTATTGATGTCTAAGGAGAAGTACCACTGTGTGTGACGGGCGCAGTAATAAACTGCAGTGTCTTCTGTCCTCATGCTGTTCATCTGCAGATACACCTGCATCTTACTGTTGTCTCTGGAGATGGTGAAGCGGCCTTGAACAGCGCTGGAGTAATATATGCTACCACTATCATATCTTATATATGCAACCCATTCCAGTGCTTTTCCAGGTGCCTGTCGGATCCAATGCATGCTGTAGCTACTAAAGGTAAATCCTGAGGCTGTGCAGGTCAGTTTATGAGATTGATCAGGTTTGATGATCGCTGGATCAGACTCGATCAGTGTCTGACTGCAGGAATCTGAAATAGAAGAATATTCTAAGGTAGGAATTGATGTTAAAAAATATTTTTTTTAATTATGTAATAAATAATACTAACATTGAATGAAGATTGCTAGAGTAAAGTAACACAAAACTCTGCCTAGTCCCATCTCAAAGAATTAAAATGATTCCTGCTGCTGTAAATGAACACAAACTGCTGCTATGTTGTTGGGCTGAATGTTTCAGCATAAATGGTTCAAACACAGGATTTGGTTTGCATGACACACCCACTAGAGATATAAAAACATCATGTGTTTCAGACAAAACATTGCTGTGTTGAGTGCAGCTCTGCAGCTGTTAATCACACTCACACCCCATTTCATCTCCATATCAATTTAATGTGGAAAATAGTTCAGCTGTTTGTTATTATTATTATTATTATTATTTCATTTTATTTTATTTTTTATTTTTTTGCTGCAGAAAAACCTCTTATTAATAATGATATGAATGTGTTGGGATGTAATTAAGGCTTTCCTGAACTACACTGAACACTGTAAACAAACAGTGTAACCGAACATGACGTTCATTCTGGTATAGGCTGAAACCCTCTAGAGGCTTTATCTGACGAATCCAGAGAGAAAGAGCTGAGAAGATTCTAGATCAGGTGTTTTTAAATCCTAAAGAAGATTTGTAATCTCTAGTGAGCAGAAGCTTTCTTAATCAAAAGTTTAAAATAATCTGCTTCAAGAAATGGAATCAGGAGTGAAGCAGGTGACTCGTCTTCTGTAAATTGCCCCTCGGTGTGAATGAGTGTGTGAATGTGTAACATGACCAGAATGTACGCTCAGTGTTCCTGGGATGGACTCTGGAGCCTGCACTCTGACCCAATAAAACACTTCCTAATGATGACCGAGAGACTGAATACATTACCCTGATTATTGTCTCGTGACACTGAATGATTATATGATTAGTTACAGTATATATATTCTTACACCTCTAATTCCAGTAGTTTTGTTCTCTATTAATAAGAGCACAGACATTTGTTCTCTTCTGGACTCCTGAACACATAAAACCTGCAGACGCAGACGGGGAAAATGAGCTGCAGTTTATTTACAGAGTCATTTAAAGAACCGGAATATGAACACGTCTGAATCTGAACTTCGGGTGAGCAAGAGGATGTTTTTGTATTATAACAGGGTGAATTTGCATAAACACACTTCAGCTGTTAGATTTCACAGTTTCATGAATCCTTCTTGAAAACAAGCAGCTGCTGCCCCCTACAGGTGATTTTTAATTCCAGGAGTTTGTAGCCTCGACAGACTCTGTGTTTCTAAATTCAGCACTGCAGCTTGTTGTGTCACTGTGTGTTACACGAGCGCAGTAATACACAGCTGTGTCTTCAGTCTGCATGTTCTGTCCTCTCAGTGTCACCGTGCTGCTGGAGGCATCTTTAGAAATACTGAACTTGCTTTTTAGAGACTCTTTATTATCTATAACTCCATCCCCCCAAATGTGGTTTATCCATTCCAGAGTTTTCCCTGCAGGATGTCGGATCCAAGCTGTGGCGTAGCTGTTATCAGTAACTGAGTAACCGGATACTTTACAGCTGAGGATTAAAGAATCTCCAGGCTTTAACATCACTGAGGTGTCCTGAGTGAGCTCTACTGCACATTCCACATCTGAAAAAAAGACATGTCACAATTCCAGTCAAAAATCTATGTACAGTAGGTTATAACTGAGGAATTTACTAGCAGCTCTGAGATCATTAGTGAAGTGAAACTCACAGGATGAAGCTGCCAGCAGCAGCAGAACTGGAAGGAACATCGTATAACTAAAAGCAGTGCTAAACTCTCCAGAGCCCACAGTGACCGTGGCTGATATTTCTCTATATGTAGCTGTAAAGGGAACATTTTACATATTCATTTACATATTGTTATGCTGATCTTCTACAGGTGTCAATAATCACAGTGAAAAATGTTCCTTGGTGGCTCTCGCGCCCTATTGCAGGTTTTTCGCCTACATGACCTACCCAACAAAACGTGGTACAGCTCCCACATACTTTAACACACAGGAGTGAGCCTGGTCTCATTGGAAAGATTCTCTAGTTTCAGATACAAGTGTCAGATTGATTCTAGGCCTTACTGCCACAAAGGTACAGAGGCTAGAATGGAAGGTTTTGATTTCCGCCTGAGTTGTTTACCTGATAAACTGATTAATCTTATTTCTCTGGAACATGTTAGGAACCAAATAACGACTGAGGGTCAGAGCCACATGTCTTGGCTTTCACCAAAAAAAAAAAAACAAGTCAAAAGACTCAAAAATGGCTTCAATAAAAATATTTTTCTACGGACATGTCCGTCCGGTCATGTTTTGCTTGTTTACTTGTTTACTGTATAACTTTGAATTAAAATACTGCATGCTCAGTTTAAAAGGCCTAAAACAAACAGAGACTCTCTGTCTAGAAGTCTGCTGTGAAAAAAGGCCTGTAATCTGACACCCTGAGCTGTGAGAGTGTGAAAAAGTCGAGAATAGCGCAATAAATCCAGTGCGCATCCATTTCTGCGCAGCTGAGGCCTCGGAGACGTGTCATGTTGCATACCGTTGGAATCGTCTCCTTATTGGCTAAAGAGCTGTAAAGGTCCCGGACCATTTCATTGCTATTGGAAGGAGCAATTGTCAGTCAAAGGGAGGGTTCCTACATAGGATGGAGAGACATCATTGGCTTCTCAGCCGTCTATCTCTGCAATACAAGCGCCGATTGGCTCAAGTGAGGGCTTGTTTGATTCGTTAGGCCCTGGACTACAAATCTGACGCAACAGTGTAATTTTTGAAACCTCCAATGAGAAGTTAGAGCCGAAACAACGGATGGTGGCGCACTTCTGTTTCCAGTTTTCGGTCACAAACGGAATATTTGCGAGGCGACCAAAGCGTTTTGGATTAAAAGGCTTACAGATTCCAGTTCCTTGGACCTTTGGGGATTTTTGTGAACCATTTGTTTTGGAAAATATTACCCCAGTGAAGAAAGGGAAGCGTCTAAAGGTAAGGGAACAACTGGTCTAGCGCCGCCTAGTTCAGTTCACCACCAATTTTGTTTCAAATAGTATGACGGCTATAAATCATATTATGCTTTGTGTGTGGGCTTAAAAAATCTTGAGAGTCTAAGCTTTACTAGAAACATAAGTTTAACCGTGTATTTAGAAGATTTAATGCTTAAAAGCTACAACGAACTGTTTCTGGCTCATCCCCTAGTGGTCATTTTGTCTTCCGTGCTGTGGACGGCACGGCGACCCGAAACAGGCTTAACCAGCATGACTGCAGGCTGAACCAGTTCAATACATTTAATACCTGTGAACAACAATCATGCCATTATTCAGGTGCATTCTATCAAACAGGAAAATGTACACAATGATCTGCATCTTTCCAAAATTCTCCACACACTTACCAGATGTAGCTGTTAACAGCAAGAGTAGAAGTGTAGAGAACATGGTTTGATCTGAACCTGAACCCAGACCCTCACTTCTCCTGAGAACACCTCTAATCATTTATGAAGGGGTTTGATTTGCATGACAGTGTTTAGGCTTTCGGAAGACATGAGGCATTTCCTACTAATGTTAAAACAAAGCAATCACAAAAGATTAATTCATATGATGTAGTTGATGAAACAGTGTGGATGATGCAGTCTGGTTTAATAAGATGCTGATATAATGGAGCTGTAATGTCTTAATAAGAATTAGAATGTTGTAGTTAGTGTTTATGACTTTAATGTAAATCCCAGGAGAACATGTTCTCATATTTATGACACACTGTCAGTCCTTTGATCCTCTACATGTTGCTTAGATGCTGTGTGAATAAAGAAAGAGCGACCATCACAGGCCTTAAAGCTTAAAGAACAGCTTAATGTTCAAACATTTCTAATGTGGGTGCAGTTTAAATATACAGGATACAGATAAAGACCAAAGGTTGAGTAAAAATGGAAAATTACTTGCACTACTGTTCTGATGTTTAGAATTTTTCCATCCGTTTTTGTCTGTAATTATTTATTATTTTATTTCAGAATATGTGAAATGTGACAGGAAAATAAAAATGGTTGTGTTGTGGTCTGGGAAATCTTATCAGGGGCAGGTGGAGGAGAATTTGGGGAAGAAAAAAACACCTCAGTGTTAAGAAACCATGCTTGGAAATGATTATATAATGTCTGTGTAATCTGGGTTAGGATACGTTCATGTAAAACTCTTGTGTAATGAGCGAGATCAACAGTCAGTCTGCCTGAAAATTTGTAAAGCCTTACTGTAGGTGTGATTTCCTCACAGAGAGAATGTCAGATATTGATAGCTGTGTATCAGAGTGAAATGTACATGAACCTAATCAATTCCCTTTGTAATCAGATATCGACTGTCAAATTGTCCATGATGCTCTTATGCTCCAGTCAGAATTATCATTATTATTTATTTTTTAATGAAGGAGGATGTTTGGAGCTAGCATGGTTTTACTGTACTTGGAGTTTTTGTACAGGGATGTTGTTTATTCCTCTCACTGTGGTCTTCGAGCGCAGTAATACACAGCTGTGTCTTCAGTCTGCATGTTCTGTCCTCCAATTGTTATTGTGTTAGTAGAAGTGTCTCTGGAGATGCTGAACTTATTTTTCAGTTTCTCACTGTAAGCTGTACTCCCACTATTCCAGATGATTCCAATCCACTCCAGACCTTTTCCTGCAGGTTGTCGAATCCAAGCTGTATGTTCGCTCGTAACTGAATATGAAACCTTGCACTGGATGGAGAGACTCTGGCCTGGCTGGACTGTCATGGAAGCAGGCTGAGTCAGTTCCTCACCATGCACATCTGTGGAGGAAAAGACATGGTGATATCTCACACAATATATGCTGCACCTTTATTCTTCATCTAGTAAATGAATGAATTTGATAAAGCACTCACAAGAAGCAGCTGCCAGCAGGAGCAGTAGAGATGTAGAGAACATGGTGTGTGTTGTTTGGACTGGAGTCTTCTCTGTTCTCAAAGTTTAACAGACACCATCACATCATATAAATAGAGTGAGATCCAGCTCTGACACTTGGATTTGTTTATCTGCTGATGATGGGAGGAGAATGTATCTGAAATGTATTTATATCATGAGGAGGAGATTCATCAGATCTGAATTTATAATGGAACAGCAGCCTTTTCATCAAATACTGTCATTTTCCCAAACCAGAAATCTTAAAGTTTCAATGAAGTAAACAAGGAACACAAATTAATTTTAACATAGTTATTATGTATGCTTGAGGACCCTTTGATTGATACGTACAAGATCTAAATCAATCAAATGTTTAATCTGGCTTTTGTTTGTATAAAATTACACAATCATTCGTTTCACTCGATCAACTGCACTTGAATTTTCCATGAAATCAGGTTTTCCATAATAAAGAGCCTTATTTACTGATCAACACTAAACAGGTCACCACAGACATTTTATGTAACTGAGTTTAATCCGAGTGTCATGATGCTGGATGCAGTCAGAGCAGAATGTGAAAAGAGAGATTGTCTAAATGTGCAGAAGGAAACAGATAGAGATGGTGGAGTTTGTACAGACTGCCCTCTAGTGGCAAAAAGACCTGGTGTCAGATGATACAAACCTAAAATGAGTAAAAGTTTCAAATGTCCTGGCTGTCAATTAAAAAAAATTCACATGGACCAGCAATGAAAATAAAGTAAGTAGGAATTCAGTAATGGATCATTTTTATCAGCAAGGTTTAAAAGAGAGAAAACACTCAGATACAGTATCAGCAGTAATGTAGTAAATCATTTGGTTTAAATAATCAGTTAATTGGGAAATCAATATTAGTCTCAATGATTATGGCACTGAGCTCTTTTTCTCTCTTTGTGAACATTAGCTTCCATATTTCTCAATCTGTCAGTTCAACTCAATTTATTTCTGTAATGCATTTAACAATGGACTTTGTCTCAAAGCAGCTTTACACAATGACAAAAAAAAAGATTAAAAATTAAAGTTAACATTTTAGCTAATTCTGGTTTCCCAATGATCATTTAATAAAACTCAATTGGTGAGATGATAAAAACGTTGTGTTTGTTTTTTTCCTATTCATTGGTACATTACCAAAAAATACGTAATCAAATTATACACTGTTCA
This sequence comes from Tachysurus fulvidraco, assembly GCF_022655615.1. Lineage (NCBI taxonomy): Eukaryota > Metazoa > Chordata > Actinopteri > Siluriformes > Bagridae > Tachysurus > Tachysurus fulvidraco. Next base: position 3,588,246 of record NC_062532.1, read on the forward strand.
TATTTCACATTTAATTGCATGGGATTCTTATTAATTATTAGATATAGATTGAGGAGTTTTTGGATGGTTTTTGTTCATTCAGGATGAAGAGTTAAAGCCTGAGTGCTGAGTGTGAATGGATGTTGTTCTTTATAATAAATGTCTTTTGCAGACACATTTCATTTCAACTAGTTAAAAAAGAGACTATTATTCCTAAGTAAAGTTTTATGTATTTATTTTATTAATGCCAGTGTTGGTGTCTATGCTGAAATATTTGTAATATGGGGATTAGTTTCTCAGTAAAATGTAGTTATTATTTAATTAAAGAAGTGAATTGTGATGAGGTTTTTGTGCAGCACTGCAGCTTGTTGTGTCACTGTGTGGATAACGAGCGCAGTAATACACAGCTGTGTCTTCAGTCTGCATGTTCTGTCCCCGTAAGGTCACAGAGTTACTGGAAGTGTCTCGAGAGACCACAAACTTGTCTTTAAGTGAATCTTTCTTTTGAATACTCCCATCATAATAAATATTGTTGATCCATTCTAAAGCTTTTCCTGCAGGTTGCCGAATCCAAGCTGTTCCATAGTGGCTGCTATCAGTGATAGAAGCTCCAGACACTTTACAGGTGATGGTTAAAGTCTCTCCTGGCTTTATAAGCAGTGAGTCTGGCTGGATGAGCTCAGTAGCACAGAACACATCTGTAAAAAGAGAAAAAGAAAAGGTGGACATGTCGAACTGAAAGGATCAGATGAAATAATAAAGCTTCAATCCAAACACTCACAGGGGGCGAGAGCCAGCAGCAGCAGTGGAGCTGAAGCAAACATGTTTGTGTTGAAGGAAGACTAATGAGAAGTGTTTCCTCTCTAGATCAGAACGCTGCTAATATTACAAGAGGAGATGCAGATTTGCATAAACATTACAGAGAGGCTGTGTTGAGTGCAGCTCTGCAGCTGTTAATCACACTCACACCCCGTTTCATCTCCATATCAATTTAATGTGGAAAATAATTCAGCTGTTTGTTATTATTAATAATGATATGAACGTGTTGTGATGTAATTAACGCTTCCTGTGAAGGTCAGATTGAAATCCGATCTATTTCCAGTTCACTCAAATTAATCTGAATCTCCACCATGATCCATGAAAATGATAATAATTAGATAAACGATCCTTTATGTCGTTATCAGTCATGTGTAGGCTGCACTCTAGAGAATTACATTAACACAGAAATGATTCTCGTCTGCAAATTTCCTGCTTTCTGTTATGAGAAGGTGAATATGAACATGGCTGAAGCTGTTAAAGCCAAACTTACAGTACAGAGGTACAGTTAGACTACGGAGTTCACATATCCAACCCATTCCAGAGCTTTCCCTGGTTTCTAAGTCAAACATTTTTCTGAAAATCTTATTTATTTCCCTTTTGGTTCCTCTGTAAGAATATGACTATAAGAGACAATCTCAGTGTTCATTGTGTCACAGAATTACATAGAAATTGTGGAGTATCTAGATCTGACTGAGGATATGAGAATATGTTGTACTTTAAAGAAACCTACAATGTTACAGTAAATTTGTTGAACTGTAGCGCCACCTGCAGATCTTGTGAAAATGCCTCGTATATTGAAAGCACTTTTCTCTTTGACCACATCTGGGATTTTAGACGATTGATTAACATGTTTGTACCACTGTGGTTTCTAGCACAGTAATGTAACAGTAATAACAGTAATAAACAGCAGAATACTGAGCACTCAAACCTGTCAGCTGCAGATACACCATGTTTTTGGAGTTGTCTCTGGTAATTTCCAAACATCCCTTAATGTCTTTGGTGTATATTGTTTTACTGGCATCATACCAGATAACCCCAATTCATTCCAGAGCTTTCCAGCTTGTTGTCTGATCCATTGCATGCCATAATCACCAAAGTTAAACCCAGATCCTTTACAGGAAAGACTCAGAGTTTCTCCAGGTTTAATATTTAAATCATGAGTAGGAGATTCATCTGATGGAGGATGTGTGGGTGTTATAAGGGATGAAAACTATTTTCTTTGACAAAAGTATTCTAAAGAAACTTTATAATCCCAATAACATGATATTGTATTTGGAAAATTCACTTCTATCCACAATGTTCATGCTATAATACGTCTAAAATTGTTATTTTTTTATTCATATCTGTTTCTGCACCACAATCAGAATGAAATCTTGAAATGGTAAAACTTTTCTTGATCTCAAGGGACCTGCTAAAGAGAAATATATTTCAGTAAAGGAAAACCTGTAGTTTTTAGATTTATTTCTACTAAACAATGTCAAAATCTGACCACAGAAAGTCCACATTATCTGCAATAAATTTGGTTGAATGACTGTGAGTTAAGTAACATGTTATGTGTCACTTGTGCAGGATTGATACTGTCTGTGTTTGAATATATACAATTTCAAAGGTTTTATTTATTTTTTTATTTCCCTGTTAAATCAAGCTAACCCTAGGTCTAAAATTCAATGTTCAGTCTTCAGTCAGGTCTTTGTCTAATGTTCATCACAGGACATGACCAAATGCAGACTAAAGGGAGCTCAACACAGCATGACGCTGGTTTTTGTACAGCCTCAGCAGTAATCTGAACGACTGTGGCTCTCGTGCACAGTAATACACAGCTGTGTCCTCAGTCTGAAATTGTTGCCCATGTAAAGTCACAGTGTTGGTGGAGGCATCAGCTGAGAAACGGATCTTGTTCTTTAGTGAATCGCTGCTGCCAGTATTACTGGAGCTGCAGTACCAGCCGATCCATTCCAGTTTTTGTCCTGATTGTCGTATCCAGTTAGTACATTGACTAGTGGCTGAGTATCCAGTGATCTTACAGTGGACTGAAAATGATTCTCCAGGCTTAACCAGCATGACTGCAGGCTGAACCAGTTCAATACATTTAATACCTGTGAACAACAATCATGCCATTATTCAGGTGCATTCTATCAACAGGAAAATGTACACAATGATCTGCATCTTTCCAAAATTCTCCACACACTTACCAGATGTAGCTGTTAACAGCAAGAGTAGAAGTGTAGAGAACATGGTTTGATCTGAACCTGAACCCAGATCCTCACTCCTCCTGAGAACACCTCTAATCATTTATGAAGGGGTTTGATTTGCATGACAGTGTTTAGGCTTTCGGAAGACATGAGGCATTTCCTACTAATGTTAAAACAAAGCAATCACAAAATATTAATTCTTATGATGTAGTTGATGAAACAGTCTGGATGATGCAGTCTGGTTTAATAAGATGCTGATATAATGGAGCTGTAATGTCTTAATAAGAATAAGAATGTTGTAGTTAGTGTTTATGACTTTAATGTAAATCCCAGGAGAACATGTTCTCATATTTATGACACACTGTCAGTCCTTTGATCCTCTACATGTTGCTTAGATGTTGTGTGAATAAAGAAAGAGCGACAATCACAGGCCTTAAAGCTTAAAGAACAGCATAATGTTCAAACATTTCTAATGTGGGTGCAGTTTAAATATACAGGACACAGATAAAGACCAAAGGTTGAGTAAACTTTCTGTCTATCAGTAAAAATGGAAAATTACTTGTTATAATATTTAGAATTTCTAAACATTTTCCATCCATTTTTGTCTCTAATTATGTCGCTTTGTAGAAGCCAACATTCTGTTTTCTTATTTAAGCTTAGACAATAATTTATCAAGAGTAACTCCTCCTAGGGCTTTTGAGCCACATGAACCAAATTCGGATATGTTGTAGAGCCTGGTCTTAAGTTTGTTGCTATTACTTTTCTAAGCAATCCGAGTACCGGTACTTCCGGTACCAGGTCTCAAAGTGGCCTTTTTTCCCATAGACTCATATTATAAACTTTGGAGGTTTATAACTCGGCAAGCTTTCGGACCGTCTAAACCAAACTCGGCCAGCTCCTTTAGGGTGATACTCTGTACAAAGTTTTAAATCGGTGTACCGACTGGCCTTTTGCTTGTCCCGCAGCCCCGCCCCCAAAATATGCAAAATCAAAAAACTTTTTACAACATGGACATGTGACATATCAAAACACTCAGAACAATGAGGGGAACGTCCTCAAAGGTATTCTGATGACGTCACATGATGTTACATTATGTCACGTGAAAATTAAAAATTAGCGCAACATGAACTTGAGACATATCAAAACACTCAGAACAATGAGGAGAACTTCCTCAAGAGTATTCGGATGACATTGCATGCTCGTCTCCACTTACCTCCAAATGTTTTGGCACCATAGCTATCTGTCTACTTGCTTCCAAAAGTAACACTGACCCTTATGTCCACTTGCCTCCAAAAAGCACCGGCCTTTGCGAAAACTTGCAACGTCAAAGCCAACATCAAATTTTGACGCACCGAACTTTACAAATCTAGTTATTTATTATTTAATTTCAGAATATGTGAAACGTGATGGAAAATGAAAATGGTTGTGTTGTGGTCTGGGTAATCTTATCAGGTGCAGGTGGAGGAGAATTTTGGGGAAGAAGAAAAAAACACCTCAGCGTTAAGAAACCATGCTTGGAAATGTTTATATAATTTCTGTATAATCCGGGTTAGGATAATGAGTAATGAGCGAGTGTGTAATGAGTGAGATCAACAGTCAGTCTACCTGAAAATTTGTAAAACCTTACTGTAGGTGTGATTTCCTCACAGAGAGAATGTCATATATTGATAGCTGTGTATCAGAGTGAAATGAACATGAAGCTAATCAATTCCGTTTGTAATCAAATATCGACTGTCAAATTGTCCATGAAGCTCTGGTGCTTCAGTCAGAATTGTTATCATTATTATTTATTTTTTAATGAAGGAGGATGTTTAGAGCTAGCATGGTTTCACTGTACTTGGAGTTTTTGTACAGGGATGTTGTTTATTCGTCTCACTGTGTGGTTCACGAGCGCAGTAATACACAGCTGTGTCTTCAGTCTGCATGTTCTGTCCTGTTAATGTCACTGTGCTGATGGACGTGTCTCTGGATACCTGAAACCTGCTTTTCAGTTTCTCACTGTAGTAAGTGTTACCACTACCAGATATCTGTCCGATCCATTCCAGAGTTTTTCCTGCAGGTTGTCGTATGCAGTGTGTCCAGTAGCTGCTATCAGTTACTGAATATCCAGACACTTTACAGGTCAGAGTCAGTGACTGACCAGGAGTTAATACTGTGGATCCGGTCTGGATCAGCTCAACACTGTGAACACCTGTTAAAGAAAAGTTATTTTAATGATGTAAAAGCAAAAAGCTTTAAGGAACCAAAACTGTATTACATGTCAAATGTAAAAACACTTACAGTGTACGGCTGCCAGCAGCAGCAGCAGTAGGGATGTAGAGATCATGGTGTGTGTTGGAGCAGAAGAAGTAAAAGCTCTTGGTCTTTGTTGCTTAAATCTATAACAGAGGAGGACATGTGCATAGAGACACTCCTTATCTTAGGGTCAACATGGGATGGCAGCTTGAGCTTATGTTTGAACCAATAAGAATTTTAAGGCAGGTGTTAATGAGTAAGTTTATACGCTATCAGGGGTTTTCAGGTGAATTTATAATAAGAAAACACACAGCAAACTTTATTTCTATTTATTTATAATTATTTAATTTAGAACCTTACATTATAACAGCATTATAAAATACATCTTGTCATGTTACTGAGAAACCTCACAACCACAGGAGGATGTAGTTACATAAATTATAGTGTTTTTATTTGTCCAACCTGTGTTTAACAACCCAAATAACTAATCACACATTATGGAAAGAGTGAAAAAGAAGAGAAAATGTAGATATTTGTCTGATAATGACTGATACTGAATGAGTCTCATACAGAATGCAGTTTGTGGATTCACTTTTTTTCACTTTATTTGTTGAGCTCTGCTGCCTCCTTCAGTTGTTTCAGTTATTGAAGCTCAGACTATGAGAACAGACTGTGTGTTAAACACAACACACTGCTGGAAACATGCTGTATTATTCCTGAATCCACTCATTAAACACTGATTCCAACTGCTGGTTAAAAATCCTATAAAATGAAGGGATTAATAATGGCTCAGAATGAAGACTCTTTCAATAATGTTTTCCATTCCAGTGAAAGAAAGTGAAAGTGTGACTGAGATGATTTATTAGTTACACTGAGAGGATGTCTGTAACATGTCTCATAAGGTTTTTGTAAGAGGAATCCACTATTCTGTCTCACTGTGTGAGACGAGCGCAGTAATACACAGCTGTGTCTTCAGTCTGCATGTTCTGTCCTCCAATTGTTATTGTGTTAGTAGAAGTGTCTCTGGAGATGCTGAACTTATTTTTCAGTTTCTCACTGTAGTATGTGCTCCCACCACTGCTGATGTATCCAATCCACTCCAGACCTTTTCCTGCAGGTTGTCGAATCCAAGCTGTAGTGTAGCTCGTAACTGAATATGAAACCTTGCACTGGATGGAGAGACTCTGGCCTGGCTGGACTGTCATGGAAGCAGGCTGAGTCAGTTCCTCACCATGCACATCTGTGGAGGAAAACACATGGTGATATCTCACACAATATATGCTGCACCTTTATTCTTCATCTAGTAAATGAATGAATTTGATAAAGCACTCACAAGAAGCAGCTGCCAGCAGGAGCAGTAGAGATGTAGAGAACATGGTGTGTGTTGTTTGGACTGGAGTCTTCTCTGTTCTCCAAAGTTTAACAGACACCATCACATCATATAAATAGAGTGAGATCCAGCTCTGACACTTGGATTTGTTTATCTGCTGATGATGGGAGGAGAATGTATCTGAAATGTATTTACATCATGAGGAGGAGATTCATCAGATGGAGGATGTGTGGGTTTATAAACTCACCTACAGTATTTTATAAACATCATGATCATAAAGAATGATTGGAGTTTTTCTTTTTGAACTGTGTGTATTTACAGTACGAATGATAAGTAGTTCATGCTAATAAGCGTGTTATACAAGTTATAAAACACTTGTTTGTGTGATGTAATGATGTCATGTTAAATAGAAAGTACACAGTATTGAATTCTATAGTAATTCAAATTCTTTAAAAATGACCTTATAACACTTTCCAGATTGATGGACAGATTCTCTAAGATAACTGCTGACGTCCTTCATTCTTGCTGTTATTTTAACACACACCTGAATGCTCCAGAAAAGGAAACTGACAAAACTTCAGTTTTTACAGTATAGAGATATTATAAGTCACATTTGCTAATGATCAATTATTCAATGGCATTTTATTAGCAGCACCTGGCTTCTCCATATTAGCTTCATTTTTGTTAAATAAATAATGAAATGGTGTAAAATGTCATGTGTTCTTGTTCATCTGAGATTTTAATATTTAATTTGAAGACCAGCTAAAGACTAGTTTTATTATTTTATACTACTTTTTTATTATATCTTAGATATATATAAGTTAAACCCAAAATTCAAGAGGGTGCACTTTCTTTTTCACATGACTGCAAATATGTTGAGAAGAAAATTAATAATCTTTTATCAGTATAAATGTCGGGACAATGTTCACAACAGTCCAGTAAAAATTTCTTTCACCTCCAAGAATCTGAAAATGTGGGTTTGTCATGTGTCTGTAGTAAGTCTGTGTTTTTGTGCTGATGTCTAAGGGGAAGTATCACTGTGTGTCACTGGCGCAGTAATAAACTGCAGTGTCTTCTGTCCTCATGCTGTTCATCTGCAGATACACCTGCATCTTATTGTTGTCTCTGGAGATGGTGAAGCGGCCCTTAACAGTGCTGGAGTAATATATGCTACTACTGTAGATGCTTGCAACCCATTCCAGCCCTTTTCCAGGCGCCTGTCTGATCCAAGCCAAGTAATAGCCACTAATGTCTAATCCAGAGGCTGTGCAGGTCAGTTTATGAGACTGATCTGGTTTGATGGTCACTGGATCAGACTCGATCAGTGTCTGACTGCAGGAATCTGAAATAGAAGAATATTCAAAGGTAGAAATTAACATTAAAAGTGAATGAATGAAAAATATTTTAATTATGTAACAAATAATACTAACATTGAATGTAGATTACTAGAGTAAAGTAACACAAAACTCTGCCTAGTCCCATCTCAAAGAATTAAAATGATTCCTGCTGCTGTAAATGAACACAAACTACTGCTATGTTGTTGGGCTGAATGTTTCAGCATAAATGGTTCAAACACAGGATTTGGTTTGCATGACACACCCACTAGAGATATAAAAACATCCACAGAGGAACAGACGAGAAGAGAAAAAGCTTCCTGTAAAACTCCGGCTGTGTTTCATGCTGTCAGCTTCATCACTGCTCTTTACTCATTAGATCTCATGTCTTTTTAGTCCATCACTGTGGATCACTGAAACATCCAGAAGAACATAAAGTTTTCTGATCACTGATTATCACTGAACAACACAAACCTGTCCAGTCCTTCATGATGTCATTTTTTAGCTAATCCTGTTTTTCTAATGATCCATTAATAAAAATCATTTGGTGAGATGATAAAACACTTTGTGTTTCTTTTTTTCCTTTAATTTGTACATTACCAGAAATTCATGATCAAATTATACACTGTTCACATTTTACATTTAATTACATGGGATTCTTATTAATTATTAGATATAGATTGAGAAGTTTTTGGATGGTTTTTGTTCATTCAGGATGAAGAGTTAAAGCCTGAGTGCTGAGTGTGAATGGATGTTGTTCTTTATAATAAATGTCTTTTGCAGACACATTTTATTTCATCTAGTTATAAAAAGAGACTATTATTCCTAAGTAAATTTTTATTTATTTATTTTATTAATGCATGTGTTGGTGTCTATGCTGAAATATTTGTAATATGGGGATTAGTTACTCAGTAAAATGTAGTGAAATGAAGTGAATTGTGATGAGGTTTTTGTGCAGCACTGCAGCTTGTCGTGTCACTGTGTGGATCACGAGCGCAGTAATACACAGCTGTGTCTTCAGTCTGCGTGTTCTGTCCCCGTAAGGTCACGGAGTTACTGGAAGTGTCTCGAGAGACCACAAACTTGTCTTTCAGTGAATCTTTCTTATGAATGCTCCCATCATAATAAATGGTGTTGATCCATTCTAAAGCTTTTCCTGCAGGTTGTCGAATCCAAGCTGTTCCATAGTGGCTGCTATCAGTGATAGAAGCTCCAGACACTTTACAGGTGATGGTTAAAGTCTCTCCTGGCTTTATAAGCAGTGAGTCTGGCTGGATGAGCTCAGTAGCACAGAACACATCTGTAAAAAGAGAAAAAGAAAAGGTGGACATGTCGAACTGAAAGATGAAATAATAAAGCTTCAATCCAAACACTCAAAGGGGGCGAGAGCCAGCAGCAGCAGTGGAGCTGAAGCAAACATGTTTGTGTTGAAGGAAGACTAATGAGAAGTGTTTCCTCTCTAGATCAGAACGCTGCTAATATTACAAGAGGAGATGCAGATTTGCATAAACATTACAGAGAGGCTGTGTTGAGTGCAGCTCTGCAGCTGTTAATCACACTCACACCCAGTTTCATCTCCATATCAATTTAATGTGGAAAATAATTCAGATGTTTGTTATTATTAATAATGATATGAACGTGTTGTGATGTAATTAACGCTTCCTGTGAAGGTCAGAATATAAAGTGATCTATTTCCAGTTCCCTCAAATTAATCCTAATCTCCACCATAATCCATGAAAATGATAAAGGATCGTTTATCTAATTATTATGTCGTTATCAGTCATGTGTAGGCTGCACTCTAGAGAATTACATTAACACAGAAATGATTCTCATGTCTGCAAATTTCCTGCTTTCTGTTATGAGAAGGTGAATATGAACATGCCTGAAGCTGTTAAAGCCAAACTTACAGTACAGAGGTACAGTTAGACTACGGAGTTCACATATCCAACCCATTCCAGAGCTTTCCCTGGTTTCTGTCTGATCTAGTGCATGTTGTACCCAGTCATATCAAAGCCGTGTATCTTACAGGAGATCTTCACAGTTAAAGTTGAGATATTTAATGCATGAAGTTACTGCTACAAACCTGAAGATAATTATTTTCTAATAATCAATGGCACTTATTACTGTGATCACTTTTCCCCTTATACAGCAGCAGTCTGTGAACGGGGACAATTTATTAATTAAATAAGAATATGCTGAACTCTATTTACGTTTAATGTTACAGTTAATGTTATGGAACTTTTGTGAGATGTACAGAATGTATTCAATAATCACTAATTAAAGTCAGACATTTTTCTGTAAATGTTATTTATTTCCCTTTTGGTTCCTCTGTAAGAATATGACTATAAGAGACAGTCTCAGTGTTCATTGTGTCACAGAAATACATAGAAATTGTGGAGTATCTAGACCTGACTGAGGATATGAGAATATGTTGTACTTTAAGGAACCTACAATGTTACAGTATATTTGTTGAACTGTAGCACCACCTGCAGATCTTGTGAAAATGGACTCTACATTGAATTTCCTTTTCTCTTTGACCACATCTGAGATTTTAGACGATTGATTAACATGTTTGTACCACTGAGGTTTCTAGCACAGTAATAAACAGCAGAATCCTGAGCACTCAAACCGGACAGCTGCAGATACACCATGTTTTTGGAGTTGTCTCTGGTAATTTCCAAACGTCCCTCAATGTCTTTGGCGTATATTGTTTTACTGGCATCCATTCTAGAGCTTTTCCAGCTTGTTGTCTGATCCAGTGCATGCCATTGCCACTAAAGTTAAACCCAGATCCTTTACAGGAAAGACTCAGAGTTTCTCCAGGTTTTTTCACCACTGAACCAGTGGGAATAGACTCAAGACTCTGACACTGAATTCCTGATATCGTCTTCATGGTGAGTGTTGATGAGACTCGATCTCTCCACTCAGCTCAGCTGCACATAAATACTGCATGGACACACAGCAGTCTGGATTTGCATCGTGATGTCATGATAGAAAACATGTGGGAGTCATGATGATGTAACAGAGAGGAACAGCAACTAATCCTTCATCCTACATTATAATAAGTTCTTGTTAGTGATATGATCATTACAGTGTTTATCATGTGCAGTAACGTTAGAAATTTTGTATTATGGTTTAAAATCTATATTACAATTATTTAAAAAATGAACTAACTTGAATCTCTTTGTTCTCATTTATGGATTATTTATTTATTCATTTATTCATTCATTTGTTTGTTTATTTTACATTTTCTAAGATTTGGATCAGTGTTGTGTCTTGTGTCTTGTTATAATTAACACTGGATGAGGAGTTTTTGTACAGGGACGTTGTTTATTTATCTCACTGTGGTCTTCGAGCACAGTAATACACAGCTGTGTCTTCAGTCTTCAGGTTCAGTAAATTTGTTGAACTGTAGCGCCACCTGCAGATCTTGTGAAAGTGCCCCGTATATTGAAAGCACTTTTCTCTTTGACCACATCTGGGGGAGGATTTTGGATGATTGATTAACATGTTTGTACCACTGTGGTTTCTAGCACAGTAATAAACAGCAGAATCCTGGGCACTCAAACCGGACAGCTGCAGATACACCATGTTTTTGGAGTTGTCACTGGTTATTTCCAAACGTCCCTCAATGTCTTTGCCATGTAGTGTTTTACTGGCATCAGACCAGATAGCCCCAATCCATTACAGAGCTTTCCAGCTTGTCTGATCCAGATGATGTAACAGAGAGGAACATCAACTAATCCTTCAAACTACATTATCATAAGTTCTTGTTAATGATATGATTATTACAGTGTTTATCATGTGCAGTAACATTAAAAAAATTTGTATAATGGTTTAAAATCTATATTACAATTATTTAAAAAATTAACTAACTTAAGTCTCTTTGTTCTCTTTTGGATTATTTATTTCTTAATTTTACATTTTGTTAGACTCCTATAGATCAGTGTTGTGTCCTGTTATTGTGTCACACTGAATGAGGAGTTTTTGTACAGGAACGTTGTTTATTCGTCTCACTGTGGTTCACGAGCGCAGTAATACACAGCTGTGTCTTCAGTCTGCATGTTCTGTCCTCCAATTGTTATTGTGTTAGTAGAAGTGTCTCTGGAGATGCTGAACTTATTTTTCAGTTTCTCACTGTAAAATGTACTCCCACCACTGCTGATGCGTCCAATCCACTCCAGAGCTTTTCCTGCAGGTTGTCGAATCCAATGTGTACTATAGCTTGTAACTGAATATGAAACCTTGCACTGGATGGAGAGACTCTGGCCTGGCTGGACTGTCATGGAAGCAGGCTGAGTCAGTTCCTCACCATGCACATCTGTGGAGGAAAAGACATGGTGATATCTCACACAATATATGCTGCACCTTTATTCTTCATCTAGTAAATGAATGAATTTGATAAAGCACTCACAAGAAGCAGCTGCCAGCAGGAGCAGTAGAGATGTAGAGAACATGGTGTGTGTTGTTTGGACTGGAGTCTTCTCTGTTCTCCAAAGTTTAACAGACACCATCACATCATATAAATAGAGTGAGATCCAGCTCTGACACTTGGATTTGTTTATCTGCTGATGATGGGAGGAGAATGTATCTGAAATGTATTTATATCATGAGGAGGAGATTCATCTGGTGGAGGAAGTGTGGGTTTATAAACTCAACTTTCAACAAGATTTTATATTTGAAACGTTGTCTTTGGAGATGTAAACATGTTTTCTCACAATATTTATACTATAATTGATTTAATATTGTGATTTACATCATTCAATTTCCACCTGAAAATGTGGGTTTGTACTGTAATGTGTCAGGGGCAGATGACCGAGGGGGTATTTTTATCAATAAATGAACTCAATGAGTAATACTATGGTAATACAGATGTGTTTTTGTAGTACTGTGTGTTGTACCATGAAAGGTTTAGCTCTGTTTCATGCAGAAGGAGACGGTCAACACCTAGAACCCGAGGCAGAGGTTGTAACGTTGCTGCCGATAACATGGAAACAGAAGACTTGGAGCATGTACGCATGTTTCAGGCACAAAGACTTGCAGTTACACAAGTAAGTGTATTGATTAATTTAATTTTCTGAACTTTAATTGATCGAAAGCCGTATTCTGTTAGTCCTACGTACTTCTTGCCTTATCGTAAGCCTTTCTTCACTTTCTTTCTTTGTTTTTATCCTCCATGTCAATGTTAAAACCGCTTTCTGCTAATGTCACACATGCGCATTGAACACTCTATCCACCCATATTGACAAGACACACCCCTTTCTGCTCATTGACTACACGTTAGTTTTGTTTTTGTTTTGTTTGGTGGTCCAACGCAGTTTTCTGAAGCATTTCTCAAACAAAGGAGACCACACCTTTAACTGACCTGAACATGTTCAATCAACAATCGTCTAAAATGAGTTTCACACAATAAAGTTGCAGCTGCTGTGTTCAGAAGGTGTTAGTTACATTTTAGTACAAAGGCTGCGTATATTCAGACTAGGATGTGTGTATTACAGTGTGTAGTCAGACTGGGATGTGTGTGTTGTCAGACTGGGATGTGTGTATTACAGTGTGTATTAGGACTGGGATGTGTGCATTACAGTGTGTATTGGGACTGGGATGTGTGTATTACAATGTGTTTTGGGACTGGGATGTGTGTATTACAGTGTGTATTGGGACTGGGATGTGTGAATCACAGTGTGTATTGGGACTGGGATGTGTGTATTACAGTGTATATTGGGACTGGGATGTGTGAATTACAGTGTGTATTGGGACTGGGATGTGTGAATTACAGTGTGTATTGGAGCTGGCATGTGTGTATTATAGTGTGTACTTGGACTGGGATGTGTGTATTACAGTGTGTATTGGGACTGGGATGTGTGTATTACAGTGTGTAGTGGGAATGGGATGTCATCTAGTTTGTTGGTTAGATCAACAGTCAGAAGCACATTAACACAGCATGCTGACAGAGCTGCCATTTCTACCTACAGTATGGCGTTTTCCAGTGTTTCCAGGAGCATAGAAACAGGGTTTATCTAGATTTTTATTAATAGTTTAGGCCACACCCACTTTAGGGTTATATCCAGGTACATTTATAGATAATTGGAACAGTAAATAGATACAAACCGTGTTCATCTGTGTTACAATTATAAGTTAAGCAACTTCAGTTAGTTCAGGTACAATGTGTGTCTGGTTTTTGTACAGCTGCTTCCTCAGCTTCAGTCACTGTAGAACTTCAGGCACAGTAATAAACCCGCAGTGTCCTCTGTCCTCAGACTCTTGGCCTCTAAGTACTGTGTGCTTGCTGAGACGTCTTCTGTTAAAGTGAGCTGGTTCTTCACAGACTCTGCATATGTTGCATCATTACTGCCTGCATTCATCCTGCCAAGCCATTGCAGAGCTTTCCCTGGTTTCTGTCTGATCCAGTGTATGTAGTACTTAGTCATATCAAAGCCGTGAATCTTACAGGAGATCTTCACAGTTTCTCCAGGTCTCTTTACCACAGCAGGAGACTGGTCCAGTCTGATCTCATCACTGCTGACACCTAGCAGATAAAACATAACAAAGATCATCATCAACACAGACAAGATATTCTGAGGGAAGAAATAAACAGTACAGAAGTCTCAGGTACCTTTGGTTAACATTATAACAAAGATGTAGTATTGAGTGACCCTCAGCCCCATCATCATGCTCTTTGATTCAGTCGTGTGACACAAACGTCTGGTGAGCAAAAGGCTGTTTTTTTATAACAGAATGAATTTGCATAAACACACTTCAGCTGTTAGATCTCATGAATCCTTCTCGAAAACAAGCAGCTGCTGCCCCCTACAGGTGCAGATACAAAATATTATAATGTTCTGGCTGTCAGTAAAAAAAACTTTCACATTGACCAATAATGATTTTTTTTTTTGTTCAACATGGTTTAAATGAGAGAAAACACTCAGATACAGTATCAGCAGTAACATAGTAAATCAATTGGTTTAACCAAATCAATTAATTTGGAAATCAATATTACTCTCAATGATTATAACACTGAGCTCTTTTTCTAGCTGTTTTTAACATTTGCATCCATATTTCTCAATCTGTGAATTCAATTCAGTTCAATTAATATGTTTAACACATTTAACAAATGACATTGTCTCAAAGCAGCTTCACAAAAGTACAGAAACATTGAATCAAAATATTAAAGTTTAAAATTATTATTTATCTCTAACATTTATCAATAATAAGCAAGACTGAGGTGATGTCAGCAAAGGAAAAACTCTTTGAGATGATATGAGGAAGAAACCTTGAGAGGTTTAGGTAGGAATCCTCATCCTCATTTGGGTGACACTGACAGGAAATAATGTCAATGTAAATAATAACCTTTATACAGTTTGTAGTCAGTTTGTCACATTGTGAAATATAGGAAATAAATATTATTTTGAATTTATTCAGAAATGAATTCAATAACACAATAGCGTAATCCACGTCGCCTTGAAAAAAATTAATATTGTATTCTTTGATTTGTATTTCCCAGTGTGATGGTGAGAGAACTGTAGAAGCAGTTGTCCATAAAACTAAGAAACAGAGCACAATATTACAATCACTGAGACTGATATTAAACTGTTTTGACTGTGTGTTTATAAGAAGATCTATTCAGAAATGAATAAATTAATCTCCAGATTCATCATTTATTATTAATATTATTATGAGATTACAATTATTGCACACAAATATATCACTACCAACTGCATAATGTGAACAATTTCTAAAAGAATTCTTTCAAATTTGTGTGAATGTTCTGTCCTCACTAAACATGTAACTTCTCTATCCAGTTAGACCAGGGGTCGGCATTTCTGTCTTTTGTCACGCTCTCCTGCCACACATCATATTTCTCACGCAGAAAAACTTTTGACTATTCATCATATATTTAATGGAGATGTCACGCTTACCTGTCTTCAAAACTTGAGAGCCCTGGTCATGAATACGAAGAGGACTCAATTAGACCTTGAACATTTTATTTGAAAGTAACCTTCAACCCAGCATCTTTTTTGTTAAGGTTTGTTCAAACTGTTCAAAATATTTTTGTTTGCCGGCAGAAATAAAATTTTTCTGTAGCAGTTCATTGATTTCATAAATGCAACACACTACAGTTTTTTCTATACATTCCATAAAGGTAAAAAACGATATATGCAGTGTTATCTTCATTTTATATGTCAAAAGGGTTTTGTGGCTCCCTGTGTTTTTTTTTGTTGTTTTTTTTCTGTGGGAAACGAGTCCAAATGGCTCTTTGAGTTTTTAAGGTTGCCGACCCCTGAGTTAGACAGACAGTGAACAAGTGAGATGTTGGTTCATGGCTTTTAATCTTTCAGTAGATTTCATGAATCTTTTATCAGTTAACTTTAACATTAATATTTTTTCTTGTAGAATTGTATTCAATTACATATTCAAGCATAGCTAACAACAGTATTTACTGCCTAAAACATTCAAAAGTAACATTAAATCATCACATTAATCATTAAACATTACATTGTCAGGTGTATCTGGTAACTATGTCTTTAGTTTTAGGTAATGGTTTGTAATCACAAAATCCAAATGACCTTAATTAGCATAAAAAGATAGAAAATCACCCTGAACCCCTCACATCCAGCACACTCACTCTTCGAACTGTTGCCATCTGGTCAACGCTACAGACCCCTGAGCACCAAAACGACTAGACATAGGAACAGTTTCTTCCCTCAGGCAATCCATCTGATGAATACTTAACATAAACCTGAACACTTAACACACACAGAACAAACTCTATTCTTACATTATTTGCACTTACTTACTTATTTATATTTCAATTTGCACATCTATATTTCGATTTGCACATTTTTCCACTGTACAGTAAATACAACTGCCTTTTTTATTCACTGTACATACAAGTGCCTTTATTATCCCACTGTACATACAAGTGCCTTTATTATCCCACTGTACATACAAGTGCCTTTATTATCCCACTGTACATACAACTGCATTTATTATATACTGTATGTGTTCATGTCCTATCAATGCCATTCTATTTACACTGTGGAGCTCCTGTACTAGAACCAATTCCTCGTATGTGAAAACATACTTGGCAATGAAGACCTTTCTGATTCTGATTCTGATAACAAAAGACCGCTAGCATACGACACTACCTAATGCTAACTCTTTGCACTTTACATTTGTTTTTAGCAATGTTTGCATCTCTAGATTAATGAATTTACTGTCAAACATCTTTAACCTAATAAACTTTATATTTATATAACAAATAATAGCAGCATACAGCCTTATGCGGGTCACAACTTCACTGTACGAGCCGGTCTTCAGCCATGACACAGCCATGACGGACTGCTGAGCGAATCATTGGCACATCTCTCCCCACTCTTCAAGACCTGTACTCCTCCAGAGTGTGCAAAAGAGCAAAGAAAATCACCCTGGACCCCTCACATCCAGCACACTCCCTCTTTGAACTGTTGCCATCTGGTTGGCGCTACAGAGCCCTGAGCTCCAGAAAGACCAGACATAGGAACAGTTTCTTCCCTCAAGCAATCCACCTGATAAACAATTAACACCATGGAACACACAACACATAATATTTGCACTATGTATACCTCAATTTGCACATTTCATACTTGCACTCTGTACATACATGCATACATATTGTCTGTACTGTTTACTTCAACTGCACATTTCACAATTGCACATGTGTACATACAAATTGTATATATTGTATACTTATTTGCATATGTTTATTTAAACTGCACATTTCACACCTGTAAATGTGTACATACAAGAGTTAAAGCCTGAGTGCTGAGTGTGAATGGATGTTGTTCTTTATAATAAATGTCTTTTGCAGACACATTTCATTTCCACTACTGTAGTTAAAAAAGAGACTATTATTCCTAAGTAAATTTTTATTTATTTATTTTATTAATGCCAGTGTTGGTGTCTATGCTGAAATATTTGTAATATGGGGATTAGTTACTCAGTAAAATGTAGTTGTTATTTAATTATAGAAGTGAATTGTGATGAGGTTTTTGTGCAGCACTGCAGCTTGTTGTGTCACTGTGTGTAACGAGCGCAGTAATACACAGCTGTGTCTTCAGTCTGCATGTTCTGTCCTCCAATTGTTATTGTGTTAGTAGAAGTGTCTCTGGAGATGCTGAACTTATTTTTCAGTTTCTCACTGTAAGCTGTACTCCCACCACTCCAGATGCGTCCAATCCACTCCAGAGCTTTTCCTGCAGGTTGTCGAATCCAAGCTGTAGTGTAGCTCGTAACTGAATATGAAACCTTGCACTGGATGGAGAGACTCTGGCCTGGCTGGACTGTCATGGAAGCAGGCTGAGTCAGTTCCTCACCATGCACATCTGTGGAGGAAAACACATGGTGATATCTCACACAATATATGCTGCACCTTTATTCTTCATCTAGTAAATGAATGAATTTGATAAAGCACTCACAAGAAGCAGCTGCCAGCAGGAGCAGTAGAGATGTAGAGAACATGGTGTGTGTTGTTTGGACTGGAGTCTTCTCTGTTCTCCAAAGTTTAACAGACACCATCACATCATATAAATAGAGTGAGATCCAGCTCTGACACTTGGATTTGTTTATCTGCTGATGATGGGAGGAGAATGTATCTGAAACGTATTTATCTCACAAGGAGGAGATTCATCTGATGGAGGATCTGTGGGTGTTTTAAGGCAGTGGTCAACAACCCCCGGTCCGTGGACAAAATGGTACCGGGCCGCCCAAGGAACTTTAAATTATTTCCATTTTATTTACTGTGTTGTATCTCTCTCGGGTTTGTGCGACTTTCCATAGACGAGAGTTAAAAAGGCATGTCTAAAAACAATTAAATTAAAATTATTCATTTTAATTTAATGTCTAAAAATTTCCTGGTTTCTATTATGGAGAACGATTAGAATGTTTAAATTGAGAGTTTCTTTACAAAGACTTACATCTAGAGGCACATAAAAACACAGACAATTATAATTATAATTAAACTTAAATTGTGTGTTACACCGACATCCACTTCAGCAAGCTGCACAAACACTTTGGAATAGATTGGTGTTGTATTAAAGAACCTGAATATGAACATGTCTGAATATGAAACTTGGGTGATGAAGAGAATGTTTTTCTATTATAACAAGGTGAATTTGCATAAACCAGCGCTGCACACTTTTGAGTTCAGCTTAGAGTGAGATTCTGGGGGCGGAGCTTTGGCTATGGGCGAGGGGCTTATGGAGGGGCTTGGTTTGGTGTGGAAAAAAATACAAACACAAAATCCTTGCATTAACAAGTGTATTAAGTATATACTGATTGTCAAAGTATTTGGTATCTGTACAGAATTCCTTGGGAGATTTACATTACATTTACATTTCACACGATCACACGATTTTTTCACAAACATTTTACAGAAATAGGATTAACATGTGATTGACATGTTCACAGATTAACGTGCTCTATTGTAAGTGCTGGTGGCTGATTTTGCAGCCTTAATCATTGATTTGGATGTCATTGACTTGACATTCTGTTCTTAGAAAACAATATTTAACATTAACTACTAGGCAGGTCCAGATATTTGTCATCTGGAAATGCTTTTGTACTGTTTTTAATAATAAATTTCTGTAAAATAACTGCTCAGTGATGCAAAACTAACAACTCTGCTAATGCTAACTTAATTCTATATAAACTATATAATAGCATTGGCCTATTAGTTACTAGCCTAAACTGGACTTAAGTTGGCCGCATATTCACAGATTGGAGATTCCCGAGTCAATAACTCCTGAGCTAAAAGCTCTTTTTACACAAATACCTCTTTTCTATCGTAGTAATGTAGAGAGGCAGCTACAACCCAATTTTCCTCAAAATCAGCTTTCCTCTTTGGTGGACAAAATACATAAGTCTCTATGTGCAGATGACTGAAAGACAGATTCCAAGGGACAATCTGCAAAGTTCAAAACCCGATAAGCTAATACTAAAAAACAGTCACTAACTTCACTGTAATACACTGTAATGTCACCAAACTCCGATCACACATCACTGATGTCCTGATAGTTATACTACAACACTTACATGGGGGAAATGACTTTATATACTATTTACTATTTAAATATTTTTTTATGATTTTTCATTAAAAGAAATTAATAGCACTGTAATACACTGTAACTATCAGGACATCAGTGATGTGTGAGCTGAATTTGGTGACAGTACAGTGTATTACAGTGAAGTTATTTTTTTCATTATGAAAAATCATAAAAATTAAACAAAAAGACTTTTCCCTCAAGTAAGTGTTATAGTATAGTTATCAGGACATCAGTGATGTGTGAGCTGGTGACTACAGTGTATTACAGTGAAGTTATTGATTTTTTTTGTATTCACTTTTCGGGTTTTGCACTTTGCTGACGGTCCCTTGAAATCTGTCTCTTAGGTGTTCACACATAGAGATTTATGTATTTTGTCCAACATGTAGAAAGGAAAATTGGGTTGTAGCTGCCTCTGTACATTACTATGGTGAAAAAGAGGTGTAATTTGTGTAATAAAAGCGTTTAGCTCAGGAGTTATTGACTCGGGAAACTCCAATCTATGAATATGCGGCCAACTTTAGTCTAAACTGGACGGAGACACGGAGCACCCTGTAACTCACTGACCTGCCTGCGTTCACAATAAACACGGTGCAGATGGCAGGGAGAACGGCTGACTGCACAGTTTATGGGAATAAATTGTGTATTTCCCTCACAATTGTAACAAAAAAATCACTACACTGTCTGTCTGGTCTCTCTGCGCGTTGCTTTGCGAGATTATGCGCTGCGATTTTTTTTCCTTACTACTGCTGGGGTGTGGCGTGAGTGCGTGAGATTTGGGTCAATTGCGTGATTCTCATGCTGAATGCGTGAGAGTTGGCAGCCCTGTATAAACACACTTCAGCTGTTAGATTTCATAGTTTCATGAATCCTTCTTGAAAACAAGCAGCTGCTGCCCCCTACAGGTGATTTTTAATTCCAGGAGTTTGTAGTAGTGATGCTGCAGTAAACATCTACATTTCAGTTTGATCTCTCGTCAGATTCTGTGCTGCTGAACAGACTCTGTGTTTCTAAATTCAGGAAATGAACCATCGACCTGTAGTGTTCCTGCAGCTGGCATCACCAATCAAAAATGCCTTTGTGTGACTGTGTTTTAAAATGCTTTATGTTCTAAAGTGTGACTGAGAAGATTTACTAGTTACACTGAGAGGATGTCTGTAACGTGTCTCATAAGGTTTTGTAAGAGAAATCCACTATTCTGTGGACTAAATCCACAGACTCTGTCTTTCTAAATTCAGGAAATGAACCATCGACCTGTAGTGTTCCTGCAGCTGGCATCACAATCAGGAGGAATAAAAGCATGAATAGTACAGTATATACTCCCAACTAGTCATGACAATCATTGTCCTAGAGCTGATTTACCTCCAGTCAAATACGTAAAGACGTCATAATGTTAATGTGATACATAACATGTGGATTATTATTATAAATATTACTAAATGCTAGAAAAGATTGGAATAAAGAGGAAGATCTGAGTGCTGGATGTGAATAGATGATGTTGTTTATAATAAAGGTCTCTGGGGTGCAGCTTCCTGCTGAGGGAATATTTACAGCTCACAAGGAAGTGCTTGAGTACGTTTTTGTACAGCTCTGGAGTCTGTTGTGTCAGTGTGACTTTCTTGCACAGTAATAAACTGCCGTGTCTTCAGCTTTCAGACTCTTCACTTTTAGGTACAGCAAGTTTTTATTGGTGTCTTTATTGATGGAGAACTGGCCCTGTAGAGACTGAGCGAATGCAGTGCCAGTGCCAATGCTCAATGCTCAACGTCAATGCTCCCGAACCACTCAAGTCCTTGTCCTGGTTTCTGACGGATTCAATGCATGTAGTAGCTGCCCATTGAGAATCCGGAGACAGTACAGGACAGAGTGACCGACTCTCCAGGTCTCTTCACCACAGAATCAGAGGAGGTCAGGGACTGTCCATAAGAATCTGGAAGAGAAGAATAGAACTCAGTAATGTTATCTTATACTAATTATTATGCTAATAATCTTCACATGAAAACATAAACATACATGAAATGAGTAGCAATAAAATACACTGTCCTAAAATAATCCTTCCCTGAGTTCTGCTTCACCCAGGTTTAAAGTGTATGGGAGTGTTATCTCTCACAGAGCTCACTGGAAACTAGAGCAGACAAGAACATGCTGTTTATACACCACTCTATTTGAATAGGGAGCGTCCATGACCACTATGGAGGTGTTCAACCCACAACCACACGCTGCTCACTGGATAGATGAGTGGATGATAAGGTACTATGTAAATCTCTACAACAGAATGTTTCTCTATCAGAAAGGGAACCAAACCGAATCATTTTTAGAAGACACCTCACTCATCTAAGGAACACATTAGGAAACCTAAATGTAGGAATGGTTACGTGGTGATGGTTTATTTCACACAGACGGCTTTCTCCTGCTCCTGTATTGAGAAGGAGTAAAGCTCAGTGACAGAAAGTAAGGAATAAAACACTTGGGGAGGTTTTGTTACAGAAAAATAATCTTAATCTTAAACCTAATCTTAACAGAAATCTTCATCATATCAACCACTGCAGATTGTTTATCTTCTAATTAAATGTTCACATATTCCTTCAACATATTCCTAATTGTTTGAGAAGTTTATAAGTGATGTAGGAAGTGTTTGGAATGTAGGGATTAGTAACTCAGTAAAATGTAGTTATTATTTAATTAAAGAAGTGAATTGTGATGAGGTTTTTGTGCAGCACTGCAGCTTGTTGTGTCACTGTGTGTTACACGAGCGCAGTAATACACAGCTGTGTCTTCAGTCTGCATGTTCTGTCCTCTCAGTGTCACCGTGCTGCTGGAGGCATCTTTAGAAATATTGAACTTGCTTTTTAGAGACTCTTTATGATAAATGTCTCCACCTCCCCAAATGCGGTTTATTGATTCCAGAGTTTTCCCTGCAGGTTGTCGAATCCAAGCTGTGCCATAGCTGTTATCAGTAAGTGAGTAACCGGATACTTTACAGCTGAGGATTAAAGAATCTCCAGGCTTTAACATCACTGAGGTGTCCTGAGTGAGCTCTACTGCACATTCCACATCTGAAAAAAAGACATGTCACAATTCCAGTCAAAAATCTATGTACAGTAGGTTATAACTGCAGGAATTTACTAGCAGCTCTGAGATCATTAGTGAAGTGAAACTCACAGGATGAAGCTGCCAGCAGCAGCAGAACTGGAAGGAACATCGTATAACTAAAAGCAGTGCTAAACTCTCCAAAGCCCACTGTGACCGTGGCTGATATTTCTCTATATGTAGCTGTAAGGGGAACATTTTACATATTCATTTGCATATTGTTATGCTGGTCTTCTACAGGTGTCAATAATCACAGTGAAAAATGTTTTCTGGTATTTAAATTAGTTTGTATTTATTTAACACTGAATCTGTAAGTTACATTTAGTATGTAAATGACTTTCATCCTCTGATTTTAAACTGTTTCCATAGTTTTCACTCTGTCACACTGTGAAAATGTGGGTTTGTCATGTGACTGTGGTAAGTCTGTGTTTTTGTACTGATGTCTAGCTTCCTGTGAGACTAAATGTGTGTTTAATTCTGTCAGCTTCATCACTGCTCTTTACTCATTACATCTGGTGTTTTTTAGTCCATCACTGTGGATCACTGTAACATCCAGAAGAACATTCTCCTCTACTTATTGCAGACAAATATATTTTTGACA
The DNA here is from genome assembly GCF_022655615.1 of Tachysurus fulvidraco. Lineage (NCBI taxonomy): Eukaryota > Metazoa > Chordata > Actinopteri > Siluriformes > Bagridae > Tachysurus > Tachysurus fulvidraco. Next base: position 3,611,903 of record NC_062532.1, read on the forward strand.
CTACCAACTGCTTAAGGTGAACACTTTCTAAAAAACACACTTACAAATTTGCAGTCTGTGAATATTACTCTCTCTCACTCATTTTCTACCGCTTATCCGAACTTCTCGTGTCACGGAGAGCCTGTGCCTATCTCAGGCGTCATCGTGCATCAAGGCAGGATACACCCTGGACGGAGTGCCAACCCATCACAGGGCACACACACACTCTCATTCACTCACACACTCACACACTACGGACAATTTCCCAGAGATGCCTACCATGCATGTCTTTGGACAGGGGAGGAAACCGGAGTACCCGGAGGAAACCCCCGAGGCACGGGGAGAACATGCAAACTCCACACACACAAGGCAGAGGCCGGAATCAAACCGACCCTGGAGGTGTGAGGAGAACGTGCTACCCACTAAGCCACCATGCCCCCCTGTGAATATTATACTTCATAAATAATAAGTACATCACTTTCAATTGTACATCAGATCAGCTCTCAGATAGCAGCCCTTTTCTTATGCCTGTAAAGTAATAGTGATGATACTGAGAGCTTACACATTACAGAGGACACACAAAGAATTTAACATTATGAAGTCCAGTAAAAAGAGTGAAATGGTGAAAGGAATCACTATATACAGATTTATCATTTCCTACAATTATGTATAAGTCAATCCCACTGGACAAGGAACAATGATTCACCGGACTGCAGGACAGTAATCTGGTCATTATCAATATAAATCATAATTCAATTATAATGTGATGTAGAGATGACAGGGTTTATTAAGTAGATTTGAAAAGTACACATTTAACATGTAATTGTAGTTTAAAATTTATCACTACAATCTCATTTAATCAACTGACAGACTGCTAACTGGTGTTGTCGTCTCTCTTTTCTGAGAAACTAAGAAGGTGAAACATTGAAGAAAGTCACTGTTTCTGTCTCTAACTGTTTCTGTTTCTAACTGTCTTCTATACTGAATGTTTTTGTACAGTGTCTTCATTGATCTGTCTCACTGTGATTTAAGAGCACAGTAAAACACAGCTGTATCTTCTGTCTGAAAGTTTTGCCCATATAAAATCACAGTGTTGCTGGATGTGTCTTGGGACGGATCTCTTTCTTTAGTGAATCGTTGCTGCCAGTATCACTGGAGCTACAGTACCAGCTGATCCATTTCAGCTCACGTCCTTTTTGTCATATCCAGTTAGTACTGTCTAGTGGGTGAGTTTCCAATAATCTTACAGGGGACTGAAAATTGTTCTCCAGACTTAACCAGCATGACTTCAGGGTGAACCAGTTCAACAACAATCAAGCCATTATTCAGGTGCATTCTATCAACAGCAAAACATTAGTTACCATTTACTTACTATGTGGTTGATCAAATGGTGTGGATTATTCAGTCTGGAGCTGTAATGTCTTGGCTTTTTAAGAATGGTGTCGTTAGTGTTTATGACTTTAATGAAAATCCCAGGAGAACATGTTCTTATATTTATGACACTGTCAGTCATTAGATTTTCAACTTGTTGTTTAGATCTTGTGAATAAAGAAAGAGCGGCCATCACAGGCCTTAAAGCTTAAAGAAAAACATAATGTGCAATCATTTCTAATGTGTTTGCAGTTTAAATATACAGGATACAGATAAGGACCAAAGGTCGAGTAAACCTTTACTGTTGGTCTGTTAGTAAAATTGTAAAATTATATGTATTACAAATACAAAAAAGATGTAAAAACATTTCTCCATCTGTCTTTGTCTGTAATCATTTATTATTTCCTTTCAGAATATATGTCTCACTGTGGTTCATGAGTGCTGTAATACACAGCTGTGTCTTCAGTCTGCATGTTCTGTAATGTTAATGTCACTGTGCTGCTGGACGTGTCTCTGGAAGCCTGAAACCTGCTTTTCAGTTTCTCACTGTAGTAAGTGCTCCCACTACCACATATCCTTCCGATCCATTCCAGAGTTTTTCCTGCAGGTTGTCGTATCCAGTCTGTACAGTAGCTTCAATCAGTTAATGAATATCCAGACACTTTACAGGTCAGAGTCAGTGACTGTCCAGGAGTTAATACTGTGGATCCGGTCTGGATCAGCTCAACACTGTGAACACCTGTTAAAGAAAAGTTATTTTAATGATGTAAAAGCAAAAATCTTTAAGGAACCAAAACTGTATTACATGTCAAATGTAAAAACACTTACAGTGTACGGCTGCCAGCAGCAGCAGCAGTAGGGATGTAGAGATCATGATGTGTGTTGGAGCAGAAGAAGTAAAAGCTCTTGGTCTTTGTTGCTTAAATCTATAACAGAGAAGGACATTTGCATAGAGACACTCCTTATCTTAGGGTCAAAATGGGATGGATTCTTATATGAGAAAACCTTCTCATCTTTTAAACATGTCTGTATTTTTTAGAGATATCTATCACTGCAGCTTGAGTTTATGTTTGAACCAATAAGAAGCTTAAGGCAGGTGTTATTGAGTAGATTTATACACCAGGGGTCAGCAACCTGCGGCTCTGGAACCACAAGTGGCTCTTTCATCCCTCTGCTGCAGCTCCCTGTATATTTGGAAAATAAATATTTAATTTAAATTAATTTTATTTTAGTTAGTTTGTTTTTTTTTAAATGTAATTCTAAATTCTAAGATTATGATGCTCTTGTAACATTAAAATAAACCGTGTTTAATTTTTTGTCGCTCAAAATATGCGTCATGACTGACGACTTGCTACAGCACTGTAAATCCGACACACAGAAGCAGACGCATTTTTGGTTTGCTGCAGCTGGCAAGTAAAATTTTGATGTCATGAATATGAAGAGGACTCAGTTAGACATTGAAAGTTACCTTCAACCCAGCGTCATTTTTGTTAAGGTTAGTTCAAGCTGTTCCAAATATTTTTGTTTGCTTGCAGAAATAAAATTTCGTTTACTCGGTAGCAGTTCATTGATTTCATAAATGCAACACACTACAGTTTTTTCTATACTTTCCATAAAGGTAAAAAATGATACATGCAGTGTTCTCTTCATTTTAGATGTCAAAAGGGTTTTGTGGCTCCCTGTGCTTTTTTTTTCTGTGGGAAACGGCTCCAAATGGCTCTTTGAGTGTTTAAGGTTGCCGAGCCCTGTTATACACTGGTGTTTTCAGGTGAATCTATAATAAGAAAACTTACAGAAATTTTTATTCATTTAGAAAAGGACCCTTTATTTCTATTGATTTATAATTCTGTTTAATTTAGAACCTTACATTATAACAGCATTATAAAATACATCTTGTCATGTTACTGAGAAACCTCACAACCACAGGAGGATGTAGTTACATAAATTATAGTGTTTTTATTTGTCCAACCTGTGTTTAACAACCCAAATAACTAATCACACATTATGGAAAGAGTGAAAAAGAAGAGAAAATGTAGATATTTGTCTGATAATGACTGATACTGAATGAGTCTCATACAGAATGCAGTTTGTGGATTCACTTTTTTCACTTTATTTGTTGAGCTCTGCTGCCTCCTTCAGTTGTTTCAGTAATGTAAGCTCAGACTATAAGTCTGTGTTTTTGTACTGATGTCTAAGGGGAAGTATCACTGTGTGTCACGGGCGCAGTAATAAACTGCAGTGTCTTCTGTCCTCATGCTGTTCATCTGCAGATACACCTGCTTCTTACTGTCGTCTCTGGAGATGGTGAAGCGGCCCTTAACAGCACTGGAGTAATATATGCTACTACTGTAGATGCTTGCAACAAATTCCAGTCCTTTTCCAGGCGCCTGTCTATTCCAAGCCATCCGGTAGCTACCAAATTCAAATCCAGAGGCTGTGCAGGTCAGTTTATGAGACTGATCAGGTTTGATGATCACTGGATCAGACTCGATCAGTGTCTGACTGCAGGAATCTGAAATCGAAGAATATTCAATGGTAGGAATTAACATTAAAAAAAATTAATGAATGAAAAATATTTTAATAATGTAATAAAGAATACTAACATTGAATGAAGATTGTTAGAGTAAAGTAACACAAAACTCTGCCTAGTCCCATCTCAAAGAATTAAAATGATTCCTGCTGCTGTAAATGAACACAAACTGCTGCTATGTTGTTGGGCTGAATGTTTCAGCATAAATGGTTCAAACACAGGATTTGGTTTGCATGACACACCCACTAGAGATATAAAAACATCCACAGAGGAACAGACGAGGAGAAAAAGCTTCCTGTAAAACTCCGGGTGTGTTTCATGCTGTCAGCTTCATCACTGCTCTTTACTCATTAGATTTCATGTCTTTTTAGTCCATCACTGTGGATCACTGGAACATCCTGAAGAACGTAAAGCTTTCTGATCACTGATTATCACTGAACAACACAAACGTGTCCAGTCCTTCATGATGTTGTCATTTTTTAGCTAATCCTGTTTTTCTGATGATCCATTAATAAAAATCATTTGGTGAGATGATAAAACACTTTGTGTTTCTTTTTTCGTTTTTATTTGTACATTACCAAAAAATACGCAATCAAATTATACAATGTTCATATTTCACATTTAATTACATTGGATTCTCATTAATTATTAGATATAGTTTGAGGAGATTTTGGATGGTTTTTGTTCATTCAGGATGAAGAGTTAAAGCCTGAGTGCTGAGTGTGAATGGATGTTGTTCTTTATAATAAATGTCTTTTGCAGACACATTTCATTTCATCTAGTTATAAAAAGAGACTATTATTACTAAGTAAACTTTTATTTATTTATTTTATTAATGCCAGTGTTGGTGTCTATGCTGAAATATTTGTAATATGGGGATTAGTTACTCAGTAAAATGTAGTTGTTATTTAATTAAAGAAGTGAATTGTGATGAGGTTTTTGTGCAGCACTGCAGTTTGTTGTGTCACTGTGTGTTACACGAGCACAGTAATACACAGCTGTGTCTTCAGTCTGCATGTTCTGTCCCCGTAAGGTCACAGAGTTACTGGAAGTGTCTTGAGAGACCACAAACTTTTCTTTAAGTGAATCTTTCTTATTAATACCCCCAGTATAATAAATGGTGTTGATCCATTCTAAAGCTTTTCCTGCAGGTTGTCGAATCCAAGCTGTTGCATAGTGGCTGCTGCCATCAGTGATAGAAGCTCCAGACACTTTACAGGTGATGGTTAAAGTCTCTCCTGGCTTTATAAGCAGTGAGTCTGGCTGGATGAGCTCAGTAGCACAGAACACATCTGTAAAAAGAGAAAAAGAAAAGGTGGACATGTCGAACTGAAAGGATCAGATGAAATAATAAAGCTTCAATCCAAACACTCACAGGGGGCGAGAGCCAGCAGCAGCAGTGGAGCTGAAGCAAACATGTTTGTGTTGAAGGAAGACTAATGAGAAGTGTTTCCTGTCTAGATCAGAACGCTGCTAATATTACAAGAGGAGATGCAGATTTGCATAAACATTACAGAGAGGCTGTGTTGAGTGCAGCTCTGCAGCTGTTAATCACACTCACACCCCGTTTCATCTTCATATCAATTTAATGTGCAAAATAATTCAGCTGTTTGTTATTATTAATAATGATATGAACGTGTTGTGATGTAATTAACGCTTCCTGTGAAGGTCAGATTGAAAACTGATCTATTTCCAGTTCCCTCAAATTAATCTGAATCTCCACCATAATCCATGAAAATGATAATAATTAGATAAACGATCCTTTATTTCATGTAATAGAAAAATGTTGTGAATTACAAAAATGAACATTGAACATTCTTTACCAATACACACACACACACCTGAAATTAGGAACAGCAAAGATAACAAAGGGTGACTGAACTGTTTTCCAAACTGCACACTAAGCTTAAAAGATAAGAACTTTTCAGGAACCACAGTGAGACGAATAAACAACATCCCTGTACAAAAACTCCAAGTACAGTGAAACCATGCTAGCTCCAAACATCCTCCTTCATTAAAAAATAAATAATAATGATAACAATTCTGACTGAAGCACCAGAGCATCATGGACAATTTGACGGTTGAATTTTGATTACAAACAGAATTGATTAGGTTCATATTCATTTCACTCTGATACACAGCTATCACTATCTGACATTCACTCTGTGAGGAAATAATACAGTAAAGCTTTACAAATTTTCAGGTAGACTGACTGTTGAAATCACTCATTACACACTCGCTCATTACTCATTATCCTCATTATTACTCATTATAAATAAATAAATAAATAATCTACAAATGAGAACAAAGAGATTAAAGTTAGTTCATTTTTTAACCCCTTTAAGCATTGCCCCCCTTTTGCAGCTTTTTCGCCTACATGACCTACCCAACAAAAAGTGGTACAGCTCCCACATACTTTGACACACAGCAGTGAGCCTGGTCTCATTGGAAAGAAGAGATTCTCTAGTTTCAGAAACTAGTTGTAGATTGATTGGCCTTACTGGCACAAAGTTACAGGGGTTTGAATGCAGGTTTTCATTTCCGCCTGGGTTGTGTTTCTGATAAACTGATTAATCTTATTTTTCTGGAACATGTTAGGGACAAACCAACAACTGAGAGTCAGAGCCACATGTCTTGGCTTTCACCAAAAAAAATTCAAGTCAAAAGACCCAAAAATGGCGTCAATAAAAATATTTTTCTACGGCCCTGGTCGTCTGGTGCAGCGTTTTTGTGTACTTGTTTACTATATAACTTTGAAATAAAAGGCTGCAGGCTCAGTCTGAAAGGCCATAAACAAGCCTAGACTCTCTCTCTATCACTCTGGTGTGAAAACAGGCCTGTAACTTGACACCCTGAGCTGTGAGAGGGACAAAAGGTCAGGGATTACGCAAGAATTCTTCTGCGCATCCAGTTCACGCAGACACAGGCAAAGAAAATACGGCATGTCATATACCGTTGGAATCGTCTGCTTATTGGCTAAACGGCTGTATAGGTCCCAGCCCATTTCATTGCTATTGGAAGGAGTAATTGTCAGTCAAAGGCGGGTTCTGAAAAATTAGGTCATGCCACCATTGGCTTCTCAGCCGTCTATCTCTGCCATACAAGCACCGATTGGCTCAAATGAGGGCTTATTTGATTCGTTAGGACCTGGGCTATAAATATGACGTAGACTTTGAATTTTTGAATATCCCAATTAGGAGTTAGAGCGGCAAAACGAGATGATGGCGCACTTCTGTTTCCAGTTTTCAGAACACTAACGGAATATTTGCGGCGCGACCAGAGCGTTTTGGATTAAAAGGCTTACAGATTTCAATTCCTTGGACCTGTGTGGATTTTTGTGGATTATTTGTGTTGGAATATATTACCCCAGTGAAGAAAGAGACGCGTCTAAAGGTAAGGGAAAAACCGGTCTAGCGCCACCTAGGTCAGTTTTGTCCGAAATTTTTTTCTAATTGTATGAAGGCTGTGAATCATATTGTGCTTTGTGTGTGGGCTTAAAAAATTATTGAGAGTATAAACTTTACTAGGTAAATAGGTTTTTTCGTGTTTTTGGAGGATTTGATGCTTTAAAGTTGAATTGAAGCTTGTTTCTGGGTCATCCCCTAGTGGTCACTTCTACTTCCGTGCCGTGCACAGCACAGCGACCCGTAATACACTTCTGCTAATGCAAGGATTTTGTGTTTGTATTTTTTTCCACACCAAACCAAGCCCCTCCATAAGCCCCTCGCCCATAGCCAAAGCCCCACCCCCAGAATCTCACTCTAAGCTGAACTCAAAAGTTGGCAGCGCTGGTTTATGCAAATTCACCTTGTTATAATAGAAAAACATTCTCTTCATCACCCAAGTTTCAGATTCAGACATGTTCATGTTCAGGTTCTTTAATACAACACCAATCTATTCCAAAGTGTTTGTGCAGCTTGCTGAAGTGGATGTCGGTGTAACACACAATTTAAGTTTACATTATAATTATTGTTACCCACAAAATGATAACATTAAGCTGGATATTGTTTGTTGTGTTTTCTTTTATTTATGTATTCCTCTAGTGCAGAACTCACAATGTACACATTCGTTGTTGCTGTAGTTTAATTCTCAGAATTTGTTGTTTTGGGTGTTGTTGGTTTTTTACATTTATGTGTGTATACATGTGTACATGCGTGTGTGTGTGGTCAAACTGCAAAACACAAACAACTCAAAATTACTAAAGCAGTATTGCCCACATAACCAAATGCAATTTAGAACTAAATGCAATTTAGTACTAAATACAACATATATTGCTTGAACATCCCGACAAACAATACAAACCGGCAAACGTCTAAACAACATATATATGCATTAGCATTAGCCGTTTAGGCGCTTCGGCGCTAATTGCAAATAGCGAACTAAATAACAACTCAAAAAATATCAATTCACTTAACATAAATCACTCACCACGCTGGGGAATATATAGTTTTGTTATTATTATTTTTTAAACTAGAATTTTACTATTGGTCTAGCAAGGTTTAACATAACAACATATCTTTTCTCTCAGTGTCCTTTTTTCTCTCTAACTAACTTTTTTTTTCTAATCAATCCCCTGAGCACACTGTACTAGCGTCCTTAAAGGGGCAGCACCCAACATCCCGGCCCCAATGACCCGAACAGGTCATTCAAACAAAGGAAGGGTGATGTCTCCATTAAGCTATTTCAACTGAGAAAGTCAACTAAGACTGGCTTCCAGGAGGCAGATTTTGTCAGCCGGACGGTTGAAGACACCTGCCTGTGTTTTCACTTCCACAGTACGCACAAGTCCATCTGCACCTGGATATACTTGAGTAATCAGACCTAATGGCCAGTGATTGCGTGGTGTGTTTTCTTGCAGAATAAGCACAAGATCTCCTATTTGAAGATTCCGCTTTGGTTGTAGCCATTTTTGACGCTGCTGCAATGCAGGTAAATACTCCTTGAGCCATCTGCACCAGAAGACATCTGCCAGATATTGCACCTGGCGCCATCTACGTCTGTAGACGTCTTGTTTTATGAAGGCTCCTGGAGGTAGAATTGGACCAGAACGGAGTAACAACAGATGATTTGGTGTGAGTGGTAGAGGATCTGTTGGGTCGTCTGAGAGTTTAGTGATTGGTCTACCATTGACAATAGACTCAACACAGCAAAACAGTGTTGTCAACCCCTCATCATCTGGTGCCTGCTGTGCTAGGACAATGCTTAGAATGGAACGGACGGTGCGAATTTGTCGCTCCCAAACACCACCCATGTGGGAGGCGGCAGGTGGATTAAAGATCCATTTTACATTCTTCTGTAGCAGATAATCAGAAATCCTTTGTTGATTCCATTCACTAATGGCTTTCCGCAACTCTCGTAATCCACCGACAAAATTAGTCCCGTTATCCGAGCGCATTTCTGTGGGTGGGCCTCTCCTAGCGATAAATCGCTGTAAAGCATTGATGAATGAGTCAGTATCGAGAGTGTGCGCAACTTCCAAGTGGATGGCTCTCGTAGTGAGACATGTAAACAAACATCCATACCTCTTGAGTTCACTGCGAGCCTTCTTAATCAAGAATGGCCCGAAGTAGTCTACGCCCACACGAGTGAATGGAGGCTCACCTGGTGTTACTCTAGAGTCGGGCAAGTCTGCCATTTGCTGGATTTGTGGCTTGGCTCTTAACTTGCGACACTGTAGACATGACTTGAGAGTTCGATTGATGACAGCACGTCCCTTTATTATCCAGAAACGTTGCCGAATTTCCGTAAGTACCCGCTCTGGACCTGCATGACCCAAGCGAAGATGGTAATGACTGATAATCAGCTGGGTGATGTGATGATTGTTAGGTAGGATCACTGGATGTTTAGCCTCAAAAGGAATTGGGGCATGTGTTAGTCTCCCTCCCACACGAAGGAGTTGGTTATTCTCCTCCTTAAAGGGTTTAAGCTTGAGAAGGGAACTGGTTTTGACTTGAGAAGATCCAAAAGATGCAGTTTGTATCTGGTTGAGAATGGCTAACTCTGCTTGTTGGAGCTCACAAACAGTGATGGGGTCAGAAAGATGCACTCTTGTTTTCTTGCGTAACAAAGCCTTGACACGCAACAGGATAGCAGTAGCCCTTTTTAATCGATGCCAACTGGAGTATCGCTCCAGTAGTCTGTCTATTGCATTTTTCATCACTTGGTTTGGTTTTACGTTAGCTGCATAGATTTCTTTGGCTCCTTTGACCTCTGCTTCCTCCGGCAAATCATTTATGATCGGTTGAGCAGGCCAGTATTCCTCCTCAAGTTGTAGAAAGCGCGGACCAGATACCCACTGTTCACTCGACAAAATCTCTCCCATATTCATTCCTCGAGAGACATCATCCGCAGGGTTAGAAGCAGAATCAATGTGTCTCCACTGGCATGGTTCTGAACTCTCATGTATTTTTGAAATGCGGTTTGCGACGAAGGTCTTAAAACGACAATGCTTGTTGTTGATGTATTGAAGTACGATAGTACTGTCTGTCCAAAAGAAAGTCCTTTCAATTGGAATTTCCAAGTGGCGCTTGATATGCTGATCCAGCTCTGTAGCAACTACCGCTGCTAGTAGCTCCAATCGTGGTATACTAACTGGCTTGATTGGTGCAAGTCTGGCCTTTGACATCACCAGCCTGCAAGTGCCACCAATCCTGATGTATGAAACAGCACCATAAGCCAGTTCTGAAGCATCGGAAAAGTGATGGAGCTGGGTAGCTAACAAGCAACTAGTGGATGTTGGTCTGAGACATCTTGGAATTGTCAGTGCTGACAACAGAGGCAAGTCATTTAACCATCTGCGCCACTGTGCAGCCATGTCCAGCGGTAACTCCTCATCCCAGTCGACTTTCATGCGGCACAACTCTTGAAAGATCGCCTTTGCTTTGAGTACAAAGGGGCTTGCAAATCCTAAAGGATCATAGATAGAACTGGTAGTGCTCAATACTCCTCTTTTTGTTACAAGTTTGTCCACTGCCTTGATGTCAAAAGTGAAGCAATCTCTTTGCACATCCCAAAGAACGCCCAGTGTTCGTTCAAATGGCAAATCCTCTTGGTCTAGGTTTACCTCATGCAGTGATTTTGCCCAGTCCTCGGCTGGTATTGATTTCATCACTTCCTTGGAATTGCTTAACCACTTGGTTAATCTAAAGCCTCCACAGGCGAGCATTTCCCGGAGTTCGGAAGCAAGTTTGATGGCAATCTCCTCTGTTGATACCGACTTAAGACAATCATCGACGTAGAAGTTTCGCCTCACCGTTTCCACAGTGACATCAGAGAAGTTTCCAGAGTTGTCTTCAGCCACTCGTTGCAAAGCAAAATTTGCAGCACTAGGACTCCAGACACCTCCAAAAAGGTGTGCAGTCATACGATAATGTTTAGGTGGTTTGTCTGGGTCGTCATATTCCCACCACAAAAAGCGAAGCACATCTCTTTCAGCTGGTGGTACTCGGACTTGATAATACATGCTCTCGATGTCTGCATTCAGAGCAACTGGTTCTTGCCTGAACTTGAGAAGAACTCCAAGTAGCTTGTTGGTAAGGTCTGGGCCTTGGTGAACATGATCATTTAATGAAGTACCTTGGTACCGTGCTGCACAATCAAAGACAATACGAACCTTCTCGGGCTTGCGTGGATGTAGCACTGGGTGATGTGGCAGATACCACACACAACCCTCTTCTTTGTCGAGGTCAATGACCTCTTCTGCGTATCCTTTCAGCAAAGAGTCTCTGATACCTTCTGTATATTTCTGACGCAAAGTTGGGTCTTTCTTTAACCTCTTTCCTAAAAGGTCTAATCGATGTTTGGCCATTGTGTAGTTATTAGACAGTCGTGGTGGATGTTCTTTGAAAGGGATTGGGAGTGTGTAGTGACCATTTTCTTTGACTGATAGCTTGTTCCATAAATCCACAACTTGCTCATCAACTACTGACAATGAGTCAGTGTTAACATGCACTGGATCATCCAGTTTCCAAAACCTTTCAACACCTGTTGTAGAGAGTGGTCAGCTTGAATGAAATTGGCAGAAATTGATGTTGGACCATCAGCTACTGGTCCATGGAGTGTCCACCCCAGGCCAGTCAAAATTGCATAAGGCTCGCCTGACTCACCACAGCGTGTGTCACAAGGAGCAAGTATGTCTGGTTGATCTAGACCTATCAACAGGTGAACTTCATCAACTAAATCAACATCAGGTAAACTAATTTCATCTGCAATTTCCCTCAGATGTTGCCACTGCAACACCTCATGCTGTGTGACTAGGTTCTCTAGACTTATATTCAGGTGATCCCGACAGAGTACTCCCTTCATGAGGTAAGAGTTTCTTTGTTGAGCATCTTCAACTTGTAGATCCACTGCTAGCGTGACTACATTGAGATTTTTGGTCTCCATGGTGTTCAGTTTAATGTTCATTTTGCGTGACTCTAGCTTAAGAGCATGAACTAGCTTCTTAGAAATAAAGGTTCCATTAGAGCCACTGTCAAGCAAAGCAAAGACGTTCATAGAGAAACGGTTATGTTTGTCTGAAACCACTACTGGCAAGATGGGAAGTGCAATCTTCTTTCGACTGACTTCAATTAACTTTCTGGTAGCATGTGCTTGAATGGAGTGTGGCGGGTCAGCAGCTGGCTCATCTACAGAAGCTTGATTAGTAGATTGGCTTTTGTCATTTTTAGAGGCCACAATAGCAGAGTGCAGCCAACTGTTATGTTTTTTTCCACATCCAGGCACTTTACATACCCAGCTGCGAGTACAGACTGTGCTGCGATGACCTTTCATGAAACAGTTCAGACAGAGTTGGTTTTGTTGAACAAAGGCTAAACGCTCTTGAACAGACAGAGCTCTAAAGGCTTGACATTGGTTCAGAAAGTGTCCCTCAGAGCATTTTGGACACTTAAATCTTAATGTTGTCTTTGGTGTAGACGACATTGTGGATTCATTTGTAACAGACAATGTTGCGAATGTCTGCCTTTTATTATTGACACTTGACTTAGTACTTGATTTAAAACTTGTTGGAGAGTTTCGAATGGCAGGACTAAGAAGATTCCTGAAGATAGGATCTGCTCTCTTAGCAGCTTCCGATTCAACAAGACTGACTATGTCATCCAACTTTGGCAAACGGCCAGACTTGATGATCTCATAGTTTATTGTGAGCCATCTTTTCTTTAAGTCTTCAGGTAGCTTTTCTACAATCTGCAGCAAAGTGCGTCCACTATTCAGCTCTTCCTCACACTTCATTGCCTTTAAAGTGTCTCTGCAACTGCACAGAACATCAGCGAAGCTTTGCAACTGCTTGCTGTCTTTAATGTCTTTGTAATTAAGCACCTTGTCAACCCATGCTTGTGATATTGCATATGGATTGCCAAACCGTCTTTTCAGAATAGCCATAGCTTCTGCATAGCCCAGGCTAGAGTTGGGGTTGTACAAGCAATGTGAGATAGCATCTCTCGCTTGGCCGACAGTATACTGATGCAGTCGAGTGAGTTTCTCTTGATCTGGCACTGTCTCTTTATCTATCACAGAGGAGAACAATCTCATGAACAGCCAGTATTTTAAGGGTTCTCCATCGAACTCAATGATGTTAACAGGTGGTAGATGCATGGAATCGATGTGTGACTGATATTGTTGTCTTGACAGCTCTAGTAGTTGGCATAAAGAATTCTCATTCACTGTTGAGAAGGATGGACGAAAGTTAAGGGATGGGTTACCTGAGACAGGAGTTGAAAAGTCTTTATTTATTGTTAACTCAGCCTTTCGACGATTTTCTTCCATCTCAGCATCTTTGAGTTTCAGTAAGCCTTTCAGTGCATCCATTTCACATTCAACATGCTGAAGTTGTAATTTAAACTCTGCACGCAGACGTTCATCCTGTTGAGCGATTAGCATGGAAAACGCTTTCTTTTCTTTCAGTCTTAGATTTTGTAGCCCTTGAAGCTGGGTAGATAGCTGTTCTACAGAAGACATTGGAGGGTTAACAACTTCATCAAGCACTGGCTCTTCCTCTTGGAAATTAAGTGCATCTGATGATTCAATGCTTGGATCCTCCATTGATGGCTGAAAGTCGTCTAGCCAGATCAGGACTGTATGTTGCAGGTCTTGAACATCACGCAGGACTGATGTTAAATAGCCCTTAGAAGCATCAAGGTCATCATCATCCTCTAATGTTTGTTGGTATGTGTTGTGAATCTCATGAAACCGTATTACAGCCTCATCCAAAGCAGCAAGTTTACTTTCCACCTCTTTGGGCTGGTTACAGTTCATAAAAGTTGTGATCTGTGTCATCAAGCGTGTCACTGCAGCCTTTGCAACTCCACGTTGACGCTTGAGACACGTTTGTTGTTGCTCAGGTGTTGTAATTGTTTCTGAATCTTCCTCCATGTTGTCATTAATCTTCTTAATTCCTCGTGTTTGACTTTAATGTTACCCACAAAATGATAACATTAAGCTGGATATTGTTTGTTGTGTTTTCTTTTATTTATGTATTCCTCTAGTGCAGAACTCACAATGTACACATTCGTTGTTGCTGTAGTTTAATTCTCAGAATTTGTTGTTTTGGGTGTTGTTGGTTTTTTACATTTATGTGTGTATACATGTGTACATGCGTGTGTGTGTGGTCAAACTGCAAAACACAAACAACTCAAAATTACTAAAGCAGTATTGCCCACATAACCAAATGCAATTTAGAACTAAATGCAATTTAGTACTAAATACAACATATATTGCTTGAACATCCCGACAAACAATACAAACCGGCAAACGTCTAAACAACATATATATGCATTAGCATTAGCCGTTTAGGCGCTTCGGCGCTAATTGCAAATAGCGAATTAAATAACAACTCAAAAAATATCAATTCACTTAACATAAATCACTCACCACGCTGGGGAATATATAGTTTTGTTATTATTATTTTTTAAACTAGAATTTTACTATTGGTCTAGCAAGGTTTAACATAACAACATATCTTTTTTCTCAGTGTCCTTTTTTCTCTCTAACTAACTTTTTTTTTCTAATCAATCCCCTGAGCACACTGTACTAGCGTCCTTAAAGGGGCAGCACCCAACAATTATAATTGTCTGTGTGTTTATGTGCCTCTAGATGTCAGTCTTTGTAAAGAAACTCTCTCACTTTAAACATTCTAATCGTTCTCCAGCTTCATTTAACTCACCGGACAGACATTTGATTATTGTGATTCTGCAAAACTGATTCAGATTTAACTACAATAATCTGTGTATTTTAGAAATCTTAGAAGTTATCATTTAGATCAATTATAGCATTAACATTGTGCGAATATTAATGTTGTAAGATGTTTACAATGTCAAAGACAGCGTTCCAAATAAAAAAATCTTGTTGAAAGTTGAGTTTATAAACCCACACATCCTCCATCAGATGAATCTCCTCCTCATGATTTAAATACATTTCAGATACATTCTCCTCCCATCATCAGCAGATAAACAAATCCAAGTGTCAGAGCTGGATCTCACTCTATTTATATGATGTGATGGTGTCTGTTAAACTTTGGAGAACAGAGAAGACTCCAGTCCAAACAACACACACCATGTTCTCTACATCTCTACTGCTCCTGCTGGCAGCTGCTTCTTGTGAGTGCTTTATCAAATTCATTCATTTACTAGATGAAGAATAAAGGTGCAGCATATATTGTGTGAGATATCCCCATGTGTTTTCCTCCACAGATGTGCATGGTGAGGAACTGACTCAGCCTGCTTCCATGACAGTCCAGCCAGGCCAGAGTCTCTCCATCCAGTGCAAGGTTTCATATTCACTTACGAGCTATGCTACAGCTTGGATTCGACAGCCTGCAGGAAAAGGTCTGGAGTGGATTGGATACATCGGGACTGGTGGGGGTACAGCTTACAGTGAGAAACTGAAAAATAAGTTCAGCATCTCCAGAGACACTTCTACTAACACAATAACAATTGGAGGACAGAACATGCAGACTGAAGACACAGCTGTGTATTACTGCGCTCGTTACACACAGTGAGACGAATAAACAACATCCCTGTACAAAAACTCCAAGTACAGTGAAACCATGCTAGCTCCAAACATTCTCCTTCATTAAAAAATAAATAATAATGATAACAATTCTGACTGAAGCACCAGAGCATCATGGACAATTTGACGGTTGAATTTTGATTACAAACGGAATTGATTAGGTTCATATTCATTTCACTCTGATACACAGCTATCACTATCTGACATTCACTCTGTGAGGAAATAATACAGTAAAGCTTTACAAATTTTCAGGTAGACTGACTGTTGAAATCACTCATTACACACTCGCTCATTACTCATTATCCTCATTATTACTCATTATAAATAAATAAATAAATAAATAATCAATCTACAAATGAGAACAAAGAGATAAGTTAGTTCATTTTTTAAATAATTGTAATATAGATTTTAAACCATGATACAATTTTTTTTAATGTTACTGCACATGATACACACTGTAATAATCATATCACTAACAAGAACTTATGATAGTGTAGGTTGAAGGATTAGTTGATGTTCCTCTCTGTTACATAATCTGGATCAGACAAGCTGGAAAGCTCTGTAATGGATTGGGGCTATCTGGTCTGATGCCAGTAAAACAATATATGCCAAAGACATTGAGGGACGTTTGGAAATAACCAGTGACAACTCCAAAAACATGGTGTATCTGCAGCTGACAGGTTTGAATGCCCAGGATTCTGCTGTTTATTACTGTGCTAGAAACCACAGTGGTACAAACATGTTAATCAATCATCCAAAATCCTCCCCCAGATGTGGTCAAAGAGAAAAGTGCTTTCAATATATGGGGCACTTTCACAAGATCTGCAGGTGGCGCTACAGTTCAACAAATTTACTGTAACATTGTAGTATTAAAGTACAACATATTCTCATATCCTCAGTCAGATCTAGATACTCCACAATTTCTATGTATTTCTGTGAAACAATGAACACTGAGACTGTCTCTTATAGTCATGTTCTTACAGAGGAACCAAAAAGGAAATAAATAACATTTACAGAAAAATGTCAGACTTTAATTAGTGATTACTGAATACATACATTTTACAAAAGTTCCATAACATTAACTGTAACTTTAAACATAAAGAGTTCAATATACAGTAATAACTCAAGATACGAGTTTAATTTATTCTGTGACCTTGCTCATATCTCAATTTGCTCGCATCTCAAAACAATTTTCACCATTTAAATTAATTGAAATCCCATTAATCCGTTCCAGCTCGCAAAATTTCACTCTAGTTGTTTTGTTTATGTGTTTTGAATATGAAAAATGTACAGTACCTGTATTTATAAATGACAAATATTGTATAAAACATACAGTAATAAAAGAGAATGTTAAAAAAAATAAACTGGTTTTACTATAAAGTGGATTATTTACCTTGGAGATCAGACGACTTGAGCTAACGGAAGATGTGCACGGAGGTTGAGGGAGGAGTAAACAGGTGGAGGAGTTAGGAGGAATTTTGTCTCGTACGTTTCACTTTCACTTTCGTTCACTTACTCGCTACTGTACACTCTTAATGCTACTGTACACTTAAATGGAACTTAACTAAACTTCACTAAAATTAACGAACTTAACTGAAATTCTCTTAACTGAACTTAATTGCTACAATTTCAGTTTACATTAATTTTGCTTAATTTTCTTCATCGCTTTTGTCTTCACTTGTTTTTGCCTTTTTTGTCACTCTTTCCTCACTAACATATCAAGCATCGCGTTATTTCAGGCAGGCCACGTAGTAAGCTGCATCAGCTGCTAATCAGCTGTCCACGAGGCGCACCAATCCGGCACAACTTCCGTAATTTCCCCTCCTTTAAATCCTCGCCTTCGAGCCGCACCTACGCATCACCACTGCTGCGATCCAACACCCTCCTCCGTCCCCGATTCCTCCGGCCAGAACCCATCGCCATCGCCGATCGAATTCTTCACTTATTCGTTGTCTTCCACCCCCCTGTGACATCCCTGTACTCCTCATGCAGTATTAAAATAACAGGACACAAGACACAACACTGATGAATCCGAGTCTAAATGTAAAACAATAATCCCACAAATCATCACAAAAAGTTTCAATCTAGTTATTTGTTTAAGATAGTAGTGTTGATTTAAATCCATAATATTATATCTTTAACAATGCTGCTCGTCATAATCATATCACTATCCTGAACACAAGAACCTGTTGAATTTTTGACAAATAATAATTAAAATTTGTGTGAACATATGTGAAAGTGTGAGAGCATTATTCCATGACTATAGAAATGTAAAAGTTGTTCTGTTATCATGATCCCAATATTCTCAGTCATAGATAATAATCCTCAAAGGTAAATGTATTATTTAATCCTTGATGCCTATTTCGACATATGATCCACACATCCTCCATCAGATGAATCTCCTCATCATGACATAAATACATTTCAGATACATGTCAAATAAATTAAATAAAATCTTGAAAATTCTGTATATTCAAGCACATGCAGTAGCAGTCATGATGAAGTGATACATAAAATGCAACTTAATACTAACGCTAATTGTCTAGTATGAATAAATCTGAAAACTAGAGACTTGGATAGTGGATTTCTCTTACAAAAACCTTATGAGACATGTTACAGACATCCTCTCAGTGTAACTAGTAAATCATCTTAGTCACACTTTAGAACATAGCATTTTAAAACATAGTCACACAAAGTCATTTTTTATTTGTGATGCCAGCTGCAGGAACACTACAGGTCGATGGTTCACTTCCTGAATTTAGAAACACAGAGTCTGTTCAGCAGCACAAAATCTGACGCGAGATCAAACTGAAATGTAGATGTTTACTGCAGCATCACTACTACAAACTCCTGGAATTAAAAATCACCTGTAGGGGGCAGCAGCTGCTTGTTTTCTAGAAGGATTCATGAAACTATGAAATCTAACAGCTGAAGTGCGTTTATTCAAATTCACCCTGTTATAATACAAAAACATCCTCTTGCTCACCCAAAGTTCAGATTCAGACATGTTCATATTCCGGTTCTTTAAATGACTCTGTAAATAAACTGCAGCTCATTTTCCCCGTCTGCAGGTTTTATGTGTTCAGGAGTCCAGAAGAGAACAAATGTCTGTGCTCTTATTAATAGAGAACAAAACTACTGGAATTAGAGGTGTAAGGATATATATACTGTAAATAATCATATAATCATTCAGTATCACGAGACAATAATCAGGGTAATGTATTCAGTCACTCGGTCATCTTTAGGAAGTGTTTTATTGGGTCAGAGTGCAGGCTCCAGAGTCCATCCCAGTCCTTATTCACCTAAATGGACAATTAATGTAATGTACTGAGTAATGAATCCCTACATTCCAAACACACTGTTATATACTCACAATACAATAATTCCTCCAATAACATTGATTCAATACACAACACAGAGAGAGGTCTTAGAGGAACAAAAGACGTCCACACATGCTACTGCATCCCATCACCCTGCCTAGAACATCATGCCTCTATGTCTTTAATTCCTTACTCTATGTTTCACTGAGCTCTTATGCTTCTGTTGGAACTTGTTTTAGATAAAGTTCTAGGTCTTCATTTCTTTTAGCAGAAATTAGAAATTATTGTCAATTCAGGACCAAGTTACTGTTGTTTGATGCCTTGTGAGAGCCGTCTGTGTGAACAAGACCATCTTTTACTGCACATTCAGCTTCAAAAGAAGACATGAGATCTAATGAGTAAAGAGCAGTGATGAAGCTGACAGCATGAAACACACCGGGAGTTTTACAGGAAGCTTTTTCTCCTCTCGTCTGTTCCTCTGTGGATGTTTTTATATCTCTAGTGGGTGTGTCATGCAAACCAAATCCTGTGTTTGAACCATTTATGCTGAAACATTCAGCCCAACAACATAGCAGCAGTTTGTGTTCATTTACAGCAGCAGGAATCATTTTAATTCTTTGAGATGGGACTAGGCAGAGTTTTGTGTTACTTTACTCTAGTAATCTTCATTCAATGTTAGTATTATTTGTTACATACTTAAAATATTTTTCATTCATTAATTTTTAATGTTAATTCCTACCTTTGAATATTCTTCTATTTCAGATTCCTGCAGTCAGACACTGATCGAGTCTGATCCAGTGATCATCAAACCTGATCAGTCTCATAAACTGACCTGCACAGCCTCTGGATTTACCTTTAGTAGCTATTACATGGCTTGGATCAGACAGGCACCTGGAAAAGGGCTGGAATGGGTTGCAATTATCCACGGCAGTGACATACGTTACTCCAGCGCTGTTAAGGGCCGCTTCACCATCTCCAGAGACAACAGTAAGCAGCAGGTTTATCTGCAGATGAACAACATGAGGACAGAAGACACTGCAGTTTATTACTGCGCCCGTGACACACAGTGATACTTCCCCTTAGACAACAGTACAAAAACACAGACTTATAGTCTGAGCTTCAATAACTGAAACAACTGAAGGAGGCAGCAGAGCTCAACAAATAAAGTGAAAAAAGTGAATCCACAAACTGCATTCTGTATGAGACTCATTCAGTATCAGTCATTATCAGACAAATATCTACATTTTCTCGTCTTTTTCACTCTTTCCATAATGTGTGATTAGTTATTTGGGTTGTTAAACACAGGTTGGACAAATAAAAACACTATAATTTATGTAACTACATCCTCCTGTGGTTGTGAGGTTTCTCAGTAACATGACAAGATGTATTTTATAATGCTGTTATAAAGTAAGCTTCTAAATTAAACAGAAATATAAATGAATAGAAATAAAGTTTCCTGTTCTAGATGATTTAAAATGTCCGTAATTTTTCAATTCATAAATCACCTGAAAACACCTGATAAAATTACTCAAAAACACCTGCCTTAATCTTCTTATTGGTTCAAACATAAGCTCAAGCTGCAGTGATAGATATCTCTAAAAAATACAGACGTTTAAAAAGATGTGGAAGTTTTCTCATCTGCAGGAAGTTTTTCATTTATATTTATATATAAGAATCCATCCCATGTTGACCCTAAGATAAGGAGTGTCTCTATGCAAATGTCCTTCTCTGTTATAGATTTAAGCAACAAAGATCAAGAGCTTTTACTTCTTCTGCTCCAACACACACCATGATCTCTACATCCCTACTGCTGCTGCTGCTGGCAGCCGTACACTGTAAGTGTTTTTACATTTGACATGTAATACAGTTTTGGTTCCTTAAAGCTTTTTGCTTTTACATCATTAAAATAACTTTTCTTTAACAGGTGTTCACAGTGTTGAGCTGATCCAGACCGGATCCACAGTATTAACTCCTGGTCAGTCACTGACTCTGACCTGTAAAGTGTCTGGATATTCAGTAACTGATAGCAGCTACTGTACACACTGCATACGACAACCTGCAGGAAAAACTCTGGAATGGATCGCACGTATATGTGGTAGCGGTAACACTTACTACAGTGAGAAACTGAAAAGCAGGTTTCAGATTTCCAGAGACACGTCCAGCAGCACAGTGACATTAACAGGACAGAACATGCAGACTGAAGACACAGCTGTGTATTACTGCGCTCGTGATCCACACAGTGAGACGAATAAACAGCATCCCTGTACAAAAACTCCTCATTCAATGTGACACAAGAAACACTGATAATAATCAATCAATAATCAATAATTGATGTATCCGAGTCTAAATAAACAACAATAGTTCCCTGTTCTACTGTAAATGAATAATAATTTCTGTTATTCACCTGAAAACACCTGATAATGTATAAATTTACTCATTAACACCTGCCTTAATCTTCTTATTGGTTCAAACATAAACTCAAGCTGCAGTGATAGATATCTCTAAAAAATACAGACACGTTTAAAAGATGAGGAGGTTTTCTCATTTATAATATGTATATGTTATATACTGTGGTGTAAAAATATGATGTTCCTGATTTTTTATTTCTTTTTTGCACGTTAATGTTTTAGACCATCAAACAAATGTAAATATTAGCCAAAGATAATTGATTTATAGAAAATAATTATCTTCAAGTTTGTAGCAGTAATTTCATGTCACAGTAGAGCAAAAGGTTGCAGAGTTACACAATTTAATGGGTTTTGTTTGTACTATACACAATAAATTATCGGCACCTGCATCCACCGCCTCTACAATTCCTGACATCACACCACCTGGTCCTTGATTATTGTCCTATAACAACACACACGTGTTTTTTACTCCTTACTGAATGCTGATATGAAGAGTGTGTTCATTTCAAAGAAATTCACATGTGAACTACTCTTATTGTACCTAATATTATAGATTTAAAATCACAGATTAGAGTTGTTCATGAGATTAGGAGGTTTTTACATCTAGAGCAGGGGTCTCCAAACTACGGCCCGTGGAGACCTTTTTGTCTACGGAAAAAAATTACGGAAATTTACGTGTATCCTGCCAAGATCAGCCACTGCTTACGTGGAGGTTATGTTTTTACCGAATTAAAATAGAGGTGCGCAGTAGTGCGTTGTGTTTGCCAACCGCTCACTACATTGCAAAACCTTATTAGCTGCTTACATTTTCTACTTTCACTCACAGTCAATATGATATAACGCCATCTAGTGGCGGAGTTTTTAAATGGTTTTCTGCTTGTTCAAGACATGCTTATTTTAATCACAGTTTGTCAGTTGCGGTTGACTGCTGCGATGAGAATTTTTCGAATATTCTGAAGAGGAAACATTAAAAGCAACAATCTCTCTACCATAAGTGGATATATTTGCACACTATATTCAGGTCAGTTTAACTTAACTTAGAAATCATGAGAAGTTTTAAAAATGTTTCGGGTCATTTGCAGCTATAATTGCGACGACATTAGTTCGCATACAGTAATCAGGTTTTTTGAGTGATATTGTGTGCAAGATACTTTTAGTTTCACTATTTATTCATGTTAAATTCCCTTTATTTTACTGCCCAGCGATGGCTGAAAAGAGGAAAAGATTCAAAGAAGTCTGAAATACTTCATCAAATCCGGTGAGAAAGCATTGTGTTTGATTTGCAACGAAACGTGGCTGTGATGAAAGAAAACAACCTGTGCAGTCATCATCAAAGCAAACATCAGGAGATATATGCACAGTTGGAGGGTAAAGTCCGTGCCAAAAATTTTTCTAAATTACAAAATCAACTCACATATCAGAGGAAATTGTTCAGTAAATCCTCAAATGAAAATGAATCCTTGACTAAGGCCAGTTATAAAGTTGCCTATGTCCTGGCTAATAGTGGCAAACCGTTTACAGATGGTGAAGTAGTGAAGGAATGTTTGTTGGTGGTGGCTGAGGAACTTTGCCCAGAAAAGTCAAAACAATTTGAAAATAATATATTCAATGAGTAGAAAAAAAAATTTGCTGATTATAACTTGGACTGGACTAACCTCAGTTGCCTGACTGTTGATTGAGGAAAGAACATGAGTGACATACAGAAAGGCTTGGTTGGACAAGATGTACATCATACATTGTCTTCAAGCTCAAAAAATGCAACCCTCCTCCATTAAAAGCCAAGTCGCAGTTATCCAATGCCACCTAAGATGCTTGGACCCGTCTACCAATGCCACCTAAGATGCTTGGAGCCGTCTATCTGCAGTCTGCTGCGGCATCCATCTATCCGCCTCCTCTTTGGCGGTATCAGGAAAGGGACACCAAAATGACAGACAAACAAATTCCTCTCACCCTCCCTCTCGTCAAAAGACTGGTTGCTAAACTGAGAGAGGGGTCAGTTCTTATTAGGATCTTCTCCTGGAAGTGGTGTTTCTGTCTGCTTTCTATGGTTTCCCCAGGGTGGGTGAATTCACGACACGCAACAATAAATTCAATGCCTCCTATGACCTCACGGTGTCTGATATTACTCTTGATGAACATTATTTTTACATTTTTTTAAAGCACTCAAAATCCGACAAAGATCTTAAAGGTATTCCCGTCACAATCGCTCGCACTAATACAGATTTATGCCCCTTTTTTCCATGTCCCGGTATCTGGGTGTTCGCCCCGATGAACCGCTGTTTATAACCGAGGAGAGCAAAGCCATGTCGAGATCCTGGTCGTCCAGGCCGTCTACGCATGGCCTGCCAATCCTGTGGCCTCTTACTGGAGCTCTACACCCCCCACTCCTTCCACATTGGAGCCACGACAACTGCAGCCTCGGTCACCACGATTCCCACCTTAAAAAGTCTGGGATGATGGTCCTCTGCGGCATACGAACATTACGTCCGTCCAGGAACTAAGGACATGTTAAATGCTCAAAAAGCAATGGACCTGCTCTGATCACGTCTGTCATCTTAATGTGTCTCCCGTCCCTCTCCTGCTATTGAACTTGCTCTCGTTTCACGCCTCCGCTATGCTATCAGCTCTCAGCTCCAAAGTTCTCTAAAGGGCATGCCGCCCCTGCTGTCCCCACTATAGCGGCGGTTATACACATGTCGTCATCCCCGCTGCGCAGGGATGCGTCATCCCTCTCACGATCCACCTTGGCAAACGCTCTCCACAACATGCTCGCCGCCGCACACCGCGCTTGCCCTGGGTGATGCTTCCCCTGCAATCTCCACTATGGCTTAGTGGATATACAACATGCGTTCTCATATTGTGCGGCAGGGGCCTACATTTTTTAGCAACAAGCTTGTTGTGATTACGCTGCAAAGCCAGCCCAGGTCGATGCATCCTCCACATCTCCACTAGCTAGTGGACATCAACTCCTGTTGTCTATCGTGCAGCAGGGGCACCTAGTTCTCCCTCTTCCCACGACCCATGCCTAGCTCTGACTTAGCACGCACTCGCATGCCGCCTTGATCGGCCGGAGACGCACCCGGTCGCGTTTTGCGGTCCTACGCCGCCACAAATCAGTTATACTGGAGGGTCCCTCTGGCATATGGTCTGTTTTGGGGGTCTATTCATTCCCCAACATTGCCTCCCCGCCCCATCCATGCATGTGCACGGACAGGCGTATGGGAAAATTTCTCCCAGAACAGAACCATCATGCCAACACTAACGGTATGCTTACAATAAACCTTCATTGACAAAGTGGTCCTGACTGAACTAGTCATTTAAATTTTCTGAACCTTAAAACTACAAAGAGAGGAAAATCTAGTTTCTGATCTATACACCCACCTAAAGGCCTTCAGATACAAACTTGTCTTGTTTTTGGAACAAGTACAGGCCAACTACTTGACACACTTTCAGCAATGCAAGGTCTTCATGGCTGAAGCAACAGCTGAGTTACCAACGTCATTTGCATGCGAGATCATCAAAGACCTCCAGCTGCAGTTTCAGCAGTGGTTTTCTGACTTGGATTCAAAGGCAGAAGAAGTGAGACTGTTTCAAAACCCATTTGAAGCAGATGTGGCCAGTTTCCCAGATGAACTGCAGCTGGATGTCATTGAGTTGCAAGCAAATGACTTCCTTAGGAACAAAGAAGGACTGGTGGGTTTTTACCAATTTTTGCCCAAGGAAGACTTTCCTAGTGTCACAACTTTTGCATCAAGGTACCTTTCAATCTTTGGAACAACATACCTGTGTGAACAAACATTTTCAAGAATGAAATACATGAAGAACAATTTGAGAACAAACTTGTCCGATGATAATCTCAGGTCACTGCTAATGTTAGGGACATCAAATCTAAAGCCAGAAATGTCTGCTATTCTGGCACCCAGGAAACAAATTCACCATTCCCACTAATACAGGTGTTCATGTGTAGTGTATCAATGTGTTATTAAATAATAACTGAATAAAATAATATTAAATAAATAGTTAAAAACAACATCCATGTGTTGATTCTTTTTTATTTGGACCTCAAGTGTGTAGTCAGGCCCCGAACTGCTGTTTGATAGTTAAAGCGGACCTCGAGCTGAAAAGTTTGGAGACCCCTGATCTAGAGGAATCCATGTTTCACATAAAAAATGACAGTTTCTGAAAAAAACAACAATGTTTTTCTGGATGTTACAGTTGATCGACAGTGATGGACTAAACAGAATTCCAGCATAACAATATGCAAATGAATATGTAAAATGTTCCCCTTACAGCTACATATAGAGAAATATCAGCCACGGTCACTGTGGGCTCTGGAGAGTTTAGCACTGCTTTTAGTTATACGATGTTCCTTCCAGTTCTGCTGCTGCTGGCAGCTTCATCCTGTGAGTTTCACTTCACTAATGATCTCAGAGCTGCTAGTAAATTCCTGCAGTTATAACCTACTGTACATAGATTTTTGACTGGAATTGTGACATGTCTTTTTTTCAGATGTGGAATGTGCAGTAGAGCTCACTCAGGACACCTCAGTGATGTTAAAGCCTGGAGATTCTTTAATCCTCAGCTGTAAAGTATCCGGTTACTCAGTTACTGATAACAGCTACGCCACAGCTTGGATTCGACAACCTGCAGGGAAAACTCTGGAATGGATAAACCACATTTGGGGGGGTGGAAGCATGTATCATAAAGAGTCTCTAAAAAGCAAGTTCAGTGTTTCTAAAGATGCCTCCAGCAGCACGGTGACACTGAGAGGACAGAACATGCAGACTGAAGACAGCTGTGTATTACTGCGCTCGTGTAACACACAGTGACACAACAAGCTGCAGTGCTGCACAAAAACCTCATCACAATTCACTTCTTTAAATAATAACTACATTTTACTGAGTAACTAATCCCTACATTCCAAACACTTAATACAGCATTTAAAAACTTCTCAAACAATTAGGAATATGTTTAATTATAAATTATTTGAGAACATTTAATTAGAAGATAAACTATCTGCAGTGTTTGATATGATGAAGATTTCTGTAAAGAGAATGTTTATTTCGTGTTGTTGGAAGGAGTCTCCAGTGTCAGAGCGAGATCAGGGTTAAAGCTGTGACTTTATTTACAGCATGAGAAAGTCTTCAGGACAGAAAAGTTTGTACTTTTTCCTCAGTTTCAAGATAAGTGTTGAGGGAAGGACTGTTTCTAGCTATAATAATGAACACGATAACAGGAAATAACTTGTTTTTCTGGCCCTAATACAAGTTTAAGCATAACTATGAATAAATAATGAAAGAAAAGAACTGTAAATGGTGCTGAATAAAATACTTCATGTTGAGATGATAACAGAAACTCTGCTTTGATTCATTGTTGATTGTTTTTCTGTAACAAAACCTCCCCAAGTGTTTTATTCCTTACTTTCTGTCACTGAGCTTTACTCCTTCTCAATACAGGAGCAGGAGAAAGCCGTCTGTGTGAAATAAACCATCACCACGTAACCATTCCTACATTTAGGTTTCCTAATGTGTTCCTTAGATGAGTGAGGTGTCTTCTAAAAATGATTCGATTTGGTTCCCTTTCTGATAGAGAAACATTCTGTTGTAGAGATTTACATAGTACCTTATCATCCACTCATCTATCCAGTGAGCAGCATGTGGTTGTGGGTTGAACACCTCCATAGTGGTCATGGACGCTCCCTATTCAAATAGAGTGGTGTATAAACAGCATGTTCTTGGCTGCTCTAGTGTCCAGTGAGCTCTGTGAGAGATAACACTACCATACACTTTAAATCTGGGTGAAGCAGAACTCAGGGAAGGATTATTTTAGGACAGTGTATTTTATTGCTACTCATTTCATGTATGTTTATGTTTTTATGTGAAGATTATTAGCATTATAATCAGTATAAGAGAACATTACTGAGTTCTATTCTTCTCTTCCAGATTCTTATGGACAGTCCCTGACCTCCTCTGATTCTGTGGTGAAGAGACCTGGAGAGTCGGTCACTCTGTCTTGTACTGTCTCCGGTTTCTCAATGGGCAGCTACAACATGCACTGGATCCGTCAGAAACCAGGACAAGGACTGGAGTGGATCGGGCGCATTGACACTGGCACTGCATTCGCTCAGTCTCTACAGGGCCAGTTCTCCATCAATAAAGACACCAATAAAAACTTGCTGTACCTAGAAGTGAAGAGTCTGAAAGCTGAAGACACGGCAGTTTATTACTGTGCACGAGAGTCACACTGACACAACAGGCTCCAGAGCTGTACAAAAACTTACACAAGCACGTCCTCATAAGCTGTAAATTTTCCCTCAACAGGAAGCTGCACCCCAGAGACCTTTATTATAAACAACATCATCTATTCACACTCAGATCTTCCTCTTTATTCCAATCTCTTCTAGCAGATATCAATATTAATAATAATAATAATAATCCACATGTTATGTATCACATTAACATTATGACGTCTTTACGTATTTGACTGGAGGTAAATCAGCTCTAGGACAATGATTGTGATGAGTAGTTGGGACTATATACTGTACTATTCATGCTTTTATTCCTCCTGATTGTGATGCCAGCTGCAGGAACACTACAGGTCGATGGTTCATTTCCTGAATTTAGAAACACAGAGTCTGTTCAGCAGCACAGAATCTGATGAGAGATCAAACTGAAATGTAGATGTTTACTGCAGCATCACTACTACAAACTCCTGGAATTAAAAATCACCTGTAGGGGGCAGCAGCTGCTTGTTTTCAAGAAGGATTCATGAAACTATGAAATCTAACAGCTGAAGTGTGTTTATGCAAATTCACTCTGTTATAATACAAAAACATCCTCTTGCTCACCCGAAGTTCAGATTCAGACATGTTCATAGTCCGGTTCTTTAAATGACTCTGTAAATAAACTGCAGCTCATTTTCCCCGTCTGCGTCTGCAGGTTTTATGTGTTCAGGAGTCCAGAAGAGAAAAAATGTCTGTGCTCTTATTAATAGAGAACAAAACTACTGGAATTAGAGGTGTAAGGATATATATACTGTAACTAATCATATAATCAATACAGTCACACAAAGTCATTTTTAAGTAAATAAAAAAGAAAACATTTGAACCAACAGTTGGAATCAGTGTTTAATGAGTGGATTCAGGAATAATACAGCATGTTTCCAGCAGTGTGTTGTGTTTAACACACAGTCTGTTCTCATAGTCTGAGGTTCAATAACTGAAACAACTGAAGGAGGCAGCAGAGCTCAACAAATAAAGTGAAAAAAAGTGAATCCACAAACTGCATTCTGTATGAGACTCATTCAGTATCAGTCATTATTAGACAAATATCTACATTTTCTCTTCTTTTTCACTCTTTCCATAATGTGTGATTGGTTATTTGTGTTGTTAAACACAGGTTGGACAAAGAAAAACACTATAATTTAGTTTTCTTACTATTAATTCACCTGATAGTATATAAACTAATTAACACAATGCTTAAAATTCTTATTGGTTCTACATAAACTCAAGCTGCATTGATAGATATCTCTAAAAAATACAGACATGTTTAAAAGATGGGAAAGTTCTTTCATTTATATTTATATATATATAATCCATCCCATTTTGACCCTAAGATAAGGAGTGTCTCTATGCAAATGTCCTCCTCTGTTATAGATTTAAGCAACAAAGACCAAGAGCTTTTACTTCTTCTGCTCCAACACACACCATGATCTCTACATCCCTACTGCTGCTGCTGCTGGCAGCCGTACACTGTAAGTGTTTTTACATTTGACATGTAATACAGTTTTGGTTCCTTAAAGCTTTTTGCTTTTACATCATTAAAATAACTTTTCTTTAACAGGTGTTCACAGTGTTGAGCTGATCCAGACCGGATCCACAGTATTAACTCCTGGTCAGTCACTGACTCTGACCTGTAAAGTGTCTGGATATTCATTAACTGATAGCAACTACTGTACAGACTGGATACGACAACCTGCAGGAAAAACTCTGGAATGGATCGGAGAGATATGTGGTAGTGGGGGCACTTACCATAGTGAGAAACTGAAAAGCCGGTTTCAGGTTTCCAGAGACACGTCCAGCAGCACAATGAAATTAACAGGACAGAACATGCAGACTGAAGACACAGCTGTGTATTACTGCGCTCGGCGACCACAGTGAGAGGAATAAACAACATCCCTGTACAAAAACTCCTCATTCAGTGTCAAAATAACATGACATTAATAAAAAACAATAATCCCACAAATGATCACATAAAGTTTCAGGCGTTGATTTAAATTCATAATATTATATCTCTAATATTGCTGCACATCATAAAGACTATTATAATAATATCACAATCCTGAACTTTATATACTGTTGTATCTTTGAGTAATAATAATCCCATCAACAAATTAGAATTTGTGTGAAAATGTGTGTGAAAGTGTGAGAGCATTATGCCATGACTATAGAAAGGTAAAACTATTCTTATGTTCTATTATCATAATCCCAATGTAATGAGTCTGTCTGTGTTTTCCTTTGCTTCTGTCTGCTGTCATTCCCTGCTGTTAATTGTTGGCCCCACCCACTTATTTGTTACCATGGATATTAATTGCACCCAATCTCCTCCCCAGGTGTTTTGTCCTAGTCTTTGATTGTCTCTGCCTTGTGATTGGTTATTGTTCACTATATCTACTCTGTTTGTCCACTTCCCTGGTGTTAGTCATTATTTCATGTAGTATGTTGTCTGTTTACGTCTCTGTTCCTGTAGCCTGTTCTGCTCAGTGTTTTTGAATGCTTATCTGTTGCTTGTTTCTTGTTTTTGTTTAGTAAAAGTTCAAACTGAATTTGGATCCTCACTCGCCTTTGTCTCTTCTTGACAGAAAGACTAACCACAAATGGATCCAGCAGAAATCTTGTTTTGCCTATTTCAGGAGGATTCCCCAGTCGAGGAATATGCTGAGGTATTCGTGGACCTGTGTAACCAGGTCAGCTTTGGAGAGAAGACTCTCAAGGACATCTTCAGGTATAGACTAGAGAACATCCTGCGCTACTTAATGCCGACTAGACGAGAGATAGGATCGTTGTGGGATTTCGTCAACTTGGCGTTGCTCCTGGGCGGGTCCTCAGTAACCCGTGGGCAGTGGAGAGACGGAAGCCGGCCTTAAATATTTTTTTGGGGGGGCAGCAAGCATCGGGGTCCGTGGGCTACAGAGCCAAACAAGCCACAGATGCCCGAATGCCCCACAGTGCCTCAGTCCAGCCCAGTCCCGTGCACACCTGTGACCGAGCAGGTTCACATGGCTACCATACCTGCAAGCTCGGCTGAGGCCCGTGCGAACCGGCTGGTCTCCAAACTGGCGGATACTCCGATGAGGTCGGTGAGTTGACTGGGTCGACGAAACCAGCTGGGTCGGCGGAACCACCCGGACCGACCGGGTCGGCGGAACCACCCAGACCGACAGGGTCGGCGGCACCACCTGGGTCGGCGGGACCAGCCGGACCGACCGGGTCGGAGGAACCTGCCGGACCAACAGGATTGACGGCACTACCTGGGTCGGCGGATCCAGCCGGACCGACCGGGTCGGAAGCACCACCTGGGTCGACGGAACCAGCCAGACCGACCGGGTCGACGGAACCAGCAGAACCAGCTGGGTCGACCGAAATGACCGAGTCGGAGAACGCAGTCGACATGGTTACACCCAAGCTCCCTGAACTCTCTGTCTGGCCTGAACCAACCAATTCTCCTGTGTTATCTGTCCTGTGTTTTGTTTCACTGGATTTGCCAGCCATTCTACCTCCTGTCCCTGTTTACAGGCTCAGAGCACCCCCAGCGCCACCATGGGTTGCAATCCCGGCCAGCTGACTGAGCGCACTGGCAGCCCTGCCCTCCGACACTGCTTTGGTCTCGGGCTCTGCCTCCAGCACCACCCTGGCCGCCAACTCCGCTTTGGTCCCTGGCTCGACCTGCAGCACCACCCTGGTCTCCGGTTCTACTCTTGTCTCTGGCGCCGCCTCCAGCACCACCCTGGTCACCTACTCTTCCGGCTCCGCCCTGACCTCCCGCTCTTCCGGCTCCGCCCTGACCTCCCGCTCTTCCGGCTCCGCCCTGACCTCCCGCTCTTCCGGCTCCGCCCTGACCTCCCGCTCTTCCGGCTCCGCCCTGACCTCCCGCTCTTCCGGCTCCGCCCTGACCTCCCGCTCTTCCGGCTTCGCCCTGATCTCCCGCTCTTCCGGCTTCGCCCTGGCCTCCCGCTCTGCTGGCTCTGCCCTGGCCTCCCGCTCTGCTGGCTCTGCCCTGGCCTCCCGCTCTGCTGGCTCTGCCCTGGCCTCCCGCTCTGCTGGCTCTGCCCTGGCGTCCCGCTCTGCTGGCGCCACCCTGGCCTCCTGCTCTGCCGGTGCCTGGTTTGGCTCTGTAGCCCACGGACCCCGAATTCATGATTATGGAATACATACATTTCACAAAAGTTCTACAACATTAACTGTAAGTATAAATCTAAAAAGAGTTCACTATATTCTACTTTAATTAATAAATAAATGGGAACCGTTCACAGACTGCTGCTATATAAGAGGAAAAGTGATCACAGTAATCAGTGCCATTAATTTTTGAAGCAGTAATTTCATGTCACAGTAGAACCAAAG
The DNA here is from genome assembly GCF_022655615.1 of Tachysurus fulvidraco. Classification (NCBI taxonomy): domain Eukaryota; kingdom Metazoa; phylum Chordata; class Actinopteri; order Siluriformes; family Bagridae; genus Tachysurus; species Tachysurus fulvidraco. Next base: position 3,644,135 of record NC_062532.1, read on the forward strand.
GGTGCAGAATTACACAATTTCATGTGTTTTGTTACATCTGACAATAAATTATCAGCACCTGCATCCACCACCTCTACAATTCCTGTCATCACACCACCTGCTCCTTGATTATTGTCCTATAACAACACACCCCATGTGTTTTATTCCTTTCTGAATATGTTGATATGAAGAGTGTGTTTACTTCACATAAATTCACATGAGAACATCTCTTAAGGTTCCAAATTTTATAGATTTACAATAACAGATTAGAGATGTTTATGAGATGATTAGGTCTTTACATCTAGAGGAATGCATGTTTCACCTGAACAATTACAGGTGAAATCCGTCAGAAACCAGGACAAGGACTGGAGTGGATCGGGCGCATTGATGCTGGCACTGGCACAATATTCACTCAGTCTCTACAGGGCCAATTCTCCATCAGTAAAGACACCAATAAAAACTTGCTGTACCTAGAAGTGAAAAGTCTGAAAGCTGAAGACACGGCAGTTTATTACTGTGTACGAGAGTCACACTGACACAACAGGCTCCAGAGCTGTACAAAAACTTACACAAGCACGTCATCGTGAGCTGTAAATATTCCCTCAGCAGGAAGCTGCACCCCAGAGACCTTTATTATAAACAACATCATCTATTCACACTCAGCACTCAGGTCTTCCTCTTTATTCCAATCTCTTCTAGCAGATATTAATAAAAATAATAATCCCCATGTTATGTATCACATTTACATTATGATGTCTTTACGTATTTGACTGGAGGTAAATCAGCTCTAGGACAATGATTGTGATGACTAGTTGGGGCAATATACTGTATTATTCATGCTTTTATTCCTCCTGATTGTGATGCCAGCTGCAGGAACACTACAGGTCGATGGTTCATTTCCTGAATTTAGAAACACAGAGTCTGTCGAGGCTACAAACTCCTGGAATTAAAAATCACCTGTAGGGGGCAGCAGCTGCTTGTTTTCAAGAAGGATTCATGAAACTATGAAATCTAACAGCTGATGTGTCTTTATGCAAATTCACTCTGTTATAATACAAAAACATCCTCTTGCTCACCCAAAGTTCAGATTCAGACGTTCATATTCCGGTTCTTTAAATGACTCTGTAAATAAACTGCAGCTCATTTTCCCTGTCTGCGTCTGCAGGTTTTATGTGTTCAGGAGTCCAGAAGAGAACAAATGTCTATGCTCTTATTAATAGAGAACAAAACTACTGGAATTAGAGGTGTAAGGATATATATACTGTAACTAATCATATAATCATTCAGTATCACGAGACAATAATCAGGGTAATGTATTCAGTCACTCGGTCATCATTAGGAAGTGTTTTATTGGGTCAGAGTGCAGGCTCCAGAGTCCATCCCAGGAACACTGAGCGTACATTCTGGTCATGTTACACATTCACACACTCATTCACACCGAGGGGCAATTTAGAGAAGACGAGTCACCTGCTTCACTCCTGATTCCATTTCTTGAAACAGATTATTTTAAACTTTTGATTAAGAATGAAGAAGAATAAAGCATAGTTTCAACGTCTAGCTGTTGTGATATTAGATTTCAGCTTTCTCTTCTGCTCACTAGAGATTACAAATCTTCTTTAGGATTTAAAAACACCTGATCTAGAATCTTCTCAGCTCTTTCTCTCTGTATTCGTCAGATAAAGCCTCTAGAGGGTTTCAGCCTATAACAGAATGAAGGTCATGTTCGGTTACACGGTTTGTTTACAATGTTCAGTGTAGTTCAGGAAAGTGTTAATTACATCACAACACATTCATATCATTATTAATAATAACAAACAGCTGAATTATTTTCCACATTAAATTGATATTGAGATGAAACGGGGTGTGAGTGTGATTAACAGCTGCAGAGCTGCACTCAACACAGCAATGTTTTGTCTGAAACACATGATGTTTTTATATCTCTAGTGGGTGTGTCATGCAAACCAAATCCTGTGTTTGAACCATTTATGCTGAAACATTCAGCCCAACAACATAGCAGCAGTTTGTGTTCATTTACAGCAGCAGGAATCATTTTAATTCTTTGAAATGGGACTAGGCAGAGTTTTGTGTTACTTTACTCTAACAATCTTCATTCAATGTTAGTATTATTTATTACATCATTTAAAAAAAACATTTTTAATTAATTTTTAATGTTAATTTCTACTTTTGCATATTCTTCTATTTCAGATTCCTGCAGTCAGACACTGATCGAGTCTGATCCAGTGACCATCAAACCTGATCAGTCTCATAAACTGATCTGCACAGCCTCTGGATTTAACTTTTTTGGCTCACATATGGGTTGGATCAGACAGGCACCTGGAAAAGGACTGGAATGGATTGCATGGATCTCAAGTGGCAGTAGTGACATACGTTACTCCAGCACTGTTAAGGGCCGCTTCACCATCTCCAGAGGCAACAGTAAGATGCAGGTGTATCTGCAGATGAACAGCATGAGGACAGAAGACACTGCAGTTTATTACTGCGCCCGTGAACCACACAGTGGTACTTCCCCTTAGACATCAGTACAAAAACACAGACTTACTATAGACACATGACAAACCCACATTTTCAGATTCTTGGAGGTGAAAGAAACAAAATGTTTACAGTGTCTCTGACTTACATGTTACCACTTGTAAGTCAGAGTGGTACCCTCAAAGTGCACCCTCTTGAATTCTGGGTTTACTATTAAGATGACATAAAAATTTATCTGGACTTTAGCAGGTCTTGAATTTAGATTATAAAACCTCAGATGAACAAGAACACATAACATTTCATACCATTTCGTTATATATTTAACAAAAATGAAGCTAATTTGGAGAAGCCAGGTGTGAAAAAATAAATATACCCTCACTTCCACAGGAATTAAGAGGGTAAGTAGCAGCCAGGTGTTGCCAATACAATGCCATTGAATAATTGATCACTAGCAAATGTGATTTATAATATCGCTATAAAAACAGAAGTTTTGCCAGTTTGCATTTCTGGAGCCTTTCGTTGTGTGTTTAAATAACAGCAAGAATAAAAGACATCAGCATTTATCTTAGTTTCACGATGAGACGTGGTGAGACAATGGTGAGTGAGGATCCAAATGCAGTTTCAAGTTTTAATCCAAAACACAAATGAACAGGCAGGCAATACAAGGCAGAACACGGAACAAAACAGGAAACAAGAACATGGACAGGAACACACCACATACCAACAACGACCAACACCAGGGAAGTGAACAAACAGAGTAAATGTAGTAAACAGGGACCAATCACAAAGCAGAGACAATCAGAGACAAAGACAAAACACCTGGGGAAGAGATTGAGACAGAGCAGGTGGCCAGGGCGGAGCCGGCAGAGCAGGAGGCCAGGGCGGCGCCAGTAGAGCAGGAGGGTGGTGCTGGAGGCAGAGTCAGGGACCAGGACAGGACTGGGAGCCAGGGTGGTGCCACGGGCCGAGCCAGGGACCATAACGGAGTTGGTGGCCAGGGTGGTGCTGGAGGTGGAGTCAGAGACCAGAGCAGGACCGGAAACCAGGGTGGTGCTGGAGGCGGAGCCAGAGACCAGAGCAGGACCGGAGACCAGGGTGGTGCCACAGGTTGCGCCAGAGACCAGAGCGGAATTGGCGGCCAGGGTGGTGCTGGAGGCGGAGCCAGAGACCAGAGCAGGACCGGAGACCAGGGTGGTGCCGCAGGTTGAGCCAGGGACCAAAGTGGAGTTGGCAGCCAGGGTGGTGCTGGAGGTGCTCTGACCCTGTAAACAGGGACAGGAGGTAGAAGGGCTGGCAAGTCTAGTGAAACAAGACACAGGACAGATACCACAGGAACATTAATAGGTTCAGGCCAGGCAGAGAGTTCAGGGAGTTTGGGTATAACCATGTCGACTGCGTTCTCCGACTCAGTCATTTCGGTCGACCCGGCTGGTTCGGTCGACCCGGTCAGTTCCGCCGAGCAGTCGGTTTGGCCGGTTTCCGTCGACCCGGTCGGTTCGGCAGTTTCCGTCAACCCGGTCGGTTCCGTCGACCCGGTCAGTTCGGCAGGTTCCGACAACCCGATCGGTTCCGTCGACCCGGTCGGTTCGGCAGGTTCTGTTGACCCCTCAGGTTCCGTTGAACCGGTCGGTTCCGTCGACCCCTCAGGTTCGGAAGATTCCGTTGACCCGGCTGGTTCCGGCGACCCGGCTGGTTCCGTCGACCCGGTCGGTTCCGGCGACCCGGCTGGTCCAGCTGGCGACTTAGGGATGCCGGCCGCCCGAGCCGACCTCATCGGGGTATCCGCCAGTTTGGAGACCAGCCCGTTCGCACGGGCCTCAGCCGAGCTTGCCGGTACGGTAACCATGAGAACCGGCTCGGTCACAGGTGTGCAGGGGACTGGGCTGGACGGGGGCACTGTAGGGAATTCAGGCGTCCGTGGCTGGTTCCGCTCTGTAGCCCACGGACCCCGATGCTTGCTGCCCCCCCCAAAAAAATATTTACGGCCGGCTTCCGTCTCTACATTGCTCAAGGTTAGCGTGGACCCGCCCAGGAGCAACGCCAAGTTGACGAAGTCCGAGAATGATTCGATCTCTCTGCCAGCCGGCATTAAGTAGCGCACCTTGCTCTCCAGTCCATGCATGAAGATGTCTTTTAGGGCCTTCTCCCCAAAGCCCACCTGGTTACATAGGTCCAAAAAGACCTCGGCATATTCCTCAATTGAGGAATCTTCCTGGTGTAGGCAAAACAGGATATCTGCTGGATCCATTTAGGTTGGTTGTTCTGTCAAGATGAGACGCGGTGAGACAAAGGCGAGTGAGGATCCAAATGCAGTTTCAAGTTTTAATCCAAAACACAAATGAACAGGCAGGCAATACAAGGCAGAACACGGAACAAAACAGGAAACAAGAACATGGACAGGAACACACCACATACCAACAACGACCAACACCAGGGAAGTGAACAAACAGAGTAAATGTAGTAAACAGGGACCAATCACAAAGCAGAGACAATCAGAGACAAAGACAAAACAAATGGCGAAGAGATTGCAAGAGTGCAAGTAGTGTCCATGGCAACAAATAGGTGGGTGGGGCCAACAATTAACAGCAGCACAGGACAGCAGACAGAAACAGGGCAAAAACACGGACAGACATATTACACTTAGAGAATCTGTCCATCAATCTGGAAAGTGTCATAAGGTAATTTTTAAATAATTTGAATTACCGTAGAGTTCAGTTGTGTGTACTTTCTATTTAACATGACAGTATTACATCACACCCACAAGTGTTTTACATCTTGTATAACATGCTTTTTAGCATGAAATACTTATCATTTGGAAATACACACAGTTAAGAAAGAAAAACTCCAGTCATTCTTTATGTTCATGCTGGCAGTTGAATGATGAAAATCAATTATCAATCAATTATAGCATGAACATTGTAAGAAAACATGTTTACAACTCCAAAGAGAAAGCGTTGACTTTATAAACCGACACATCCTCCATCAGATGAATCTCCTCCTCATGATTTAAATACATTTCAGATACATTCTCCTCCCATCATCAGCAGATAAACAAATCCAAGTGTCAGAGCTGGATCTCACTCTATTTATATGATGTGATGGTGTCTGTTAAACTTTGGAGAACAGAGAAGACTCCAGTCCAAACAACACACACCATGTTCTCTACATCTCTACTGCTCCTGCTGGCAGCTGCTTCTTGTGAGTGCTTTATCAAATTCATTCATTTACTAGATGAAGAATAAAGGTGCAGCATATATTGTGTGAGATATCACCATGTGTTTTCCTCCACAGATGTGCATGGTGAGGAACTGACTCAGCCTGCTTCCATGACAGTCCAGCCAGGCCAGAGTCTCTCCATCCAGTGCAAGGTTTCATATTCAGTTACAAGCTATAGTACACATTGGATTCGACAACCTGCAGGAAAAGCTCTGGAGTGGATTGGACGCATCCACAGTGGTGGGAGTACAATTTACAGTGAGAAACTGAAAAATAAGTTCAGCATCTCCAGAGACACTTCTACTAACACAATAACAATTGGAGGACAGAACATGCAGACTGAAGACACAGCTGTGTATTACTGCGCTCGAAGACCACAGTGAGAGGAATAAACAACATCCCTGTACAAAAACTCCAAGTACAGTGAAACCATGCTAGCTCCAAACATCCTCCTTCATTAAAAAATAAATAATAATGATAACAATTCTGACTGGAGCATCAGAGCATCATGGACAATTTGACAGTCGATATCTGATTACAAAGGGAATAGATTAGCTTCATGTTCATTTCACTCTGATACACAGCTATCAATATCTGACATTCTCTGTGTGAGGAAATCACATGGTTTCTTAAGACTGAGGTGTTTTTTTCTTCCCCAAATTCTCCTCCACCTGCCCCTGATAAGATTTCCCAGACCACAACACAACCATTTTTATTTTCCTGTCACATTTCACATATTCTGAAATAAAATAATAAATAATTACAGACAAAAACAGATGGAAAAATTCTAAACATCAGAACAGTAGTGCAAGTAATTTTCAATTTTTACTCAACCTTTGGTCTTTATCTGTGTCCTGTATATTTAAACTGCACCCACATTAAAAATGGTTGAACATTATGCTGTTCTTTAAGCTTTAAGGCCTGTGATTGTCGCTCTTTCTTTATTCACACAGCATCTAAGCAACATGTAGAGGATCAAAGGACTGACAGTGTGTCATAAATATGAGAACATGTTCTCCTGGGATTTACATTAAAGTCATAAACACTAACTACAACATTCTTATTCTTATTAAGACATTACAGCTCCATTATATCAGCATCTTATTAAACCAGACTGCATCATCCAGACTGTTTCATCAACTACATCATAAGATTCAATCTTTTGTGATTGTGCTGTTTTAACATTTGTAGGAAATGCCTCATGTCCTCCGAAAGCCTAAACACTGTCATGCAAATCAAACCCCTTCATAAATGATTAGAGGTGTTCTCAGGAGAAGTGAGGATCTGGGTTCAGGTTCAGATCAAACCATGTTCTCTACACTTCTACTCTTGCTGTTAACAGCTACATCTGGTAAGTGTGTGGAGAATTTTGGAAAGATGCAGATCATTGTGTACATTTTCCTGTTTGATAGAATGCACCTGAATAATGGCATGATTGTTGTTCACAGGTATTAAATGTATTGAACTGGTTCAGCCTGCAGTCATACTGGTTAAGCCTGTTTCGGGTCGCCGTGCCGTCCACAGCACGGAAGACAAAATGACCACTAGGGGCTGAGCCAGAAACAGTTCGTTGTAGCCAGCTTCGTTGTAGCTTTTAAGCATTAAATCCTCTAAATACACGGTTAAACTTATTTTTCTAGTAAAGCTTAGACTCTCAAGATTTTTTTAAGCCCACACACAAAGCATAATATGATTTATAGCCGTCATACTATTTGAAACAAAATTGGTGGTGAACTGAACTAGGCGGCGCTAGACCAGTTGTTCCCTTACCCTTAGACGCTTCCCTTTCTTCACTGGGGTAATATTTTCCAAAACAAATGGTTCACAAAAATCCCCAAAGGTCCAAGGAACTGGAATCTGTAAGCCTTTTAATCCAAAACGCTTTGGTCGCCTCGCAAATATTCCGTTTGTGACCGAAAACTGGAAACAGAAGTGCGCCACCATCCGTTGTTTCGGCTCTAACTTCTCATTGGAGGTTTCAAAAATTACACTGTTGTGTCAGATTTGTAGTCTAGGGCCTAACGAATCAAACAAGCCCTCACTTGAGCCAATCGGCGCTTGTATTACAGAGATAGACGGCTGAGAAGCCAATGATGTCTCTCCATCCTATGTGGGAACCCTCCCTTTGACTGACAATTGCTCCTTCCAATAGCAATGAAATGGGCCGGGACCTTTACAGCTCTTTAGCCAATAAGAAGACGATTCCAACGGTATGCAACATGACACGGCTCTGAGGCCTCAGCTGCGCAGAAATGGATGCGCACTGGATTTATTGCGCTATTCTCGACTTTTTCACACTCCCACAGCTCAGGGTGTCAGATTACAGGCCTTTTTTCACAGCAGACTTCTAGACAGAGAGGCTCTGTTTGTTTTAGGCCTTTTAAACTGAGCATGCAGTCTTTTAATTCAAAGTTATACAGTAAACAAGTAAAGAAGAAAAACATGACCGGACGGACATGTCCGTAGAAAAATATTTTTATTGAAGCCATTTTTGAGTCTTTTGACTTTTTTTGGTGAAAGCCAAGACATGTGGCTCTGACCCTCAGTTGTTATTTGGTTCCTAACATGTTCCAGAGAAATAAGATTAATCAGTTTATCAGGTAAACAACTCAGGCGGAAATCAAAACCTTCCATTCTAGCCTCTGTACCTTTGTGGCAGTAAGGCCTAGAATCAATCTGACACTTGTATCTGAAACTAGAGAATCTTTCCAATGAGACCAGGCTCACCCCTGTGTGTTAAAGTATGTGGGAGCTGTACCACGTTTTGTTGGGTAGGTCATGTAGGCGAAAAACCTGCAATAGGGGGCGAGAGCCACCAAGGAACATTTTTCACTGCGATTATTGACACCTGTAGAAGACCAGCATAACAATATGTAAATGAATATGTAAAATGTTCCCTTTACAGCTACTTATAGAGAAATATCAGCCACGGTCACTGTGGGCTCTGGAGAGTTTAGCACTGCTTTTAGTTATACGATGTTCCTTCCAGTTCTGCTGCTGCTGGCAGCTTCATCCTGTGAGTTTCACTTCACTAATGATCTCAGAGCTGCTAGTAAATTCCTGCAGTTATAACCTACTGTACATAGATTTTTGACTGGAATTGTGACATGTCTTTTTTTCAGATGTGGAATGTGCAGTAGAGCTCACTCAGGACACCTCAGTGATGTTAAAGCCTGGAGATTCTTTAATCCTCAGCTGTAAAGTATCCGGTTACTCACTTACTGATGGCAGCTACGTCACAGCTTGGATCCGACATCCTGCAGGGAAAGCTTTAGAATGGATCAACAACATTTGGGGGGGTGGAAGCATGTATCATAAAGAGTCTCTAAAAAGCAAGTTCAGTATTTCTAAAGATGCCTCCAGCAGCACGGTGACACTGAGAGGACAGAACATGCAGACTGAAGACACAGCTGTGTATTACTGCGCTCGTGTAACACACAGTGACACAACAAGCTGCAGTGCTGAATTTAGAAACACAGAGTCTGTCGAGGCTACAAACTCCTGGAATTAAAAATGCCCTTTAGGGGGCAGCAGCTGCTTGTTTTCATGAAGGATTCATAAAACTATAAAATCTAACAGCTGAAGTGTGTTTATGCAAATTCACCCTGTTATAATACAAAAACATCCTCTTGTTCACCCGAAGTTCAGATTCAGACATGTTCATATTCCGGTTCTTTAAATGACTCTGTAAATAAACTGCAGCTCATTTTCCCCGTCTGCATCTGCAGGTTTTATGTGTTCAGGAGTCCAGAAGAGAACAAATGTCTGTGCTCTTATTAATAGAGAACAAAACTACTGGCATTAGAGGTGTAAGGATATATATACTGTAACTAATCATATAATCATTCAGTATCACGAGACAATAATCAGGGTAATGTCTTCAGTCACTCGGTCATCATTAGGAAGTGTTTTATTGGGTCAGAGTGCAGGCTCCAGAGTCCATCCCAGGAACACTGAGCGTAAGCCTCTAGAGGGTTTCAGCCTAAACCAGAATGAACGTCATGTTCGGTTACACGGTTTGTTTACAGTGTTCAGTGTAGTTCAGGAAAGTGTTAATTACATCCCAACACATTCATATCATTATTAATAAGAGGTTTTTGTGCAGCAAAAAAATAAAAAATAAAATAAAATGAAATAATAATAATAATAACAAACAGCTGAATTATTTTCCACATTAAATTGATATGGAGATGAAATGGGGTGTGAGTGTGATTAACAGCTGCAGAGCTGCACTCAACACAGCAAGCAATGTTTTGTCTGAAACACATGATGTTTTTGTATCTCTAGTGGGTGTGTCATGCAAACCAAATCCTGTGTTTGAACCATTTATACTGAAACATTCAGCCCAACAACATAGCAGCAGTTTGTGTTCATTTACAGCAGCAGGAACCATTTTAATTCTTTGAGATGGGACTAGGCAGAGTTTTGTGTTACTTTACTCTAACAATCTTCATTCAATGTTAGTATTATTTATTACATCATTTAAAAAACATTTAAAATTATTTTTTAATGTTAATTCCTACCTTTGAATATTCTTCTATTGCAGATTCCTGCAGTCAGACACTGATCGAGTCTGATCCTGTGACCATCAAACCTGATCAGTCTCATAAACTGACCTGCACAGCATCTGGATTAGACATTAGTGGCTCCTGGATGGCTTGGATCAGACAGGCACCTGGAAAAGGGCTGGAATGGGTTGCAAGCATCTACAGTAGTAGTAACATAAATTACTCCAATGCTGTCAAGGGCCGCTTCACCATCTCCAGAGACGACAGTAAGAAGCAGGTGTATCTACAGATGAACAGCATGAGGACAGAAGACACTGCAGTTTATTACTGCGCCCGTGATACACACAGTGGTACTTCCCCTTAGACATCAGTACAAAAACACAGACTTACTATAGACACATGACAAGATCACAGTGTCTGGACATTTATACTGATATAATATTTATTTAATTTACCTGAATATATCTAATATTTATTGACTATATTTCACATTGTGACAAACTGTCTACAAACTGTTATAGAAAGGATATTATTTACATTGACATTATTTATTGTCCTGTGTCAACCAAGTGAGGATGAGTGTGTGTGTGTGTGTGTGTGTGTGTGTGTGTGTGTGTGTGTGTGTGTGTGATTCTGTTGTTTTGTAAAGCTGCTTTGAAGCAATGTACATTGTTAAATGTGCTAAAAAAAACAAATTGAATTGAATTGACAGACTGAGAACCGAGGAAGTAGATTTTCATTTTTAAATTATCATTGAGACGGATATTGATTTCCCAATTAACTAATTAATTAAACCAAATGATTTAACTATGTTACTGCTGATACTGTATCTGAGTGTTTTCTATCTTTTAAACCATTCTGATAAAAAATAGATATTTTCATTGTTGGTCCATGTGAAAGTTTTTTTTTTTTTTTTACCAACAGCCAGAACATTATAATCTTCTGTATCTGTACCTGTAGGGGGCAGCAGCTGCTTGTTTTTGAGAAGGATTCATGAAACTATGAAATCTAACAGCTGAAGTGTGTTCATGCAAATTCACCGTTATAAAAAACAGCCTCTTGCTCACCCGAAGTTTGTGTCACACGACTGAATCAAAGAGCATGATGATGGGGCTGAGGGTCACTCAGTACTACATCTTTGTTATAATGTTAACCAAAGGTACCTGAGACTTCTGTACTATATATTTCTTCCCTCAGAATAACTTCACTGTGTTTATGATGATGTTTGTTATGTTTTATCTGCTAGGTGTCAGCAGTGATGAGATCAGACTGGACCAGTCTCCTGCTGTGGTAAAGAGACCTGGAGAAACTGTGAAGATCTCCTGTAAGATACACGGATATTCAATGACAAGCTACAACATACACTGGATCAGACAGAAACCAGGGAAAGCTCTGGAATGGCTTGGCTGGATGAACACAGGCAATAATGCAGGATCATATGCAGAGTCTGTGAAGAACCAGCTCACCTTTACAGAAGACGTCTCAGCAAGCACACAGTACTTAGAGGCCAAGAGTCTGAGGACAGAGGACACTGCGGTTTATTACTGCGCCCGAGAAGCCACAGTGACTGGAGCTGAGGAAGCAGCTGTACAAAAACCAGACACACATTTTCACACAGAGTTTATTTTGAACAAGTCACATGTCCTGTTATCATTTATCTACTTTCTGTGTTTATTAAAGGGCTCATTAACATTTTGTTTTAAAGCCTGTAATGTTTTATTGAATTGTTAAATATGTTTCTGCAGCATTCAGACTCTCTAAAGGCCAAGTGACACCATTTCTGTTCCCCATAATAGCTGTACCTCTATTAATAGCTAATAATAATAGCTGAACAGCTTCAGGCATGTTCATATTCACCTTCTCATAACAGAAAGTAGGAAATTTGCAGACATGAGAATCATTTCTGTGTTAATGTAATTCTCTAGAGTGCAGCCTACACATGACTGATAACCACATAAAGGATCGTTTATCTAATTATTATCTATTTCATGGATTATGGTGGAGATTCAGATTCATTTAAGGGAACTGGAAATAGATCAGTTTTCAATCTGACCTTCACAGGAAGCGTTAATTACATCACAACATATTCATATCATTATTAATAATAACAAACAGCTGAATTATTTTCCACATTAAATTGATACGGAGATGAAACGGGGTGTGAGTGTGATTAACAGCTGCAGAGCTGCACTCAACACAGCAATGTTTTGTCTGAAACACATGATGTTTTTATATCTCTAGTGGGTGTGTCATGCAAACCAAATCCTGTGTTTGAACCATTTATGCTGAAACATTCAGCCCAACAACATAGCAGCAGTTTGTGTTCATTTACAGCAGCAGGAATCATTTTAATTCTTTGAGATGGGACTAGGCAGAGTTTTGTGTTACTTTACTCTAGCAATCTGCATTCAATGTAAGTATTATTTATTACATAATTTAAAAAATATTTGTAAGTAATTTTTAATGTTAATTCCTACTTTTGAATATTCTTCTATTTCAGATTCCTGCAGTCAGACACTGATCGAGTCTGATCCAGTGACCATCAAACCTGATCAGTCTCATAAACTGACCTGCACAGCATCTGGATTTACCTTTAGTAGCTATTACATGGCTTGGATCAGACAGGTGCCTGGAAAAGGACTGGAATTTCTTGCAACTATCCACGGCAGTACCATATATTACTCTAATGCTGTTAAGGGCCGCTTCACCATCTCCAGAGATGACAGTAAGATGCAGGTGTATCTGCAGATGAACAACTTGAGGACAGAAGACACTGCAATTTATTACTGCGCCCGTGAACCACAGTGATACTTCCCCTTAGACATCAGTACAAAAACACAGACTTATAGTCCGAGCTTGCATTACTGAAACAACTGAAGGAGGCAGCAGAGCTCAACAAATAAAGTGAAAAAAAAGTGAATCCACAAACTGCATTCTGTATGAGACTCATTCAGTATCAGTCATTATCAGACAAATATCTACATTTTCTCTTCTTTTTCACTCTTTCCATAATGTGTGATTAGTTATTTGGGTTGTTAAACACAGGTTGCACAAATAAATCACTATAATTTATGTAACTACATCCTCCTGTGGTTGTGAGGTTTCTCAGGAACATGACAAGATGTATTTTATAATGCTGTTATAATGTAAGGTTCTAAATTAAACAGAATTATAAATGAATAGAAATAAAGGGTCCTTTTCTGAATGGATAAAAATTTCTGTAATTTCTTATTAGAGATTCACCTGAAAACACCTGATAGTGTATAAACTTACTCATTAACAACTGCCTTAAGCTTCTTATTGTTTCAGACATACAGTAAACTCAAGCTGCAGATGAGGATGTTTAAAAAGATGAGGCGGTTTTCTCATTTATATTTATGTACATATAAGAATTTATCCCTTGTTTACCCTAAGATAAGGAGTGTCTCTATGCATCCCTACTGCTGCTGCTGCTGGCAGCCGTACACTGTAAGTGTTTTTACATTGGACATGTAATAGTTTTGGTTCCTTAAAGCTTTTTGATTTTTGTTAAAATATGTCCTCAGTTGTGGGTGTTGTTGTGATGCTGTGCAGTTTTGTGCTGTGTGAATGAGTAGGTCACAAGGGGGCACTGAGGGTATGGGTTAATTAAGTAAACGCGTTTGCGTTAATTGGTTTGTCCTAAAGAAGTTACGGTTTCCTTTTTTATGTTGTTGAACTGTCTGACCGTGAGACTGATCTGAAGACGGTGAAAAATAAATATGCCTAGAAAGGCTAAAGGCAACCTGTCTCTGTCATCCATTTGCCATCCGAATACAACGCTAGCTGCAACAGTGCTATAGCACAACTCAACAGGTTATGGGCCCAGGAGTTGTTCGTAAAAGTTTGTTGTTTTCCATCGTTTACAAAGTCGCGACGGACAGCGTGCTAACATGGCGGAACAACGGAGGATGCACAGTTTGCCTCGACTGATGTTCAATGGAGATGAGACTAAGTATGAACTTTGGGAAACCAAAATGTTGGGACATTTTCATTTATAAGGATTAAAAGACACAGTGTTAAATGAACCGCAGTCGGAAGCTGAGATAGCAGCGGATGCAAAGAAAAAAGCTGACGCATATGCTGAATTGATTTTACTGTTAGATGACAAAAGCCTCTCGTTAGTTATGAGAGATGCGCCCAACAATGGAAGAAAAGCTCTGGAAATACTGAGAGGGTATTACGCAGGGAAGGGAAAGCCCCGCATAATCAGCTTGTACACTATGTTGACGTCGCTACAAAAAGCAAACGATGAGAGTGTAATGGACTATATCATCAGAGCAGAGATCACCATCACAGCACTGCGTAACGCAGGTGAAACGTTAGGAGATGGACTACTATTGGCTATGGTCTTAAAGGGATTACCGGAGAGTTTTAAGCCATTTGCAATACACGTGGCACATACAGATGCTAAAATCACGTTTGCTGAGTTCAAGACTAAACTATGTAATTTTGAAGAAACAGAAAAGATAAAAGCATTTGAGTCGAGCGACAGTGTGATGAAGATTCAAGGAAAAGCTGGACGACGACCTGCAAAGACGAGCGCACGTGACTGGAGCAAAGACGACGCCGAGATAGTATGCTTCAAGTGCGGTACCAAAGGTCACCGAGCTAGAGAAATGACTGTGAAAAATTAGGTATACAAGCCTACAGTGATGCTGACTGGGCAGCTGATACCAGTGACAGACGCAGTACTACCGGTTACTGTGTCAGTTTAAGCCAAAACAGTTCTCTAGTATCATGGAAAACCAGAAAGCAGCCAACTGTGGCACTTTCTACATGTGAAGCAGAATACATGGCACTTGCTTCAACCATACAAGAGTGTTTATACCTAGAACAGTTACTGGGAGGTATAGATAACTACAAGTACACACAAACTATAGTACATGAGGACAATCAGGGAACAATTGCTCTTGCCAAAAACCCTGTAAACAGACGGAGATGTAAACACAAACATAAAGTACCACTTTATCAGGTCTATTGTAAGTAAGGGAAGGATAACTTTGATGTACTGTTCCACTGATAACATGATTGCTGATGTAATGACCAAACCTGTAAATAAGTTAAAACTGGATAGGTTTGCAGGTGCTCTTTTTGGAGATTGATGTGTGTATGACAAGGGTCCATATTCATTCTATTTTTTTGTTTTTGTTTATAAACACAACCTGAGTACAAGTGGGGGTGTTAAAATATCACATAAAATACAACTCAACACTTTTACATCATTAAAATAACTTTTCTTTAACAGGTGTTCACAGTGTTGAGCTGATGCAGACCGGATCCACAGTATTAACTCCTGGTCAGTCACTGACTCTGACCTGTAAAGTGTCTGGATATTCAGTAACTGATAACAGCTACTGTACACACTGGATACTACAACCTGCAGGAAAAACTCTGCAATGGATCGGAGAGATATGTGGTGATGGTAACACTTACTACAGTGAGAAACTGAAAAGCAGGTTTCAGGCTTCCAGAGTCACGTCCAGCAGCACAGTGACATTAACAGGACAGAACATGCAGACTGAAGACACAGCTGTGTATTACTGCGCTCGTGAACCGCACAGAGAAAACTACATTTTACTGAGTAACTAATCCCCATATTACAAATATTTCAGCATAGACACCAACACTGGCATTAATAAAAATAAATATATAAAAGTTTACTTAGGAATAATAGTCTCTTTTTTAACTAGTTGAAATGAAATGTGTCTGCAAAAGACATTTATTATAAAGAACAACATCCATTCACACTCAGCACTCAGGCTTTAACTCTTCATCCTGAATGAACAAAAATCATCCAAAAACTCCTCAATCTATATCTAATAATTAATAAGAATCCCATGTAATAAAATGTGAAATATGAACATTGTATATTTTGATTACATATTTTTTGGTAATGTACCAATTAAAGTGAAAAAAAAATTTTTTTTCATATAATCTCACCAAATTATTTTTTGTTAATTGATCATTGGAAAACCAGAATTAGCTAAAATGTTAACTATTTGTGTAAAGCTGCTTTGAGACAAAGTCCATTGTTAAATGCATTAAAGAATTGTGCTGAAATGACAGATTGAGAAATATGGAAGCAGATGTTCTGAAAGCTAGAAAAAGAGCTCAGTGCCATGATAATTGAGTATAATTGAATAATGATTTCAAAATTAGCAGATTAGTTAAACTAAATATTTTCTCTTTGTTTACTTGTTTACTACATTGAGACTAAGATTTCTGGTTTGGGAAAATGACAGTATTTGATAAAAAGGCAGCTTTCCATTATAAATTCAGAGCAGATGAATCTCCTCCTCATGATTTAAATACATTTCAGATACATTCTCCTCCCATCATCAGCAGATAAACAAATCCAAGTGTCAGAGCTGGATCTCACTCTATTTATATGATGTGATGGTGTCTGTTAAACTTTGGAGAACAGAGAAGACTCCAGTCCAAACAACACACACCATGTTCTCTACATCTCTACTGCTCCTGCTGGCAGCTGCTTCTTGTGAGTGCTTTATCAAATTCATTCATTTACTAGATGAAGAATAAAGGTGCAGCATATATTGTGTGAGATATCACCATGTGTTTTCCTCCACAGATGTGCATGGTGAGGAACTGACTCAGCCTGCTTCCATGACAGTCCAGCCAGGCCAGAGTCTCTCCATCCAGTGCAAGGTTTCATATTCAGTTACAAGCTATGTTACAGCTTGGATTCGACAACCTGCAGGAAAAGCTCTGGAGTGGATTGGACGCATCTGGAGTGATGGGGGTACAGTTTACAGTGAGAAACTGAAAAATAAGTTCAGCATCTCCAGAGACACTTCTACTAACACAATAACAATTGGAGGACAGAACATGCAGACTGAAGACACAGCTGTGTATTACTGCGCTCGTTACACACAGTGAGACAGAATAGTGGATTCCTCTTACAAAAACCTTATGAGACATGTTACAGACATCCTCTCAGTGTAACTAATAAATCATCTCAGTCACACTTTCACTTTCTTCCACTGGAATGAAGTCAGAATCGTTTGCAGCATTTTAAAACACAGTCACACAAAGTCATTTTTAAATAAAAAAGAAAACATTATTGAAAGAGTCTTCATTCTGAACCATTATTAATCCCTTCATTTTACAGGATTTTTAACCAGCAGTTGGAATCAGTGTTTAATGAGTGGATTCAGGAATAATACAGCATGTTTCCAGCAGTGTGTTGTGTTTAACACACAGTCTGTTCTCATAGTCTGAGCTTCAATAACTGAAACAACTGAAGGAGGCAGCAGAGCTCAACAAATAAAGTGAAAAAAAGTGAATCCACAAACTGCATTCTGTATGAGACTCATTCAGTATCAGTCATTATCAGACAAATATCTACATTTTCTCTTCTTTTTCACTCTTTCCATAATGTGTGATTAGTTATTTGGGTTGTTAAACACAGGATTGGACAAATATATAATTTATATAACTACATCCTCCTGTGGTTGTGAGGTTTCTCAGTAACATGACAAGATGTATTTTATAATGCTGTTATAATGTAAGGTTATAAATTAAACAGAATGATAAATGAATATTATGAATATTCACTTTATGTCTTATTATGGGTTTAAGTAAACACTAATAATTTAATCAAATAACTAGCTTGAAACTTTTTGTGATCATAAAGACAATTATAATCATATCACTATCCTTAACTTTATAGACCTTTGTGGCTTTGACTAATAAAAATCACAACACAAATGAGAATTTGTTTGAACATATATGAGAAAGTGTGAAAGATGTATTTTAGTGTGAGTGTAACAAAAATATATATATCCCACAAATTATCCCAAAACATTTCAAGCTAGTTATTTGTTTATGTTAATATTGTTGATTTAAATCCATATTACTTGACTTGACCTGACGATTATTATATCTCTAAAGACTATTATGATCACATCACTTACCTGAACTTTATATACTGTA
Organism: Tachysurus fulvidraco; assembly: GCF_022655615.1. Lineage (NCBI taxonomy): Eukaryota > Metazoa > Chordata > Actinopteri > Siluriformes > Bagridae > Tachysurus > Tachysurus fulvidraco. The sequence goes on from NC_062532.1 coordinate 3,662,302, forward strand.
GAGTCTTTGTCTAATAATAATCACATCAACAAATTTGAATTTGTTTAAACGTGTGAGAAATTGTGTACCAGACAACAAGCTGGAAAAGCTCTAGAATGGATTGGGGTTATCTGGTATGATGCCAGTAAAACAATATACACAAACACATTAAAGGACATTTGGAAATAACCAGACACAACTCCTAAAACCATGGTGTATCTGCAGCTGACTGGCTTTAGTGTCCAGGATTCTGCTGTTTATTACTGTGCTAGAAACCATAGTGGTACAAACATGTTAATCAATTGTCCAAAATCCCAGATGTGGTCAAAGAGAAAAGGATATTCAATGTAGAGTCCATTTTCACAAGATCTGCAGGTGGCGCTACAGCTTAACAAATATACTGTAACATTGTAGGTTCCTTAAAGTACAACATATTCTCATATCCTCAGTCAGATCTAGATACTCCACAATTTCTATGTATTTCTGTGACACAGTGAAAACTGAGACTGTCTCTTATAGTCATATTCTTACAGAGGAACCAAAAGGGAAATAAATAACATTTACAGAAAAATGTCTTTAATTAGTGATTATTGAACACATACATTTCACAAAAGTTCCATAAAATTAACTGTAACATTAAACGTAAATAGAGTTCACCATATTCTTCTTTAATAAATAAATAAATAGTCACCGTTCACAGACTGCTGCTGTATAAGAGGAAACGTGATCACAGTAATCAGTGCCATTGATTATTAGAAAATAATTATCTTCAGGTTTGTAGCAGTAACTTCATGAATTAAATATCTCAACTTTAACTGTGAAGATCTCCTGTAAGATACACGGCTTTGTTATGACTGAGTACAACATGCACTGGATCAGACAGAAACCAGGGAAAGCTCTGGAATGGGTTGGATATGTGAACTCCGTAGTCTAACTACAAGGAGGAGAAGTGAGGATCTGGGTTCAGGTTCAGATCAAACCATGTTCTCTACACTTCTACTCTTGCTGTTAACAGCTACATCTGGTAAGTGTGTGGAGAATTTTGGAAAGATGCAGATCATTGTGTACATTTTCCTGTTTGATAGAATGCACCTGAATAATGGCATGATTGTTGTTCACAGGTATTAAATGTATTGAACTGGTTCAGCCTGCAGTCATACTGGTTAAGCCTGTTTCGGGTCGCCGTGCCGTCCACAGCACGGAAGACAAAATGACCACTAGGGGATGAGCCAGAAACAGTTCGTTGTAGCCAGCTTCGTTGTAGCGTTTCAGCATTAAATCCTCTAAATACACGGTTAAACTTATTTTTCTAGTAAAGCTTAGACTCTCAAGATTTTTTTAAGCCCACACACAAAGCATAATATGATTTATAGCCGTCATACTATTTGAAACAAAATCGGTGGTGAACTGAACTAGGCGGCGCTAGACCAGTTGTTCCCTTACCTTTAGACGCTTCCCTTTCTTCACTGGGGTAATATTTTCCAAAACAAATGGTTCACAAAAATCCCCAAAGGTCCAAGGAACTGGAATCTGTAAGCCTTTTAATCCAAAACGCTTTGGTCGCCTCGCAAATATTCCGTTTGTGACCGAAAACTGGAAACAGAAGTGCGCCACCATCCGTTGTTTCGGCTCTAACTTCTCATTGGAGGTTTCAAAAATTACACTGTTGCGTCAGATTTGTAGTCCAGGGCCTAACGAATCAAACAAGCCCTCACTTGAGCCAATCGGCGCTTGTATTGCAGAGATAGACGGCTGAGAAGCCAATGATGTCTCTCCATCCTATGTGGGAACCCTCCCTTTGACTGACAATTGCTCCTTCCAATAGCAATGAAATGGGCCGGGACCTTTACAGCTCTTTAGCCAATAAGGAGACGATTCCAACGGTATGCAACATGACACGTCTCCGAGGCCTCAGGCTGCGCAGAAATGGATGCGCACTGGATTTATTGCGCTATTCTCGACTTTTTCACACTCCCACAGCTCAGGGTGTCAGATTACAGGCCTTTTTTTCACAGCAGACTTCTAGACAGAGAGGCTCTGTTTGTTTTAGGCCTTTTAAACTGAGCATGCAGTATTTTAATTCAAAGTTATACAGTAAACAAGTAAACAAGCAAAACATGACCGGACGGACATGTCCGTAGAAAAATATTTTTATTGAAGCCATTTTTGAGTCTTTTGACTTGTTTTTTTTTTGGTGAAAGCCAAGACATGTGGCTCTGACCCTCAGTGGTTATTTGGTTCCTAACATGTTCCAGAGAAATAAGATTAATCAGTTTATCAGGTAAACAACTCAGGCGGAAATCAAAACCTTCCATTCTAGCCTCTGTACCTTTGTGGCAGTAAGGCCTAGAATCAATCTGACACTTGTATCTGAAACTAGAGAATCTTTCCAATGAGACCAGGCTCACCCCTGTGTGTTAAAGTATGTGGGAGCTGTACCACTTTTTGTTGGGTAGGTCATGTAGGCGAAAAACCTGCAATAGGGCGCGAGAGCCACCAAGGAACATTTTTCACTGTGATTATTGACACCTGTAGAAGACCAGCATAACAATATGCAAATGAATATGTAAAATGTTCCCCTTACAGCTACATATAGAGAAATATCAGCCACGGTCACTGTGGGCTCTGGAGAGTTTAGCACTGCTTTTAGTTATACGATGTTCCTTCCAGTTCTGCTGCTGCTGGCAGCTTCATCCTGTGAGTTTCACTTCACTAATGATCTCAGAGCTGCTAGTAAATGCCTGCAGTTATAACCTACTGTACATAGATTTTTGACTGGAATTGTGACATGTCTTTTTTTCAGATGTGGAATGTGCAGTAGAGCTCACTCAGGACACCTCAGTGATGTTAAAGCCTGGAGATTCTTTAATCCTCAGCTGTAAAGTATCCGGTTACTCAGTTACTGATAGCAGCTACGTCACAGCTTGGATCCGACATCCTACAGGGAAATCTCTGGAATGGATAAACAACATTTGGGGGGGTGGAGGCATGTATCATAAAGAGTCTCTAAAAAGCAAGTTCAGTATTTCTAAAGATGCCTCCAGCAGCATGGTGACACTGAGAGGACAGAACATGCAGACTGAAGACACAGCTGTGTATTACTGCGCTCGTGTAACACACAGTGACACAACAAGCTGCAGTGCTGAATTTAGAAACACAGAGTCTGTCGAGGCTACAAACTCCTGGAATTAAAAATGCCCTTTAGGGGGCAGCAGCTGCTTGTTTTCAAGAATGATTCATAAAACTATGAAATCTAACAGCTGAAGTGTGTTTATGCAAATTCACCCTGTTATAATACAAAAACATCCTCTTGCTCACCCGAAGTTCAGATTCAGACGTGTTCATATTCCGGTTCTTTAAATGACTCTGTAAATAAACTGCAGCTCATTTTCCCCGTCTGCGTCTGCAGGTTTTATGTGTTCAGGAGTCCAGAAGAGAACAAATGTCTGTGTTCTTATTAATAGAGAACAAAACTACTGGAATTAGAGGTGTAAGGATATATATACTGTAACTAATCATATAATCATTCAGTATCACGAGACAATAATCAGGGTAATGTATTCAGTCACTCGGTCATCATTAGGAAGTGTTTTATTGGGTCAGAGTCCAGGCTCCAGAGTCCATCCCAGGAACACTGAGCGTACATTCTGGTCATGTTACACATTCACACACTCATTCACACTGAGGGGCAATTTAGAGAAGACGAGTCACCCGCTTCACTCCTGATTCCATTTCTTGAAGCAGATTATTTTAGACTTATGATTTAAGAAAGAAGAAGAAGAAAGAATAGTTTCAACGTCTAGCTGTTGTGATATTAGATTTCAGCTTTCTCTTCTGCTCACTAGAGATTACAAATCTTCTGTAGGATTTAAAAACACCTAGGATTTAAAAACATCTAGAATCTTCTCAGCTCTTTCAATCTGGATTCGTCAGATAAATAGGATTTCAGCCTATACCAGAATGAACTTCATGTTCGGCTACACGGTTTGATCATAATGTTCAGTGTAGTTCAGGAAAGTGTTAATTACATCACAACACGTTGATATCATTATTAATAATAACAAACAGCTGAATTATTTTCCACATTAAATTGATATGGAGATGAAACGGGGTGTGAGTGTGATTAACAGCTGCAGAGCTGCACTCAACACAGCAATGTTTTGTATGAAACACATGATGTTTTTATATCTCTAGTGGGTGTGTCATGCAAACCAAATCCTGTGTTTGAACCATTTATGCTGAAACATTCAGCCCAACAACATAGCAGCAGTTTGTGTTCATTTACAGCAGCAGGAATCATTTTAATTCTTTGAGATGGGACTAGGCAGAGTTTTGTGTTACTTTACTCTAATAATCTTCATTCAGCGTTAGTATTAATTATTACATCATTAAAAAAATATTTAGTTTTGTTCTATTTCCAATGTTAATTTCTACCTTTGAATATTCTTCTATTTCAGATTCCTGCAGTCAGACACTGATCGAGTCTGATCCAGTGATCATCAAACCTGATCAGTCTCATAAACTGACCTGCACAGCATCTGGATTTAACTTTGGTGGCTCAGAAATGGCTTGGATCAGACAGGCGCCTGGAAAAGGACTGGAATGGGTTGCATGGATCTCAAGTGGCAGTGGTAGCATATATTACTCCAGTGCTGTTAAGGGCCGCTTCACCATCTCCAGAGACAACAGTAAGATGCAGGTGTATCTGCAGATGAACAACATGAGGACAGAAGACACTGCAGTTTATTACTGCGCCCGTGAACCACAGTGATACTTCCCCTTAGACATCAGTACAAAAACACAGACTTACTGTACTATAGACACATGACAATGTCTGGACATTTACACTGATAAAAGATTATTAATTTACTTCTCAACTTATTTAGATTCATGTGAAAAAGAATGTGCACCCTCTTGAATTTTGGGTTTAATTCTTAAGTTATACTACAATTTATCTAGTCTTTAGCAGTTCTTCAGATTGGATAATAAAACCTCCGCGGAACAAGAAAACATGATATTTCTCACCATTTCATTATTTATTTAACACAAATGAAGCTAATATGAAGCTAATATGAGAAGCCATGTGTGAAAACTAAGTACAGCCTCACTGCTTCCACAGGAATCAAGAGGGTAAGTAGCAGCCAGGTGCTGTTAATATAATGCAAGTGAATAATTGATCAATAGCAAATGTCATTTATAATATCTCTATAAAAACAGAAGTTTGTTCAGTTTGCTTTTCTGTAGCATTCAGGTGTGTGTTAAAATAACAGCAAGAATGAAAAACGTTATCTTAGAGAATCTGTCCATCAATTTGGAAAGGATTATATGGTCATTTCTAAAAAGAAAATTTATTATTATAGAATTCAATAGTGTGTACTTCCTAAGTAACATGACTGTATAACATCACACAAACAAGTGTTTTATAACTTGTATAACACGCTCATTAGCATGAACTACTAAACATGCATAAATACACACAGTTCAGAAAGAAAAACTCCAGTCATTCTTTATGTTCATGATGGCAGTTTAATGATGAAAATCAATTATCAATCAATTATCGCATGAACATGTTTACAACTCCAAAGAGAAAGCACTGAGTTATAAACCCACACATCCTCCTTTAAATACATTTCAGATACATTCTCCTCCCATCATCAGCAGATAAACAAATCCAAGTGTCAGAGCTGGATCTCACTCTATTTATATGATGTGATGGTGTCTGTTAAACTTTGGAGAACAGAGAAGACTCCAGTCCAAACAACACACACCATGTTCTCTACATCTCTACTGCTCCTGCTGGCAGCTGCTTCTTGTGAGTGCTTTATCAAATTCATTCATTTACTAGATGAAGAATAAAGGTGCAGCATATATTGTGTGAGATATCACCATGTGTTTTCCTCCACAGATGTGCATGGTGAGGAACTGACTCAGCCTGCTTCCATGACAGTCCAGCCAGGTCAGAGTCTCTCCATCCAGTGCAAGGTTTCATATTCAGTTACGAGCTACAATACAGCTTGGATTCGACAACCTGCAGGAAAAGGTCTGGAGTGGATTGGAATAATCTGGACTGGTGGGAGTACAACTTACAGTGAGAAACTGAAAAATAAATTCAGCATCTCCAGAGACACTTCTACTAACACAATAACAATTGGAGGACAGAACATGCAGACTGAAGACACAGCTGTGTATTACTGCGCTCGAAGACCACAGTGAGAGGAATAAACAACATCCCTGTACAAAAACTCCAAGTACAGTGAAACCATGCTAGCTCCAAACATCCTCCTTCATTAAAAAATAAATAATAATGATAACAATTCTGACTGGAGCATCAGAGCATCATGGACAATTTGACAGTCGATATCTGATTACAAAGGGAATTGATTAGGTTCATGTACATTTCACTCTGATACACAGCTATCAATATCTGACATTCACTCTGTGAGGAAATCACACCTACAGTAAGGCTTTACAAATTTTCAGGCAGACTGACTGTTGATCTCACTCATTACACAAGAGTTTTACATGAACGTATCCTAACCCAGATTACACAGAAATTATATAATCATTTCCAAGCATGGTTTCTTAACACTGAGGTGTTTTTTCTTCCCCAAATTCTCCTCCACCTGCCCCTGATAAGATTTCCCAGACCACAACACAACCATTTTTTTTTTCCTGTCACATTTCACATATTCTGAAATAAAACAATAAATAATTACAGACAAAAACGGATGGAACAATTCTAAACATCAGAACAGTAGTGCAAGTAATTTTCCATTTTTACTCAACCTTTGGTCTTTATCTGTATCCTGTATATTTAAACTGCAGCCACATTAGAAATGTTTGAACATTATGCTGTTCTTTAAGCTTTAAGGCCTGTGATGGTCGCTCTTTCTTTATTCACACAACATCTAAGCAACATGTTGAGGTTCAAAGGACTGACAGTGTGTCATAAATATGAGAACATGTTCTCCTGGGATTTACATCACAGTCATAAACACTAACTACAACATTCTAATTCTTATTAAGAGCTCCATTATATCAGCATCTACTTAATCCACACTGTTTCATTAACTACATGATAAGATTTAATATTTTGTGATTGTGCTGTTTTCACATTTGTAGGAAATGCCTCATGTCTTCCGAAAGCCTAAACACTGTCATGCAAATCAAACCCCTTCATAAATGATTAGAGGTGTTCTCAGGAGAAGTGAGGATCTGGGTTCAGGTTCAGATCAAACCATGTTCTCTACACTTCTACTCTTGCTGTTAACAGCTACATCTGGTAAGTGTGTGGAGAATTTTGGAAAGATGCAGATCATTGTGTACATTTTCCTGTTTTATAGAATGCACCTGAATAATGGCATGATTGTTGTTCACAGGTATTAAATGTATTGAACTGGTTCAGCCTGCAGTCATGCTGGTTAAGCCTGGAGAATCATTTTCAGTCCCCTGTAAGATCACTGGATACTCAGCCACTAGTCAATGTAGTAACTGGATACGACAATCAGGACAAAAACTGGAATGGATCGGCTGGTACTGCAGCTCCAGTAATACTGGCAGCAGCGATTCACTAAAGAACAAGATCCGTTTCTCAGCTGATGCCTCCACCAACACTGTGACTTTACATGGGCAACAATTTCAGACTGAAGACACAGCTGTGTATTACTGTGCACGAGAGCCACAGTTGTTCAGATTACTGCTGAGGCTGTACAAAAACCAGGGTCATGCTGTGTTGAGCTCCCTTTAGTCTGCATTTGGTCATGTCCTGTGATGAACATTAGACAAAGACCTGACTGAAGACTGAACATTGAATTTTAGACCTAGGGTTAGCTTGATTTAACAGGAAAAAAAATAAATAAATAAAACCTTTGAAATTGTATATATTCAAACACAGACAGTATCAATCCTGCACAAGTGACACATAACATGTTACCTAACTCACAGTCATTTAACCAACTTTATTGCAGATAATGTGGACTTTCTGTGGTCAGATTTTGGCATTGTTTAGTAGAAATAAATCTAAAAACTACAGGTTTTCCTTTACTGAAATATATTTCGCTTTAGCAGGTCCCTCGAGATCAAGAAAAGTTTTACCATTTCAAGATTTCATACTGATTGTGGTGCAGAAACAGATATGAATAAAAAATAAGAATTTTAGATGTATTATAGCATGAACATTGTGGATAGAAGTGAATTTTCCAAATACAATATCATGTTATTGGGATTATAAAGTTTCTTTAGAAGACTTTTGTCAAAGAAAATAGTTTTCATCCCTTATAACACCCACACATCCTCCATCAGATGAATCTCCTCCTCATGATTTAAATATTAAACCTGGAGAAACTCTGAGTCTTTCCTGTAAAGGATCTGGGTTTAACTTTGGTGATTATGGCATGCAATGGATCAGACAACAAGCTGGAAAAGCTCTGGAATGGATTGGGGTTATCTGGTATGATGCCAGTAAAACAATATACACCAAAGACATTGAGGGATGTTTGGAAATTACCAGAGACAACTCCAAAAACATGGTGTATCTGCAGCTGACAGGTTTGAGTGCTCAGTATTCTGCTGTTTATTACTGTTATTACTGTTACATTACTGTGCTAGAAACCACAGTGGTACAAACATGTTAATCAATCGTCTAAAATCCCAGATGTGGTCAAAGAGAAAAGTGCTTTCAATATACGAGGCATTTTCACAAGATCTGCAGGTGGCGCTACAGTTCAACAAATTTACTGTAACATTGTAGGTTTCTTTAAAGTACAACATATTCTCATATCCTCAGTCAGATCTAGATACTCCACAATTTCTATGTAATTCTGTGACACAATGAACACTGAGATTGTCTCTTATAGTCATATTCTTACAGAGGAACCAAAAGGGAAATAAATAAGATTTTCAGAAAAATGTTTGACTTAGAAACCAGGGAAAGCTCTGGAATGGGTTGGATATGTGAACTCCGTAGTCTAACTGTACCTCTGTACTGTAAGTTTGGCTTTAACAGCTTCAGCCATGTTCATATTCACCTTCTCATAACAGAAAGCAGGAAATTTGCAGACGAGAATCATTTCTGTGTTAATGTAATTGTCTAGAGTGCAGTCTACACATGACTGATAACGACATAAAGGATCGTTTATCTAATTATTATCATTTTCATGGATCATGGTGGAGATTCAGATTAATTTGAGTGAACTGGAAATAGATCGGATTTCAATCTGACCTTCACAGGAAGCGTTAATTACATCACAACACGTTCATATCATTATTAATAATAACAAACAGCTGAATTATTTTCCACATTAAATTGATATGGAGATGAAACGGGGTGTGAGTGTGATTAACAGCTGCAGAGCTGCACTCAACACAGCCTCTCTGTAATGTTTATGCAAATCTGCATCTCCTCTTGTAATATTAGCAGCGTTCTGATCTAGAGAGGAAACACTTCTCATTAGTCTTCCTTCAACACAAACATGTTTGCTTCAGCTCCACTGCTGCTGCTGGCTCTCGCCCCCTGTGAGTGTTTGCATTGAAGCTTTATTATTTCATCTGATCCTTTCAGTTCGACATGTCCACCTTTTCTTTTTCTCTTTTTACAGATGTGTTCTGTGCTACTGAGCTCATCCAGCCAGACTCACTGCTTATAAAGCCAGGAGAGACTTTAACCATCACCTGTAAAGTGTCTGGAGCTTCTATCACTGATAGCAGCCACTATGGAACAGCTTGGATTCGGCAACCTGCAGGAAAAGCTTTAGAATGGATCAACAATATTTATTATGATGGGAGTATTCAAAAGAAAGATTCACTTAAAGACAAGTTTGTGGTCTCTCGAGACACTTCCAGTAACTCTGTGACCTTACGGGGACAGAACATGCAGACTGAAGACACAGCTGTGTATTACTGCGCTCGTTATCCACACAGTGACACAACAAGCTGCAGTGCTGCACAAAAACCTCATCACAATTCACTTCTTTAATTAAATAACAACTACATTTTACTGAGTAACTAATCCCCATATTACAATTATTTCAGCATAGACACCAACACTGGCATTAATAAAATAAATACATAAAACTTTACTTAGGAATAATAGTCTCTTTTTTAACCAGTTGAAATGAAATGTGTCTGCAAAAGACATTTATTATAAAGAACAACATCCATTCAAACTCAGCACTCAGGCTTTAACTCTTCATCCTGAATGAACAAAAACCATCCAAAAACTCCTCAAACTATATCTAATAATTAATAAGAATCCCATGCAATTAAATGTGAAATATGAACATTGTATAATTTGATTACGTATTTTTTGGTAATGTACCAATGAATAGGAAAAAAACAAACACAAAGTTTTTATCATCTCACCAAATGAGTTTTATTAAATGATCATTGGAAAACCAGAATTAGCTAAAATGTAAACTTTAAATATTTTTATTTCATGTTTCTGTACTTGTGTAAAGCTGCTATGAGACGATGTCAATTGTTAAATGCATTACAGAAATAAATTGAGTTGAACTGACAGATTGAGAAATATGGAAGCTAATGTTCACAAAGAGAGAAAAAGAGCTCAGTGCCATAATCATTGAGACTAATATTGATTTCCCAATTAACTGATTATTTAAACCAAATGATTTACTATGTTACTGCTGATACTGTATCTGAGTGTTTTCTCTCTTTTAAACCTTGCTGATAAAAATGATCCATTACTGAATTCCTATTTACTTTATTTTCATTGCTGGTCCATGTGAATTTTTTTTAATTGACAGCCAGGACATTTGAAACTTTTACTCATTTTAGGTTTGTATCATCTGACACCAGGTCTTTTTGCCACTAGAGGGCAGTCTGTACAAACTCCACCATCTCTATCTGTTTCCTTCTGCACATTTAGACAATCTCTCTTTTCACATTCTGCTCTGACTGCATCCAGCATCATGACACTCGGATTAAACTCAGTTACATAAAATGTCTGTGGTGACCTGTTTAGTGTTGATCAGTAAATAAGGCTCTTTATTATGGAAAACCTGATTTCATGGAAAATTCAAGTGCAGTTGATCGAGTGAAACGAATGATTGTGTAATTTTATACAAACAAAAGCCAGATTAAACATTTGATTGATTTAGATCTTGTACGTATCAATCAAAGGGTCCTCAAGCATACATAATAACTATGTTAAAATTAATTTGTGTTCCTTGTTTACTTCCTTGAAACTTTAAGATTTCTGGTTTGGGAAAGTGACAATATTTGATGAAAAGGCTGCTGTTCCATTATAAATTCAGATCTGATGAATCTCCTCCTCATGATATAAATACATTTCAGATACATTCTCCTCCCATCATCAGCAGATAAACAAATCCAAGTGTCAGAGCTGGATCTCACTCTATTTATATGATGTGATGGTGTCTGTTAAACTTTGGAGAACAGAGAAGCCTCCAGTCCAAACAACACACACCATGTTCTCTACATCTCTACTGCTCCTGCTGGCAGCTGCTTCTTGTGAGTGCTTTATCAAATTCATTCATTTACTAGATGAAGAATAAAGGTGCAGCATATATTGTGTGAGATATCACCATGTGTTTTCCTCCACAGATGTGCATGGTGAGGAACTGACTCAGCCTGCTTCCATGACAGTCCAGCCAGGCCAGAGTCTCTCCATCCAGTGCAAGGTTTCATATTCAGTTACGAGCTATTATACAGCTTGGATTCGACAACCTGCAGGAAAAGCTCTGGAGTGGATTGGAATCATCTGGAGAGATGGGAGTACAGCTTACAGTGAGAAACTGAAAAATAAGTTCAGCATCTCCAGAGACACTTCTACTAACACAATAACAATTGGAAGACAGAACATGCAGACTGAAGACACAGCTGTGTATTACTGCGCTCGTTACACACACAGTGACACAACAAGCTGCAGTGCTGCACAAAATCCTCATCACAATTCAATTCTTTAATTAAATAACAACTACATTTTACTGAGTAATATTACAAATATTTCAGCATAGACACCAACACTGGCATTAATAAGATAAATAAATAAAAGTTTGTTACGTTAAATTTACAATCTAAACGAAAAATTAATACAATTCCCATGAAATTAAATGTGAAATGTGATCACTGTATAATTTGATCATAAATTTCTGGTAATGTACAAATTAAAAGGAAAAAAACAAACACAACGTTTTTTGATTATCTCACCAAATTATTTTTATTAATTGATCATTGGAAAACCAGAATTAGCTAAAACATATAAACTTTAACATTTTTATTTCATGTTTTAAAATTATCATTGAAACGAATATTGATTTCCCAATTAACTAATTAATAAAAACAAATGATTTACTATGTTACTGCTGATACTGTATCTGAGTGTTTTCTCTCTTTTAAACCTTTCTGATAAAAATGTTCAGTTTCTGAATTCCTACTTTTTTTTTTTTTTTTTTTTTTTGCAGCAGGAACATATACAATTTTGCATATGCACCTGTAGGGGGCAGCAGCTGCTTATTTTTGAGAAGGATTCATGAAACCTAACAGCTGAAGTGTGTTTATGCAAATTCACCCTGTTATAAAAAAAAAAAACAGCCTCTTGCAGTTTGAAGTTTGTGTCACACGACTGAATCAAAGAGCATGATGATGGGGCTGAGGGTCACTCAGTACTACATCTTTGTTATAATGTTAACCAAAGGTACCTGAGACTTCTGTACTGTTTATTTATTCCCTCAGAATATCTTGACTGTGTTGATGATGACCTTTGTTATGTTTTATCTGCTAGGTGTCAATAGTGATGAGATCAGACTGGACCAGTCTCCTGCTGTGGTAAAGAGACCTGGAGAAACTGTGAAGATCTCCTGTAAGATAAACGGATATTCAATGACAAGCCACAACATACACTGGATCAGACAGAAACCAGGGAAAGCTCTGCAATGGCTTGGCTGGATGAGTACAGGCAATAATGATGTAACAAATGCAGAATCTGTAAAGAACCAGCTCACTTTAACAGAAGACGTCTCAGCAAGCACACAGTACTTAGAGGCCAAGAGTCTGAGGACAGAGGACACTGCGGTTTATTACTGCGCCTGAAGTTCTACCGTGACTGAAGCTGAGGAAGCAGCTGTACTAAAACCAGACACACATTGTAACTGAACTAACTGAAGTTGCTTAACTTATAATTGTAACACAGATGAACACGGTTTGATTCTATTTACTGCTCCAATTATCTATAAATATACCTGGATATAACCCTGAAATGGGCGTGGCCTGAACTAATTATCAGGAATGAAAACCTAGATAAACCCTGTTTCTATGCTCCTGGAAACATTTGAAAAAGCCACAGGTAGAAATGGCAGCTCTGTCAGCATGTTGTGTGACATCCCATTCCCAATACACACTGTAATACACTCATCACAGTCTGACTACACATTGTAATACACACATCACAGTCACAATACACACTGTAATACACACATCACAGTCACAATACACACTGTAATACACAGATCACAGTCACAATACAGACTGCAACACACAACCCAGTCTTCCATCCCAGTCATCCCATTCTCAATTTAACTCATTGGACAGATGATTGATTTTTTGGATTCTGCAAAAGTGATTCATATTTAACAACAATATTCTGTGTATTTTAGGAATTCTACAGTTTGACTCACTTATTTTTATGCATTTATGTGTATCAAATAAAATTCAAACCCAAGCAGCAGGAGTGTTAGGGAGCGTTAACTAGTACTACAAAGAGAATGGTTAGTGACCTGACAATGCGAAACTTACAGAAATAGTTTATTCCTCTTGTCTGTTCCTCTGTGGATGTTTTTATATCTCTAGTGGGTGTGTCATGCAAACCAAATCCTGTGTTTGAACCATTTATGCTGAAACATTCAGCCCAACAACATAGCAGCAGTTTGTGTTCATTTACAGCAGCAGGAATCATTTTAATTCTTTGAGATGGGACTAGGCAGAGTTTTGTGTTACTTTACTCTAGCAATCTGCATTCAATGTAAGTATAATTTATTACATTATATATATATATATATATATATATATATATATATATATATATATATATATATATATATATATATATATTCTTTAACATTAACTTCTACCGTTGAATATTCTTCTATTTCAGATTCCTGCAGTCAGACACTGATCGAGTCTGATCCAGTGACCATCAAACCTGATCAGTCTCATAAACTGACCTGCACAGCATCGGGATTTACCTTTAGTAGCTATTACATGGCTTGGATCAGACAGGCGCCAGGAAAAGGACTGGAATTTCTTGCAATTATCCACGGCAGTAGCATATACTACTCTAATGCTGTTAAGGGCCGCTTCACCATCTCCAGAGATGACAGTAAGATGCAGGTGTATCTGCAGATGAACAACTTGAGGACAGAAGACACTGCAATTTATTACTGCGCCCGTGAACCACAGTGATACTTCCCCTTAGACATCAGTACAAAAACACAGACTTATGGTCTGAGCTTACATTACTGAAACAACTGAAGGAGGCAGCAGAGCTCAACAAATAAAGTGAAAAAAAGTGAATCCACAAACTGCATTCTGTATGAGACTCATTCAGTATCAGTCATTATCAGACAAATATCTACATTTTCTCTTCTTTTTCACTCTTTCCATAATGTGTGATTAGTTATTTGGGTTGTTAAACACAGTTTGGACAAATTAAATCATTTATGTAACTACATCCTCCTGTGGTTGTGAGGTTTCTCAGTAACATGACACGATGTATTTTATAATGCTGTTATAATGTAAGGTTCTAAATTAAACAGAATTATAAATGAATAGAAATAAAGTTTGCTGTGTGTTTTCTTATTATAGATTCACCTGAAAACACCTGATAGTGTATAACAGGGCTCGGCAACTTTAAACACTCAAAGAGCCATTTGGACCTTCTTCCCACAGAAAAAAAAACACAGGGAGCCACAAAACCCTTTTTATTTCTGCAAGCAAACAAAAATATTTGGTACAGCTTGAACTAACCTTAACAAAAATGACGCTGGGTTGAAGGTTACTTTCAATGTCTAATTGAGTCCTCTTCATATTCATGACATCAAAATTTTACTTGCCGGCTGCAGCAAACCAAAAATGCGTCTGCTTCTGTGTGTCGGATTTACAGTGCTGTAGCAAGTCGGCAGTTATGACGCATATTTTGAGCGACAAACAAATTAAACACGGTTTATTTTAATGTCACAACAGGATCATAATCTTAGAATTTAGAATGACATTTTTAAAAAATCGAACTAACTAAAATAAAATAAATTTTAATTAAATATTTATTTTCCAAATCTACAGGGAGCCGCAGCAGAGGGATGAAAGAGCCACTTGTGGCTCCAGAGTCGCGCGTTGCCGACCCCTGGTGTATAAATCTACTCAATAACACCTGCCTTAAGCTTCTTATTGGTTCAAACATAAACTGAAGCTGCAGTGATAGATATCTCTAAAAAATACAGACATGTTTAAAAGATGAGAAGGTTTTCTCATCTAAGAATCCATCCCATGTTGACCCTAAGATAAGGAGTGTCTCTATGCAAATGTCCTTCTCTGTTATAGATTTAAGCAACAAAGACCAAGAGCTTTTACTTCTTCTGCTCCAACACACACCATGATCTCTACATCCCTACTGCTGCTGCTGCTGGCAGCCGTACACTGTAAGTGTTTTTACATTTGACATGTAATACAGTTTTGGTTCCTTAAAGCTTTTTACTTTTACATCATTAAAATAACTTTTCTTTAACAGGTGTTCACAGTGTTGAGCTGATCCAGACCGGATCCACAGTATTAACTCCTGGTCAGTCACTGACTCTGACCTGTAAAGTGTCTGGATATTCAGTAACTGATAGCAGCTACTGTACACACTGGATACGACAACCTGCAGGAAAAACTCTGGAATGGATCGGATGTATATGTGGTAGTGGTAACACTTACTACAGTGAGAAACTGAAAAGCAGGTTTCAGGTTTCCAGAGACACGTCCAGCAGCACAGTGACATTAACAGGACAGAACATGCAGACTGAAGACACAGCTGTGTATTACTGCGCTCGTGAACCACAGTGAGACGAATAAACAACTTCCCTGTACAAAAACTCCTCATTCAGTGTTCACAATAACAACACACAACACTGATCTATCAGAGTCTCAAAAAATGTAAAATAAGTAATAATAAATATATAGATTGAAGTTAGTTCATATTTTAAATAATTGTAATATAGATTTTAAACCGTAATGGAAAAAAAATTAAGATTACTGCACATGATAAACACTGTAATAATTATATCACTAAGAAGAAAAATTGTGAATGGTGATGAATAAAAGACTTCATGTTGTGATGATAACAGAAATTCTGCTTTGATTCATTGTTGATTATTTTTCTGTAACAAAACCTCCCCAAGTGTTTTATTCCTTACTTTCGGTCACTGAGCTTTACTCCTTCTCAATACAGGAGCAGGAGAAAGCCGTCTGTGTGAAATAAACCATCACCACGTAACCATCACCACGTAACCATTCCTACATAGCGACCGTGTACAGACCCCCAGGGCCCTACACAGTTTTTCTTAGAGAATTCACAGATATTCTCTCAGTCCTATTGGTTAACTTTGACAAAGCATTAATTGTAGGAGACTTTAACATTCATGTTGACGACACAAACAACGCTTTAAGACTGTAGGAATTTAGGACTTTAGGAATTTAGGACATTTATGGACTTACTAGACTCACTTGGGCTCAAACAAAACATCACTAGTGCAACTCATCGACGTAATCACACACTAGATTTAATAATATCACACAGAATAGATGTCACTGATATAGATATCATACCTCAAAGTGATGACATCACAGACCATTACCTCATAATGTACTCACTACCTATAGAACTGACTATGTCTCACCACGTTATCGACTCGGTAGAACCATTATTCTGACCACCAAAGACAGATTCACAAATAACCTGCCTGATCTGTCTGGACTTCTTACTGTACCCTCAAACTCAAACGACCTAGATGCAAAGACTAACAGCATATTCACTAGCACATTGGACACTGTTGCCCCAGTCAGATTACAGAAGGTTAGAGATAAAACACTTGCACCATGGTATAATAGTCATACTCACACCCTCAAGAGGGAGACCCGTAACCTCAGACAGTATGTCACTATTAGTTCTACTTGACCTTAGTGCTGCATTTGACACTAGTCTTCTAACACGTTACAATCCTTCACGCTCTCTGAGATCACAAAACTCAGGACTTTTGGTAGTTCCCAGAATATCTAAGTCTACTAAAGGTGGTAGAGCGTTCTCGTATTTAGCTCCCAAACTTTGGAATTGTCTTCCTGATAGTGTTCGGGGCTCAGACACACTTTCCCAGTTTAAATGTAGATTAAAAACTCATCTCTTTAGTCAGGCGTACACATAATACATCCTATAGTATCATGCACCAGTACATCAGACCAGCACATTTTTATGAACAGCAGATCTGTTAATCCCTTTCCACTGCTTCTCTCTTTGTACCCATCCCGAGGCATCCAGACACTGTACCAGCTCCCAACGTCCTTTGTGGGACGAAGCCTTTGGACGTCCACTGAGCCGAGGCCGACTCTAAGAATCCTGAGACATCTCCAGTTAGACTCTGTGATACTAAGGAGATCCGAAGTCCATGATCCTTACACCAATAAATGACTGTATATTACAATCACACCCCCAGTGTCACCCATATGAGGATGAGGTTCCCCCTTGAGTCCGGTTCCTCTCAAGGTTTCTTCCTTTACCAATTTAAGGCGTCGTTTAAGGCGTTACCATCGTCCTCTGTGGGACGAAGCCTTTGGACATCCACTGAGCCAAGGCCGACTCTAAGAATCCTGAGACATCTCCAGTTAGACTCTGTGGTACTCAGAAGATCAGAACTCCTTAAACCTCACACCAATACACCATTTGTTTGACTGTATATTACAATCACACCCCAGTGTCACCCATATGAGGATGAGGTTCCCCCTTGAGTCCGGTTCCTCTCAAGGTTTCTTCCTTTACCAATTTAAGGGAGTTTTTCCTTGCCACTGCTGCCTGAGTCATCTCAGACTTGCTCATAGGGGAATAAATACATACACACTGTGAACTATATACATCTAATAATAATCTAGAATTTTTATTCTGTTAATTCTTATTTCTTTTATTATTCGTTATTTCCTTTATCATTAATTATGTCTACCTTCTGCTTTATGTTTATGTTCTGTAAAGCTGCTTTGAGACAATGTCTATTGTAAAAAGCGCTATACAAATAAACTTGAATTGAAAAACTTGAATTGAAAGGCAGTTTTTCCTTGCCACTGCTGCCTGAGTCACCTCAGACTTGCTCATAGGGGAATAAATACATACACACTGTGAACTATATACAACTAATAATAACCTAGAATTTTTATTCTGTTAATTCTTATTTCTTTTATTATTCGTTATTTCCTTTATCATTAATTATGTTTACCTTCTGCTCTATGTTTATGTTCTGTAAAGCTGCTTTGAGACAATGTCTACTGTAAAAAGCGCTATACAAATAAACTTCAATTGAATTGAATTTAGGTTTCCTAATGTGTTCCTTAGATGAGTGAGGTGTCTTCTAAAAATGATTCCATTTGGTTCCCTTTCTGATAGAGAAACATTCTGTTGTAGAGATTTACATAGTACCTTATCATCCACTCATCTATCCAGTGAGCAGCGTGTGGTTGTGGGTTGAACACCTCCATAGTGGTCATGGACGCTCCCTATTCAAATAGAGTGGTGTATAAACAGCATGTTCTTGGCTGCTCTAGTTTCCAGTGAGCTCTGTGAGAGATAACACTCCCATACACTTTAAATCTGGGTGAAGCAGAACTCAGAGAAGGATGATTTTCGGACAGTGTATTTTATTGCTACTCATTTCATGTAAGTTTATGTTTTTTATGTGAAGATTATTAGCAGTATAATCAGTATAAGAGAACATTACTGAGTTCTATTCTTCTCTTCCAGATTCTTATGGACAGTCCCTGACTTCCTCTGATTCTGTGATGAAGAGACCTGGACAGTCGGTCACTCTGTCCTGTACTGTCTCCGGATTCTCAATGGGCAGCTACTATATGCACTGGATCCGTCAGAAACCAGGACAAGGACTGGAGTGGATCGGGCGCATTGACACTGGCACTGGCACTGCATTCGCTCAGTCTCTACAAGGCCAGTTCTCCATCAATAAAGACACCAATAAAAACTTGCTGTATCTACAAGTGAAGAGTCTGAAAGCTGAAGACACGGCAGTTTATTACTGTGCACGAGAGTCACACTGACACAACAGACTCCAAAGCTGTACAAAAACTTACACAAGCACGTCCTCATGAGCTGTAAATATTCCCTCAGCAGGAAGCTGCACCCCAGAGACCTTTATTATAAACAACATCATCTATTCACACTCAGCACTCAGGTCTTCCTCTTTATTCCAATCTCTTCTAGCATTTAGTAATATTTATAATAATAATAATCCACATGTTATGTATCACAGTTACATTATGACATCTTTACGTATTTGACTGGAGGTAAATCAGCTCTATGACAATGATTGTGATGACTAGTTGGGACTATATACTGTACTATTCATGCTTTTATTCCTCCTGATTGTGATGCCAGCTGCAGGAACTCTACAGGTCGATGGTTCATTTCCTGAATTTAGAAACACAGAGTCTGTTCAGCAGCACAGAATCTGACAAGAGATCAAACTGAAATGTAGATGTTTACTGCAGCATCACTACTACAAACTCCTGGAATTAAAAATCACCTGTAGGGGGCAGCAGCTGCTTGTTTTCAAGAAGGATTCATGAAACTATGAAACCTAACAGCTGAAGTGTGTTTATGCAAATTCACCCTGTTATAATACAAAAACATCCTCTTGCTCACCCAAAGTTCAGATTCAGACATGTTCATATTCCGGTTCTTTAAATGACTCTGTAAATAAACTGCAGCTCATTTTCCCCGTCTGCGTCTGCAGGTTTTATGTGTTCAGGAGTCCAGAAGAGAACAAATGTCTGTGCTCTTATTAATAGAGAACAAAACTACTGGAATTAGAGGTGTAAGGATATATATACTGTAACTAATCATATAATCATTCAGTATCACGAGACAATAATCAGGGTAATGTATTCAGTCACTCGGTCATCATTAGGAAGTGTTTTATTGGGTCAGAGTGCAGGCTCCAGAGTCCATCCCAGGAACACTGAGCGTACATTCTGGTCATGTTACACATTCACACACTCATTCACACCGAGGGGCAATTTAGAGAAGACGAGTCACCTGCTTCACTCCTGATTCCATTTCTTGAAGCAGATTATTTTAGACTTTTGATTAAAAAAGCTTCTGCTCACTAGAGATTACAAATCTTCTTTAGGATTTAAAAACACCTGATCTAGAATCTTCTCAGCTCTTTCTCTCTGTATTCATCAGATAAAGCCTCTAGAGGGTTTCAGCCTATACCAGAATGAAGGTCATATTCGGTTACACTGTTTGTTTACAATGTTCAGTGTAGTTCAGGAAAGCATTAATTACATCACAACACATTCATATCATTATTAATAATAACAAACAGCTGAATTATTTTCCACATTAAATTGATATGGAGATGAAACGGGGTGTGAGTGTGATTAACAGCTGCAGAGCTGCACTCAACACAGCAATGTTTTGTCTGAAACACATGATGTTTTTATATCTCTAGTGGGTGTGTCATGCAAACCAAATCCTGTGTTTGAACCATTTATGCTGAAACATTCAGCCCAACAACATAGCAGCAGTTTGTGTTCATTTACAGCAGCAGGAATCATTTTAATTCTTTGAGATGGGACTAGGCAGAGTTTTGTGTTACTTTACTCTAGCAATCTTCATTCAATGTTAGTATTATTTATTACATAATTTAAAAAATATTTTAAAATAATTTTTAATGTTAATTCCTACCTTTAAATATTCCTCTATTTCAGATTCCTGCAGTCAGACACTGATCGAGTCTGAATAAGTGATCATCAAACCTGATCAGTCTCATAAACTGACCTGCACATCGACTGGATTAAACATTCTTTACTATGGTATGGTTTGGATCAGACAGGCGCCTGGAAAAGGACTGGAATGGGTTGCATATATCTCCTGGGAAAGTAATGATATATATTACTCCAGCACTGTTAAGGGCCACTTCACAATCTCCAGAGACAACCATAAGAAGCAGGTGTATCTGCAGATGAACAGCATGAGGACAGAAGACACTGCAGTTTATTATTGCGCCCGTCACGCACAGTGATACTTCCTCTTAGACATCAGTACAAAAACACTGAAACTTACTGCAGTCACATGACAAACAGACACCGAGCAACAGCTTGGATTCGACAACCTCTTTTTCATTTATTGTCAAGTCATTTTCACAAGATCTGCAGGTGGCGCTACAGCTTTACAAATATCCTGTAACATTGTAGGTTTCATTAAAGTACAACATATTCTCATATCCTCAGTCACAACTAGACACTCCACAATTTCTAAGTCTTTCTGTGAGACATTGAACACTGAGACTGTCTCTTAGTCATAATTTCCTGAAAGAAACAACAAGGGAAATAAATAACATTTACTGAATATTCACTAATGTTTATGACCAACGTGTATTGAAAGCATCCATTTTACAAAATTATCACAACAACTGTAACTAAACAAATTCACCATATTTTTCTTTATTTAAGAAACAAATTGTCACTGTTCACAGATTTCTGCTGTATGAAAAGAAAAGTGATCAGAGTAATCAGTGCCACTGATTATTGGAAAATTAAACCAGATATTTACATACTGTACACTTCAGAAAAAACACACAAAAAACATTTATTTCTTTACTGTCATACATTAAATCAGAGTAAACTTTTTCCGTTTTAAATCAATAAACATTAACATATTTTTGCATTTTTTAAATGTCAGAATCGAGCGAGGGAGAATTTTCATGTATTTTTATCACTTTCATCAAAGTCAGAAGTATACATACACTAAGTTTATCATGCCTTTAAACAAAAAAGAAAAAAAAATCCAGATGATTCCATGCTGAGCTTAAGAAGCTTCTGATAGGTTAATTGATTCCATTTGAGTTAATTGGTGGCACACCTGTGGATGCATATAAAGGCACACCTCAAACACAGAGCCTCTTTCTTTGACATCATGGGAAAATCAAGCGAAATCCACCAAGACATCAGAAAAAGTATTCTTGACCTCCACAAGTGTGGCTCATCCTTAGGTGCAATTTCCAGATGCCTGAAGGTTCCACGTTCATCCGTTCAGACAATGATGCACAATTATAAAAAACATGGGAATGTACAACCATCATACAGCTCAGGAAGGAGAGAGTTTCTGAGTCCCAGAGAAGGACGTTTTTTGGTGCAAAATGTGCGAATCAACCCCAGGACAACAGCAAAAGATCTTGTGAAGATGCTGGCTGAAACTGGTAAGACCGTGTCATTATCCACAGTAAAACAAATACTGTATCGCCATGAGCTGAAAGGTTACTCTGGAAGGAGAAAGCCATTACTTCAAAACCACCATAAAAAAGCCAGACTACAGTTCGCAGCTGCACATGGGGGAAAAAATCTTAATTTCTGGAGACATGCCCTGTGTTCTGACGAAACAAAAATGTAACTGTTCGGCCATAATGATAAACGGTATATTTGGAGGGAAAAGGGCGAAGTTTTGAAGCCTCAGAACACCATCCCAACTGGAAGGGATGCGGAAGTGAAGTATGCAGGTGGTAGTATAATGTTGTGGGGCTGCTTTGCTGCATAAGGGACTGGTGCACTTTACAAAATAGATGGCATCATGAGAAAAGAAAATGATGTGGATATATTAAAGAAACATCTGAAGACATCAGCCAGGAAGTTAAAGCTTGGGCGCAAATGGGTCTTAGAAAAAGTGGACAATGACCCCAAGCATACTTCCAAATTAGTTACACAGTGGCTTAAGGACAACAAAGTCAAGGTATTGGAGTAGTCATCACAAAGCCCTGATCTCAATCCCATAGAAAAGTTGTGGGCGGCACTGAAAAGCCGAGAGCGAGCAAGAAGGCCTACAAACCTGACCAGGTTACACCAGTTCTGTCAAGAAGAGTGGGCCAAAATTCCAGCAAACTATTGTAGAAAGCTTGTGGAAGGAAACCCAAAACTTTTGGCCCAAGTGAAACAGTTTCAGGCAATTCTACCAAATACTAAGGAAGTGTATGTATACTTCTGACTTTGATGAAAGCAATAATATAAATACATAAAAATTCTCCCTCGCTCGATTCTGACATTTAACAAATGCAAAAAATATGTTAATATTTTTGATTTAAAACATGAAAAATTTACTCTGATTTAATCTATGACAGTAAAAACATAAAAGTTTTTGTGTTTTTTTCTGAAGTGTATGTAAATATCTGGTTTCATCTGTCGAATAAGCGGTAGAAAATGAGTGAGTGAGTGGTTTCATCTGTATCCTCGGGTTTGTAGCAGTAACTGCATGTCACAGTAGAGCCAAAGCGTGCAGAATTACACAATTTCATGGGTTTTGTTTTTACTTTACACAATAAATTATCAGCACCTGTATCAACCACCTCTACAGTTCCTGACATCACACTAGCTGATCTGAGCGTTTCAGCCTATACCAGAATGAACGTCATGTTCGGTTACACAGTTTGATTATAATGTTCAGTGTAGATCAGGAAGCGTTAATTACATCACAACACATTCATATCATTATTAATAAGAGCTTTTTGTGTAGCACACAAAAAAAAAGTAATAATAATAATAATAATAACAAACAGCTGAATTATTTTCCACATTAAATTGATATGGAGATGAAACGGGGTGTGAGTGTGATTAACAGCTGCAGAGCTGCACTCAACACAGCAATGTTTTGTCTGAAACACATGATGTTTTTATATCTCTAGTGGGTGTGTCATGCAAACCAAATCCTGTGTTTGAACCATTTATGCTGAAACATTCAGCCCAACAACATAGCAGCAGTTTGTGTTCATTTACAGCAGCAGGAATCATTTTAATTCTTTAAGATGGGACTAGGCAGAGTTTTGTGTTACTTTACTCTAGCAATCCTCATTCAATGTTAGTATTATTTATTACATAATAAAATTATTTTTCATTCATTCATTTTTAATGTTAATTCCTACATTTGAATATTCTTCTATTTCAGATTCCTGCAGTCAGACACTGATCGAGTCTGATCCAGTGATCATCAAACCTGATCAGTCTCATAAACTGACCTGCACAGCCTCTGGATTAGACATTAATGGCTACTGGATGGCTTGGATCAGACAGGTGCCTGGAAAAGGACTGGAATGGGTTGCAAGCATCGATGTTACTAGCGTATATTACTCCAGTGCTGTTAAGGGCCGCTTCACCATTTCCAGAGACAACAGTAAGAAGCAGGTGTATCTGCAGATGAACAGCATGAGGACAGAAGACACTGCAGTTTATTACTGTGCCCGAGGGAGAGACACAGTGATACTTCCCCTTAGACATCAGTACAAAAACACAGACTTACTACAGACACCTGAAAAGCTCACAGTCAGTTACAAAAAATGTTACAAAATTTAAACTTTAATTTTAAATTTTTATTGTATGTTTCTTTTATTTTTTTTAAAGCTGCTTTGAGAAAATATCCATTGTTAAATGTGTTATATAAATAAAGTGAATTGTACTGACAGATTAAAAACTATGAAAGTAGATGTTCACAAATCTAGGGGAAAAAATAATATTAATTTCTCTATTAATTGATTTGATTAAAACAAATGATTTACTATGTTACTGCTGATACTGTAACTGAGTGTTTTCTCTATTTTAGACCATGCTGATTAAAATGCTCCAATTCTGAATTTGTTAATTTCATTGTTGGTCCATGTGAAAGTTTTTTTTTTTTACTGACATTATAATCTTTTGTATCTGCACCTGTAGGGGGCAGCAGCTGCTTGTTTTTCAGAAGAATTCATGAAACTATGAAATCTAACAGCTGAAGTGTGTTTATGCAAATTCACCCTGTTAAAAAAAAAAAAAAAAAACAGCCTCCTGCTCACACGACTGAATCAAAGACACCTGGATATAACCCTAAAGTGGGCGTGGCCTAAACTAATTATCAGGAATGAAAATATAAATAAACTATTCTATGCTCCTGGAAAAACTGGAAAAAGCTATTCCAGTGATCATCAAACCTGATCAGTCTCATAAACTGACCTGCACAGCCTCTGGATTAGACATTAGTGGCTATTACATGTCTTGGATCAGACAGGTGCCTGGAAAAGGGCTGGAATGGGTTGCATATATCTCAAGTAGCAGTAGTGACATAAATTACTCCAGTGCTGTTAAGGGCCGCTTCACCATCTCCAGAGACAACAGTAAGAAGCAGGTGTATCTACAGATGAACAACATGAGGACAGAAGACACTGCAGTTTATTACTGCGCCCGACACACAGTGATACTTCCCCTTAGACATCAGTACAAAAACACAGACTTACTATAGACACATCACAAACCCACATTTTCAGATTCATGGAGGTTAAAACACCAAAATGTTTACAGTGTCTCTGACTTGCACGTTACCACTTGCTGATGTTGCCCCCTTGGACAAAGACGATCACACTTTTTGATTTTTCTGTAGATCTATTTTCCCCGTTCGTTCTTTTATTATTTTATGCCACAGATTCGGGGTCAGAACACACATTCGTGTTACAACATCCACATGCATACACTGTTTTTTTTTTTTTTTTTTTTCTACACTCTTGTGTTTTTGTGTCTACCGCGCCACCACCAGT
The DNA here is from genome assembly GCF_022655615.1 of Tachysurus fulvidraco. NCBI lineage: Eukaryota > Metazoa > Chordata > Actinopteri > Siluriformes > Bagridae > Tachysurus > Tachysurus fulvidraco. The sequence goes on from NC_062532.1 coordinate 3,688,113, forward strand.
ATGGGTTCACTATATTTTTCCTTACCATTTTTTTAACAAATTGTCTAACAATAAACATACAACAACAAGTATAAACAAATTAAATAACTATCTGAGTTATTTGAGGTCACTACACCCCCCCCCCCCCACTAAAAGTAATCAAATGAGTCCAAAACATGAATTCCACTAACAGTATCATGTAGCTGCTTCCTCGAAGCTTAAGAATAAAATCAATATCTTCTACCATACAACTGTGACATTACTACAATCATCTAACTTATAGGCTTTATGTGTGTTGAGAGCTGTCTTGTCTTTAGGCTCACTCATGGGCCCCCCAGAACATCCTCTATTGACAACTGGACCCAACCACATACACCTCCACAATGTACTGGTACATTTTAAATGTCACTTCAGTATTACAATAATCTGTTTCTGTCTGTTTCTGGTAGAGGTTCTTCTCATAGGTTCTAATGTCAAGTCACTATCTCCAAGCTTGACTTCTCCTACAGATCCTTCCTCTCTCCTTGAAGATCTACCAACACCTCTTCATCAGACTCCTCTGGACACTCCTCCTGATCAGGGAAGTTTATAGGTTCATCAACGATTACTTTTACATGAGGTTTCTTTTCAGGTTTCCTGTTTCTCTCCGCTCTTCTCTATTGTGAAATTCAACTGCACATGGATCCAGATGTGTTCCGGTTCTCTGCGTTGGAACCTACAAGTCAAACTCCTTGTCCCTGGAACTTTCGTTGCTGTCAAGGTGAGTATTCTGCCTTGAGCATGTGACCTGTTTTGACCTGTTACTCTGACATCCTTTTCTTTCCTGATGAACATCAACTGTACTATGTTCATCAACCAGGTAAGGACAAGGTAACAAAAGGTTCCGATGCAGCAGTCTTTTCTTTCCAGTTCCAGCCAAGGATTCTACTACATACACCGAGCTATCCACTTCTCTCCTTTCTTTCACCATGTACGTTTGCTTCTCCCAGTAGGCTCTCAATTTCCCTGGGCCGCCTCTTTCTGGGAGGTTCCGCACCAGCACATGATCACCTGGCTCCAAGACAGAACTCCATGCCTTTCGGTTATAATTCCTCTGCCCTCTTGCAGTGGCCTTCTTCATGTTCTTGGTTGCTATCTCATAGGATTCCTGCATAGACCGTTTCCATCTTTCAGCATAATCCGTGTGAGACTGAGTGTTTGTGACTTACTTTGTGGGTAACACCAGATCAATGGGAAGAACTGGCTCTCGACCAAAATGGAGAAAGAATGGTGAAAATCCTGTTGACTTGTGCACTGTAGAATTATAGGCATGGACGACTTTGTTAATGTGGTCTGCCCAATTTGATTTCTCTGTCTCCTGTAGGGTCCTCAACATTCCCAAAAATGTTGTTTGTGAACATTAATTAGAAGATAAACTATCTGCAGTGTTTGATATGATGAAGATTTCTGTAAAGATATTTTGGTGTTGTTGGAAGGAGTCTCCAGTGTCAGAGCGAGATCAGGGTTAAAGCTGTGACTTTATTTTCAGCATGAGAAAGTCTTCAGGACAGAAAAGTTTGTACTTTTTCCGCAGTTTCAGGACAAGTGTTCTTGTGTTGATTATTTTTCTGTAACAAAACCTCCACAAGTGTTTTATTCCTTACTTTCTGTCACTGAGCTTTACTCCTTCTCAATACAGGAGCAGGAGAAAGCCGTCTGTGTGAAATAAACCATCACCACGTAAACATTCCTACATTTAGGTTTCCTAATGTGTTCCTTAGATGAGTGAGGTGTCTTCTAAAAATGATTCGATTTGGTTCCATTTACATAGTACATAATCATCCACTCATCTATCCAGTGAGCAGCGTGTGGTTGTGGGTTGATTGTGGGAACAATGATTGTGATGAAAAGTTGGGACTATATACTGTACTATTCATGCTTTTATTCCTCCTGATTGTGATGCCAGCTGCAGGAACACTACAGGTCGATGGTTCATTTCCTGAATTTAGAAACACAGAGTCTGTTCAGCAGCACAGAATCTGACGAAAGATCAAACTGAAATGTAGATGTTTACTGCAGCATCACTACTACAAACTCCTGGAATTAAAAATCACCTGTAGGGGGCAGCAGCTGCTTGTTTTCAAGAAGGATTCATTCATGAAACTATGAAATCTAACAGCTGAAGTGTGTTTATGCAAATTCACCCTGTTATAATACAAAAACATCCTCTTGCTCACCCGAATCTCAGATTCAGGGTAATGTATTTAGTTACTCGGTCATCATTAGGAAGTGTTTTATTGGGTCAGAGTGCAGGCTCCAGAGTCCATCCCAGTCCTTATTCACCTAAATGGAAAATTAATGTAATGTACTGAGTAATGAATCCCTACATTCTAAACAAACTGTTATATACTCACAATACAATAATTTCTCCAATAATGTTGATTCAATACACAACACAGAGAGAGGTCTTAGAGGAACAAAAGACGTCCACACATGCTACTGCATCCCATCACCCTGCCTAGAACATCATGCCTCTATGTCTTTAATTCCTTACTCTATGTTTCACTGAGCTCTTATGCTTCTGTTGGAACTCTGTGTAGATAAAGTTCAAGGTCTTCATTTCTTTTAGCAGAAATTAGAGATTATTGTCAATTCAGGACCAAGTTACTGTTGTTTGATGCCTTGTGAGAGCCGTCTGTGTGAACAAGACCATCTTTTACTGCACATTCAGCTTAAAAAAAAGACATGAGATCTAATGAGTAAAGAGCAGTGATGAAGCTGACAGCATGAAACACACCCAGAGATTTACAGGAAGCTTTTTCTCCTCTCGTCTGTTCCTCTGTGGTTGTTTTTATATCTCTAGTGGGTGTGTCATGCAAACCAAATCCTGTGTTTGAACCATTTATGCTGAAACATTCAGCCCAACAACATAGCAGCAGTTTGTGTTCATTTACAGCAGCAGGAATCATTTTAATTCTTTGAGATGGGAGTAGGCAGAGTTTTGTGTTACTTTACTCTAGTAATCTTCATTCAATGTTAGTATTATTTGTTACATAATTAAAATATTTTTCATTCATTCATTTTTAATGTTAATTCCTACCTTTGACTATTCTTCTATTTCAGATTCCTGCAGTCAGACACTGATCGAGTCTGATCCAGTGACCATCAAACCTGATCAGTCTCATAAACTGACCTGCACAGCATCTGGATTTAACTTTGGTGACTATGGTATGGCTTGGATCAGACAGGCACCTGGAAAAGGGCTGGAATGGGTTGCATATATCTCGAGTGGCAGTGGTAGCATATATTACTCCAGCGCTGTTAAGGGCCGCTTCACCATCTCCAGAGACAACAGTAAGATGCAGGTGTATCTGCAGATGAACAGCATGAGGACAGAAGACACTGCAGTTTATTACTGCGCCCGACACACAGTGATACTTCCCCTTAGACATCAGTACAAAAACACAGACTTACTATAGACACATGACAAACCCACATTTTCAGATTCATGGAGGTGAAAGAACCAAAATGTTTACAGTGTCTCTGACTTACATGTTGCCACTTGCTGACTTTTACTGGACTGTTCTGAACATTGTCTGGACATTCATACTGATGTTAGATTTATTTAATTGAATGTATGTAATAAATATTGACTATATTTCACGTTGTCACGCACTGAGAAATATGGAAGTAAATGTTCACAAACTAGAAAAAGAGATCAGTGCCATAATCATTGAGACTATTATTGATTTCCCAATAAACTGATTATTTAAACCAAATGATTTACTATGTTACTGCTGATACTGTATCTGAGTGTTTTCTCTCTTTTAAACCATGCTGATAAAAATGCTCCAATTCTGAATTCCTACTTACTTTATTTCGCTGAACCATGTGAAAAGTTTTTTTTTTAAATGACAGCCAGAACATTGTCTGTAGAACATTCTGTATCTGCATCTGTAGGGGGCAGCAGCTGCTTCTTTTGAGAAGGATGATTCTGGTTCAACACATATGCAGACTCAGTGAAAGGGCATTTTCTCCTCTCTGAAGACGTTTCAGCAAGCACACAGTACTTAGAGGCCATGAGTCTGAGGACAGAGGACACTGCGGTTTATTACTGCGCCTGAGACCCCACAGTGACTAGAGCCGAGGAAGCAGCTGTACTAAAACCAGACACACATTGTAACTGAACTAACTGAAGTCGCTTCACTTATAATTCATAGAGAGATACACACTCTGTATCTGTTTTCTGCTCCAATTATCTATAAATATATCTTTTTAAAATTTTTAAAATATACATAAACCCTGTTTCTATGCTCCTGAAAACACTTGAAAAAGCCACAGGTAGAAATAACAACTCTGTCAGCATTATGTGTGAATGTGATTCTGACTGTTCCTCAAACCAACAAACTAGTAGACATCACAGTCCCAATACACACTGTAATACACACATCCCAGTCCCAATACACACTGTAATACACACACCCCAGTCCCAATACACACTGTAATACACACATCCCAGTCCCAATACACACTGTAATACACACATCCTAGCCCCAATACACATTGTAATACACACATCCCAGTCCCAATACACACTGTAATACACACATCCCAGTCCCAATACACACTGTAATACACACATCCCAGTCCCAACACACACTGTATTACACACAATCTCAACATACACAGCCTCTGTTCTAGAAATGTAACTAACACCATCTGAACACAGAAACTGTGACTTTATCGTGTGAGGCTCATTTTAGATGATTGTTGATTGAACATGTTCAGTTCAGTTAATCACAGAGACACGTTAGTGTTTTGTTCATTTCACTCTAAGCCCAATTCTTCTAAGAGGAAGAAAGTTAATGTATAAATGAGTAAACCTGAGACTTCACGATCATGATGATGTTTTTCATGCAAATCGTCCACTTGTGTCTCTTACATTAAGGAGGTCTGTGTGAGTGTGTGTGTGTAGTGAGGAGGAGAGCAGTTGAGCATTTTACTTCACTTCACTTTTATATCAACAACAATGCTGTCATTATCAGTGTTGCTGCTGCTTTCAGCTGCATTCTGTACGTCTTCGTGTCGGCTTTAGATTTAATTCCTGTTTCGTGAAAATGACTTGATGACTTTTGATGATGTTCTGTCGCTCTTATTCACAGGTGGTGTTGGAGGTGTGGAGCTCACTCAGACAGACTCTGTGCTGGTGAAGCCTGGAGAGTCGTTCTCCATCTCTTGTAAGATCTCAGTGTCGAGTTATTGTATTAACTGGATACGGCAACCTGCTGGAAAAGCACTGGAATGGCTCGGATATCTGTGTAGCGGTGATAGCACTAATCTCAAAGACACGATGAAGAGCAAGATCAGTCTCAGCCAGGACAAATCCATCAGCACAGTTTATTTAAGAGGACAAAACTTTCAGGTGGAGGACACGGCTGTGTATTACTGTGCCAGACACACAACACTACAAACTCACTGAAGCCCTGTACAAAAACATCCCTGGTTATTTTCCTCTCTCTGCAGTACACATGTCCCCAGAGGGGTCTAGTATATATGAGCTAGCAGAGCTAAGACCCTTCTCTAGGTCAAAGATATCTACATAAAGTTTCATCTTTGTCTCAACATTAAATTAAATTGTTTTCCTGAACACAAGTGTATACACAGTTAATCCATCATTAATATGACACCAATCTATTCCAAAGCTTTTATGCAGCTCGCTGAAGTGGATGTCGGTGTAACACAAAATTTAAGCTATTATTATAATTATAATTGTCTGTGTGTTTTTATGCCTCTAGATGTCAGTCTTTGTAAAGAAAATCTTCTCAGTCTATTTGAACACATTCGTTGTCTATCTTTAAACACTCTAATCATTCTCCAGCTTCATTTAACTCACTGGATTTATAGATGATTTAAATAATAAAAGCTGAATTAGTCAGATCAGGAACGTCCATGTATTTATGTCAATCTCAGTGCAAGGAAAATTTTAATTCAAACCCAAGCAGCAGGAGTGTTAGGGAGCGTTAGCTAGTACTACAAACAGAACAGTTAGTGACCTGACAATGTGAAACTTACAGAAATAGTTTATTCCTCTTGTCTGTTCCTCTGTGGATGTTTTATATCTCTAGTGGGTGTGTCATGCAAACCAAATCCTGTGTTTGAACCATTTAAACATTCAGCCCAACAACATAGCAGCAGTTTGTGTTCATTTACAGCAGCAGGAATCATTTTAATTCTTTGAGATGGGACAAGACAGAGTTTTGTGTTACTTTACTCTAGCAATCTTCATTCAATGTTTGTATTATTTATTACATAATAAAAATATTTTTCATTCATTCATTTTTAATGTTAATTCCTACCTTTGAATATTTTTCTATTTCAGATTCCTGCAGTCAGACACTGATCGAGTCTGATCCAGTGATCATCAAACCTGATCAGTCTCATAAACTGACCTGCACAGCCTCTGGATTTACCTTTAGTAGCTATTACATGGCTTGGATCAGACAGGCACCTGGAAAAGGGCTGGAATGGGTTGCAACTATCTCAGTATTGCAGTAGTTACATATATTACTCCAGTGCTGTTAAGGGCCGCTTCACCATCTCCAGAGACAACAGTAAGAAGCAGGTGTATCTGCAGATGAACAGCATGAGGACAGAAGACACTGCAGTTTATTACTGCGCCCGTGAACCACAGTGATACTTCCCCTTAGACATCAGTACAAAAACACAGACTTACCATTGACACATGAAAAGATCACAGTCTGTTACAAACAATATTACAAAATTTAAACTTTAATTTTAAAATTTTTATTGCATATTTCTTTTCTTTTTTAAAGCTTTGAGAAAATATCCATTGTTAAATGTGTTATATAAATAAAGTGAATTAAATTGACAGATTAAAAACTATGGAAGTAGATGTTCACAAATCTGGGGAAAAAATTCATATTAATTTCCCTATTAATTGATTTGGTTAAACCAAATGATTTACTATGTTACTGCTGATACTGTGTCTGAGTGTGTTCTCTATTTTAAACCTTTCTGATAAAAAATACTCCAAGTCTGAATTCCTACTTACTTTATTTTCTTTGTTGGTCCATGTGAAAGTTTTTTTTTATTAGCAGCAAAAACATTATAATATTTTCTATCTGCACCTGTAGGGGGCAGCAGCTGCTTGTTTTTGTGAAGGATTCATGAAACTATGAAATCTAACAGCTGAAGTGTGTTTATGCAAATTCACCCTGTTTAAAAACAAACAAACAAACAAAAAAAAAACACCCTTTTGCTCACAGGACTGAATCAAAGACACCTGGATATAACCTTAAAGTGGGTGTGGCCTAAACTAATTATCATGAATGAAAATATAAATAAAAGCCCACAGGTAGAAATAACAGCTATATGTAACATGCTGTATTAATGTGGATCTGACTGTTCCTCAAACCAACAAACTAGTAGACATCCCAGTCCCAATACACACTGTAATACACACATCACAGTCCCAATATACACTGTAATACACACATCACTGACCCAATACACACATCCCAGTCCCAGTACACACTGTAACACACATTGAAGTCCCAATACACACTGTAATACACACATCCCAGTCCCAATACACACTGTAATACACACATCACAGTCCCAATACACACTGTAATACACACATCACAGTCCCAATACACACTGTAATACACACATCACAGTCCCAATATACACTGTAATACACACATCCCGGTTCCAAAAAACACTGTAATACACACATCCCAGTCCCAATAAACACCGTAATACACATTGAAGTCCCAATACACACTGTAATACACACATCCCAGTCCCAATACACACTGTAATACACACAACCCAAATCACACTGTAATAAAAACACCACAATTACAATAAACACTATAACACACACATCATACTAGTAATAAACACTGTAACACACACCCCAGTCCCAGTACACACTGTAACACACACACCATAGTATAAAACATAATGTCCTAATACAGACTGTAACACACACATCACAGTCCCAATACACACTTTCATACAAAAACCCCAGTGTTAAGAGGGTAAGTAGCAGCCAGGTGTTGCTAATGTAATGCAAGTGATAAATTGTTCGCTAGCAAATGAGACTTATAATATCTCTATAAAACCATAAGTTTTGTTAGTTTCCTTTGTTGGATCATTCAGCTGTGTGAAAAATAACAGCAACAATGAAAGACATCAATAGTTATCTTACATAATCTGTACATCACTCTGGAAAGGATTATAAGGTCATTTCTCAAGAATTTGAATTACTATAGAATTTAATAGTCTGTACTTTCTATTTAGCATGACTGTATTACATCACACCCATTTTATAACTTGTATAACACACTTATTAGCATAAACTACTTATCATTTGTAAATACACAAAGTTCAGAAATAAAAACTTCAGTCATTCTTTATGTTCATGGGGGCAGTTTAATGATGAAAATCACAATTTTAAATCAATCGTAAGCATGAAAATTGAAGAAAAAGAGTTTATAAACCCACACATCCTCCTTTAAATACATTTCAGATACATTCTCCTCCCATCATCAGCAGATAAACAAATCCAAGTGTCAGAGCTGGATCTCACTCTATTTATATGATGTGATGGTGTCTGTTAAACTTTGGAGAACAGAGAAGACTCCAGTCCAAACAACACACACCATGTTCTCTACATCTCTACTGCTCCTGCTGGCAGCTGCTTCTTGTGAGTGCTTTATCAAATTCATTCATTTACTAGATGAAGAATAAAGGTGCAGCATATATTGTGTGAGATATCACCATGTGTTTTCCTCCACAGATGTGCATGGTGAGGAACTGACTCAGCCTGCTTCCATGACAGTCCAGCCAGGCCAGAGTCTCTCCATCCAGTGCAAGGTTTCATATTCAGTTACGAGCTATTATACAGCTTGGATTCGACAACCTGCAGGAAAAGGTCTGGAGTGGATTGGATACATCGATACTGGTGGGAGTACAGCTTACAGTGAGAAACTGAAAAATAAGTTCAGCATCTCCAGAGACACTTCTACTAACACAATAACAATTGGAGGACAGAACATGCAGACTGAAGACACAGCTGTGTATTACTGCGCTCGTTACACACAGTGAGACAGAATAGTGGATTCCTCTTACAAAAACCTTATGAGACATGTTATAGACATCCTCTCAGTGTAACTAATAAATCATCTCAGTCATACTTTCACTTTCTTCCACTGGAATGAAGTCAGAATCGTTTGCAGCATTTTAAAACACAGTCACACAAAGTCATTTTTAAATAAATAAAAAAATATATATATTGAAAGAGTCTTCATTCTGAACCATTATTAATCCCTTCATTTTACAGGATTTTTAACCAGCAGTTGGAATCAGTGTTTAATGAGTGGATTCAGGAATAATACAGCACGTTTCCAGCAGTGTGTTGTGTTTAACACACAGTCTGTTCTCATAGTCTGAGCTTTAATAACTGAAACAACTGAAGGAGGCAGCAGAGCTCAACAAATAAAGTGAAAAAAAGTGAATCCACAAACTGCATTCTGTATGAGACTCATTCAGTATCAGTCATTATCAGACAAACATCTACATTTTCTCTTCTTTTTCACTCTTTCCATAATGTGTGATTGGTTATTTGTGTTGTTAAACACAGGTTGGACAAATAAAAACACTATAATTTAGTTTTCTTACTATTAATTCACCTGATAGTGTATAAACTTACTAATTAACACAATGCTTAAAATTCTTATTGGTTCAAACATAAACTCAAGCTGCAGTGATAGATATCTCTAAAAAAATACAGACATGTTTAAAAGATGGGAAAGTTCTTTCATTTATATTTATATATATATAATCCATCCCATGTTGACCCTAAGATAAGGAGTGTCTCTATGCAAATGTCCTCCTCTGTTATATACAGTATTTAAGCAACAAAGACCAAGAGCTTTTACTTCTTCTGCTCCAACACACACCATGATCTCTACATCCCTACTGCTGCTGCTGCTGGCAGCCGTACACTGTAAGTGTTTTTACATTTGACATGTAATACAGTTTTGGTTCCTTAAAGCTTTTTGCTTTTACATCATTAAAATAACTTTTCTTTAACAGGTGTTCACAGTGTTGAGCTGATCCAGACCGGATCCACAGTATTAACTCCTGGTCAGTCACTGACTCTGACCTGTAAAGTGTCTGGATATTCATTAACTGATAGCAGCCACCGTACATACTGGATACGACAACCTGCAGGAAAAACTCTGGAGTGGGTCGGAGGTATATATGGTGATGGTAACACTTACTACAGTGAGAAACTGAAAAGCAGGTTTCAGGCTTCCAGAGACACGTCCAGCAGCACAATGACATTAACAGGACAGAACATGCAGACTGAAGACACAGCTGTGTATTACTGCGCTCGTAAACCACAGTGAGATGAATAAACAACATCCCTGTATAAAAACTCCAAGTACACTGAAACAAAATTCTTCTCCACCTGCATCTTATGAGTTTTCCCCAACCACCACACAATTATCCATTTTTATTTTCCATCACACATCCTATATTCTGACAGAAAATAATAAATGATTACAGACAAAGACAGATGGAGAAATGTTTTTACAACTTTTTCGTATTTGTAGTACAAATAATTTTCAATTTTACTGACAGTGCAACAGTAAAGGTTTACCTTTGGTCCTTATCTGTATCCTGTATATTTAAACTGCAACTGCTTTAAGGCCTGTGATGGTCACTTTTTCTTTATTCACACCATCTAACCAACAAGTTGAAGATCTAATGACTGTCCTAATGTGTGTCCTAAATATAAGATCATGTTCTCTTGGGATTTACAATAAAGTCATAAACACTGACTGAGTCATTCTACGAAACGGGTGCCCTCCAAAAAAAACCATATCCCACCTCAGGCACAAAATCCTTAATAATATTATCAATTTTATTCTGATAAATAAAACCGGATAATGTGTCTGATAAATAAAACCGGATAATATGTATACCATAAGAGTAGTAAAACAAGAAATATATTTTTAAAATCTAATGTTTTCCTAATAGTAAAATATCCCTTTTTTGGAACCCATCAATAGAAAGTCTGTAATTTTAATTTAAATAATTATTCTTAGTTTTTTATTCTTGAAATATGAATTTGACATTTCAATGGCCTCATTGTTTTTACTTAAGGTCGTCAAAGTGACCACTAGGGGATGACCCAGAAACAAGCTTCATTTCATCTTTAAAGCATCAAATCCTCTAAAAACACGAAAAAACCTATTTACCTAGTAAGGTTTATACTCTCAATATTTTTTTAAGCCCACACACAAAGCACAATATGATTCACAGCCTTCATACAATTAGAAAAAAAAATTGGAGAAAACTGACCTAGGTGGCGCTAGACCGGTTTTTCCCTTACCTTTAGACGCTGCCCTTTCTTCACTGGGGTAATATATTCCAAAACAAATATTCCACAAAAATCCACACAGGTCCAATGAACTGGAATCTGTAAGCCTCCAAAACGCTCTGGTCGCGCCGCAAATATTCCGTTTGTGTTCCGAAAACTGGAAACAGTAGTGCGCCACCATCTCGTTTTGCCGCTCTAACGTCTCATTGGGGTATTCAAAAATTCTAAATTTATGTCATCCTCACTTGAGCCAATCGGTGCTTGTATTGCAGAGATAGACGGCTGGGAAGCCAATGATGTCATGACATCATTTTTGGGAACCCGCCTTTGACTGACAATTACTCCTTCCAATAGCAATGAAATGGGCTGGGACCTTTACAGCTCTTTAGCCAATAAGCAGACGATTCCAACGATATGCAACATGCTGCGTCTCCTCTGCCAGGATCTGCGTGAAAAAGCTGCGCAGAAGAATTCTTGCGTAATCCCTGACCTTTTGTCCCTCTCACAGCTCAGGGTGTCAAGTTACAGGCCTGTTTTCACACCAGAGTGATAGACAGAGAGTCTCTGCTTGTTTATGGCCTTTTAAACTGAGCCTGCAGTCTTTTAATTCAAAGTTATACAGTAAACAAGTACACAAAAACACTGGACCAGACGACCATGTCTGTAGAAAAATATTTTTATTGAAGCCATTTTTGAGTCTTTTGACTTGAATTTTTTTTTGGTGAAAGCCAAGACATGTGGCTCTGACCCTCAGTTGTTATTTGGTCCCTAACATGTTCCAGAGAAATAAGATTAATCAGTTTATCAGGTAAACAACTCGGGCGGAAATGAAAACTTTCCATTCTAGCCTCTGTACCTTTGTGGCAGTAAGGCCTAGAATCAATCTGACACTTGTATCTGAAACTAGAGAATCTTTCCAATGAGACCAGGCTCACCCCTGTGTGTTAAAGTATGTGGGAGCTGTACCACTTTTTGTTGGGTAGGTCATGTAGGCGAAAAACCTGCAATAGGGGGCGAGAGCCACCAAGGAACATTTTTCTCTGTGATTATTGACACCTGTAGAAGATCAGCATAACAATATGTAAATGAATATGTAAAACGTTCCCTTTACAGCTACTTATAGAGAAATATCAGCCACGGTCACTGTGGGCAGCTTCATCCTGTGAGTTTCACTTCACTAATGATCTCAGAGCTGTAAATTAGTAAATTCCTGCAGTTATAACCTACTGTACATAGATTTTTGACTGGAATTGTGACATGTCTTTTTTTCAGATGTGGAATGTGCAGTAGAGCTCACTCAGGACACCTCAGTGATGTTAAAGCCTGGAGATTCTTTAATCCTCAGCTGTAAAGTATCCGGTTACTCACTTACTGATGGCAGCTACGCCACAGCTTGGATCCGACATCCTGCAGGGAAAACTCTGGAATGGATAAACAACATTTGGGGAAGTGGAACCATGTATCATAAAGAGTCTCTAAAAAACAAGTTCAGTATTTCTAAAAATGCCTCCAGCAGCACGGTGACACTGAGAGGACAGAACATGCAGACTGAAGACACAGCTGTGTATTACTGCGCTCGTCATCCACACAGTGACACAACAAGCTGCAGTGCTGCACAAAAACCTCATCACAATTCACTTCTTTAATTAAATAACGACTACATTTTACTGAGTAACTAATCCCCATATTACAAATATTTCAGCATAGACACCAACACTGGCATTAATAAGATAAAACAATAAAAGTTTGTTACGTTAACTTTACAATCTACACGAAAATTAATATCCCATGAAAAATCCCATGAAATTAAATGTGATCTGTGAACATTGTATAATTTGATCATGAATTTCTGGTAATGTACAAATTAAAAGGAAAAAAACAAACACAAAGTTTTTTGATTATCTCACCAAATTATTTTTATTAACAGATCATTGGAAAACCAGAATTAGCTAAAACATATAAACTTTAACATTTTTATTTCATGTTTTAAATTATCATTGAAACGAATATTGATTTCCCAATTAACTAATTAATTAAAACAAATGGTTTACTATGTTACTGCTGATACTGTATCTGAGTGTTTTCTCTCTTTTAAACCTTTCTGATAAAAATGTTCAGTTTCTGAATTCCTACTTTTTTTGCAGCAGCAGGAGGAACATATAATATTTTGTATTTGCACCTGTAGGGGGCAGCAGCTGCTTGTTTTTGACAAGGATTCATGAAACTATGAAATCTAACAGCTGAAGTGTGTTTATGCAAATTCACCCTGTTATTAAAAAAAGCCTCTTGCAGTTTGAAGTTTGTGTCACACGACTGAATCAAAGAGCATGATGATGGGGCTGAGGGTCACTCAGTACTACATCTTTGTTATAATGTTAACCAAAGGTACCTGAGACTTCTGTACTGTATATTTATTCCCTCAGAATATCTTGACTGTGTTTATGATGATGTTTGTTATGTTTTATCTGCTAGGTGTCAGCAGTGATGAGATCAGACTGGACCAGTCTCCTGCTGTTGTAAAGAGACCTGGAGAAACTGTGAAGATCTCCTGTAAGATACACGGATATTCAATGACAAGCAGCTACATACACTGGATCAGACAGAAAACAGGGAAAGCTCTGGAATGGCTTGGCTGGATGAGTACAGGTAATAATGCAGCAATATATGCAGAGTCTGTGAAGAACCAGCTCACTTTAACAGAAGACGTCTCAGCAAGCACACAGTACTTAGAGGCCAAGAGTCTGAGGACAGAGGACACTGCGGTTTATTACTGCGCCCGAGACCCAACAGTGACTGAAGCTGAGGAAGCAGCTGTACTAAAACCAGACACACATTGTAACTGAACTAACTGAAGTTGCTTAAATTATAATTGTAAGACAGATGAACACGGTTTGTATCTATTTATTGCTCCAATTATCTATACTGTAAATGTACCTGGATATAACCCTAAAGTGGGCGTGGCCTAAAATAATTATCAGGAATGAAAATCTAGATAAACCCTGTTTCTATGATCCTGGAAACACTTGAAAGCCACAGGTAGAAATGGCAGCTCTGTCAGCATGCTGTGTGACATCCCATTCCCAATACACACTGTAATACACACATCATAGTGTGATTACACAATGTAATACACACATCACAGTCACAATACACACTGTAATACACACATCACAGTCACAATACACACATCACAGTCACAATACACATTGTAATACACACATCCCAGTCCCAATATACACTGTATTACACAGATCACAGTCACAATACACACTGCAACACACAACTCAGTCTCCCATCCCAGTCATCCCGTTCCCAATTTAACTCATTGGATGGATGATTGATTTTTTTGGATTCTGCAAAAATGATTCATATTTAACAACAATATTCTGTGTATTTTAGGAATTCTACAGTTTGACTCACTTTGACTCACAGTTTGACTCACTTATTTTTATGCATTTATGTGTATCACAGTGCAAATAAAATTCAAACCCAAGCAGCAGAAGTGTTAGGGAGCGTTAACTAATACTACAAACAGAACAGTTTGTGACCTGACAATGTGAAACTTACAGTCATTTATTTTAACTTACAGTTATTTTAATGTTACAAGAGCATCATAATCTTAGAATTACATTTTAAAAAAAACTAACTAACTAAAATAAAATAGATTTTAATTAAATATTTATTTTCCAAATCTACAGGGAGCCGCAGCAGAGGGATGAAAGAGCCACTTGTGGCTCCAGAGTCGCGCGTTGCCGACCCCTGGTGTATAAATCTACTCAATAACACCTGCCTTAAGCTTCTTATTAGTTCAAACATAAACTCAAGCTGCAGTGATAGATATCTCTAAAAAATACAGACATGCTTAAAAGATGAGAAGGTTTTCTCATCTAAGAATCCATCCCATGTGGACCCTAAGATAAGGAGTGTCTCTATGCAAATGTCCTCCTCTGTTATATATTTAAGCAACAAAGACCAAGAGCTTTTACTTCTTCTGCTCCAACACACACCATGATCTCTACATCCCTACTGCTGCTGCTGCTGGCAGCCGTACACTGTAAGTGTTTTTACATTTGACATGTAATACAGTTTTCGTTCCTTAAAGCTTTTTGCTTTTACATCATTAAAATAACTTTTCTTTAACAGGTGTTCACAGTGTTGAGCTGATCCAGACCGGATCCACAGTATTAACTCCTGGTCAGTCACTGACTCTGACCTGTAAAGTGTCTGGATATTCAGTAACTGATAGCAGCTACTGTACAGACTGGATACGACAACCTGCAGGAAAAACTCTGGAATGGATCGGATGTATATGTGGTAGTGGTAACACTTACTACAGTGAGAAACTGAAAAGCAGGTTTCAGGTATCCAGAGACACGTCCAGCAGCACAGTGACATTAACAGGACAGAACATGCAGACTGAAGACACAGCTGTGTATTACTGCGCTCGTGAACCGCACAGTGAGACGAATAAACAACATCCCTGTATAAAAACTCCTCATTCAGTGTTCACAATAACAGGACACAAGACACAACACTGATCTATCCGAGTCTAAATAAAAAACAATAATCCAACAAATGATCACAAAAAGTTTCAAGCTAGTTATTTGATTAAGTTATTAGTGTTTACTTAAATCCATAATATTATATCTCTAACATTGCTGCACATCATAAAGACTATTATAATCATATCACTATCATGAACTTTATAGACTTTTGTGTCTTTGACTAATAAAAATCCCAACACAAATGAGAATTTGTGTGAACATATCTGAGAAAGTGTGAGAGCATTATTCCATGACTATAGAAATGTAAAACTTGTTCTGTTATCATGATCCCAATCTTCTCAGTCATAGATAATAATCCTCAAAGGTAAATTCAGTATTTAATCCTTGATGCATATTTTCACATATGATCCACTATTACTCCATCAGATGAATCTCCTCCTCATGATTTAAATACATTTCAGATACATTCTCCTCCCATCATCAGCAGATAAACAAATCCAAGTGTCAGAGCTGGATCTCACTCTATTTATATGATGTGATGGTGTCTGTTAAACTTTGGAGAACAGAGAAGACTCCAGTCCAAACAACACACACCATGTTCTCTACATCTCTACTGCTCCTGCTGGCAGCTGCTTCTTGTGAGTGCTTTATCAAATTCATTCATTTACTAGATGAAGAATAAAGGTGCAGCATATATTGTGTGAGATATCACCATGTGTTTTCCTCCACAGATGTGCATGGTGAGGAACTGACTCAGCCTGCTTCCATGACAGTCCAGCCAGGCCAGAGTCTCTCCATCCAGTGCAAGGTTTCATATTCAGTTACGAGCTATTATACAGCTTGGATTCGACAACCTGCAGGAAAAGCTCTGGAGTGGATTGGAAGCATCTGGAGTGGTGGGGGTACATACTACAGTGACAAACTGAAAAATAAGTTCAGCATCTCCAGAGACACTTCTACTAACACAATAACAATTGGAGGACAGAACATGCAGACTGAAGACACAGCTGTGTATTACTGCGCTCGTGATCGACACAGTGACACAACAAGCTGCAGTGCTGCACAAAAACCTCATCACAATTCAATTCTTTAATTAAATAACAAATACATTTTACTGAGTAACTAATCACCATACAGTATTACAAATATTTCAGCATAGACACCAACACTGGCATTAATAAAATAAATAAATAAAAGTTTGTTACGTTAACTTTACAATCTAAACGAAAAATTAATACAAATCCCATGAAATTAAATGTGAAATGTGAACATTGTATAATTTGATCATGAATTTCTGGTAATGTACAAATTAAAAGGAAAAAAACAAACACAAAGTTTTTTGATTATCTCACCAAATTATTTTTATTAATTGATCATTGGAAAACCAGAATTAGCTAAAACATATAAACTTTAACATTTTTATTTCATGTTTTAAATTATCATTGAAACTAATATTGATTTCCCAATTAACTAATTAATAAAAACAAATGATTTACTATGTTACTGCTGATACTGTATCTGAGTGTTTTCTCTCTTTTAAACCTTTCTGATAAAAATGTTCAGTTTCTGAATTCCTACTTTTTTTTTTTTTTTTTTTGCAGCAGGAACATATACAATTTTGCATATGCACCTGTAGGGGGCAGCAGCTGCTTATTTTTGAGAAGGATTCATGAAATCTAACAGCTGAAGTGTGTTTATGCAAATTCACCCTGTTATTAAAAACAGCCTCTTGCAGTTTGAAGTTTGTGTCACACGACTGAATCAAAGAGCATGATGATGGGGCTGAGGGTCACTCAGTACTACATCTTTGTTATAATGTTAACCAAAGGTACCTGAGACTTCTGTACTGTTTATTTCTTCCCTCAGAATATCTTGACTGTGTTGATGATGATCTTTGTTATGTTTTATCTGCTAGGTGTCAATAGTGATAAGATCAGACTGGACCAGACTCCTGCTGTGGTAAAGAGACCTGGAGAAACTGTGAAGAAATGGATATTCAATGACAAGCCACAACATACACTGGATCAGACAGAAACCAGGGAAAGCTCTGGAATGGCTTGGCAGGATGGATACAGGCAATAATGATGTAACAAATGCAGAATCTGTAAAGAACCAGCTCACTTTAACAGAAGACGTCTCAGCAAGTACTTAGAGGCCAAGAGTCTGAGGACAGAGGACACTGCGGTTTATTACTGTGCCTGAAGTTCTACCGTGACTGAAGCTGAGGAAGCAGCTGTACTAAAACCAGAAACATTGTAACTGAACTAACTGAAGTTGCTTAACTTATAATTGTAACACCGATGAACACAGTTTGATTCTATTTATTGCTCCAATTATCTATAAATATACCTGGATATAACCCTAAAATGGGCGTGGCCTAAACTAATTATCAGGAATGAAACTCTAGATAAACCCTGTTTCTATGCTCCTGGAAACACTTGAAAAAACCACAGGAAGAAATGGCAGCTCTGTCAGCATGCTGTGTGACATCCCATTCCCAATACACACTAATACACACATCACAGTCTGACTACACACTGTAATAGACACATCACAGTCCCAATATACACTGTATTACACAGATCACAGTCACAATACACACTGCAACACACATCCCAGTCTTCCATCCCAGTCATCCCAGTCCCAATTTAACTCATTGGATGGATGATTGATTTTTTTGGATTCTGCAAAAGTGATTCATATTTAACAACAATATTTTGTGTATTTTAGGAATTCTACAGTTTGACTCACTTACATTTTTATGCATTTATGTGTATCACAGTGCAAATAAAATTCAAACCCAAGCAGCAGGAGTGTTAGGGAGCGTTAACTAATACTACAAACAGAACAGTTAGTGACCTGACAATGTGAAACTTACAGAAATAGTTTATTCCCCTCGTCTGTTCCTCTGTGGATGTTTTTATATCTCTAGTGGGTGTGTCATGCAAACCAAATCCTGTGTTTGAACCATTTATGCTGAAACATTCAGCCCAACAACATAGCAGCAGTGTGTGTTCATTTACAGCAGCAGGAATCATTTTAATTCTTTGAGATGGGACTGTAATGACCGAGACAACACCTGAGACGTGTACTTTACAAAGAGGTTTACTGCATACTCTACTTAGCAACACTACATGCTTTCTGTTCCAATAACACAACAGCAAACAACGTTATTTCTTAAAGAGGCAGTACAACACTACATCCCTCCCTTTGTTTTAAAAGAAAAATGTCAAAACATGACAACAATAACAAGTTATCCTAGACATGTTTGTTATTGATAAGACTTGAGAGAACTGGGAATGCATTTTCTCGAAATTATGTTAGCTTAAATACTCAATAGAATTATAGTACATTCAGCATTATAAACACATTACCTAACTGTGACTAGAAAAATTAGAACATATTAACTTTCTTTTTAATGTTATAACTGTTCCTCATAGTGCTTTAATCTTAGTTCATCAAGTGTTCCATCCATTAGCTTTCGAGGCCTTTTCCTATTCTTTCTTTTGGGATAACGTCGTTCTCGTTGCTCAGGATTTTCGGGAACATTTGGAGGTCTTCTTTGTTCTTGAGGTCTGTCTCCATAATCGAATTCATCCATTTCATCACCAGAAACATCACAGAGTGGTACATGTACTCTTTGTTTCAGGGGTTTAAAGTGTGAGGTGTTTCTTGTAATGATGTGTTGTCATCTCTGTGCTGTTATCATTGTGCCTTTTGTTTTTATCACTGTGTATGGTTTGGGTTATATGGTGTTTTGAGTTTTCCATTCGTCTTTTCACAAATGAGTACAGATGGCAAGGGCTTCCCTCTCTGTCTGTGAGCATCGTTGTTCAACTGGGGTTAATGCTCTACTAGCATAAGCGACAACGTAGGTGTGATCTGTGGTTCTAGTATGCCTCGTAGACCAACGGGACTAGCATCGACAATGGCGTTGGTTTCTCTGTCAGGATGGAAGTAACTCATTACAGGAGCATTCACCAGGTTGTGTTTGAGTGTTTTCAGTGCATCTCTTTGTTCTTTTCCCCATATCCACTTTGAGTCTTTCTTGAGAGGTTGAGTTGTTGATGAATAGTTAGGAATGAATCTCACACTGTAGTTGGCCATACCTAGTAAACTTCTCATCTCACTTTGGTTTAGTGGGGATGGCATGTCTGTGATCGCCTCAATTTTTTTGTGGTCTGGCGAGATACTTTTGTTGGAAAAGAGGTATCCGAAAAACTCAAGGGACGTTTTGTGAAATTCAAATTTGCTTTTGTTGATCGTCAGATTGTTTTCATGTAGCCGTTGGAAGACTGCTTCGAGGGATCTGTTGTATGCGTCAGCTGTGGTACCATATACCAGAATGTCATCACTGAAATTTTGAACTCCAGGGAAGCCTTGTAGGACCTGTTGGATGGTGTTTTGGAAGACCAGCAGCTGATGATATACCAAAAATGAGTCTTGTGTATCTTCTTAACCCAACATGTGTGGAAAATGTTGTGATGTATCTGGATTCAGGTGCCAATTCGAGTTGGTGATATCCTGAATTGAGATCCAGTTTGGAGAACATTACCATGCCGTTTAGGTCATGAATAATGTCATCAACGGTTGGTGAAATGTGTCTCTCTCTCTCTCAATACAGCTTGATTTGGTAGTCTCATGTCAACACAAATTCGTATTTTCTCAGGGTTTTTTGGCTTTGGCATCGCAACAATAGGTGAAACCCAAGGTGTTGGACCCTCTACCTTTTCTATGATTCCTTCATCTTCCAGAAGTTGCAGTTCCTTCTCGACTTTCTTTCGAACATGGAAAGGAATTCTGCGATGTGGTTGAGCAATAGGTTTGACTGTGTCGTCAATGTATAGCTTGACTTGAACATTTTTCAGCTTTCCTATGCCATTTGTGATGTTTGGGTACTTTGACAAGAGCTGGTCAGCGACAGAAGTTGTAGGTTGAATTATGTCTGTAGAAAGAACAATGTGAATGAGTCCAAGTTCAGTAGCCGTTTTGAGACTGAGCAGAGACCCATGATCTCCTTCAACTACATAGACTGTTGCCTCAGTGGTTTTTCCATGTGCTGAGATGTTTGTAGTTAGCTTTCCTAGTAGTGGAAGTGGTTGTTGTTTACCATATGGCAGTATTTTCTTGTTGGTTGGTTGTAGTTTTGTTGACATTTTGATTTTGTCATGTGCGTTTTTGTCTAGCAGGTTGACTGTAGCACCTGTGTCTATTAATATATCTAGAGGTTGTTGGGCTATACAGACTTTTGTCATTGGTTGTTTGATATTTGTATGTTCTTGTGTGACATATTCATGGTCTGTGCTTGAAGTTGTATCTGGCTCCAGTGTTTTTGTCGGTGGGCTGTTTTCACTTAGCTTTACTGCTCTCACCTTCTGCGAGATGTCCTGTCTTTGTCGTGGCTGTGTGTATCTTTCGTTGTCCCGCTCCATCCGTGGTCTGCTGAAACAACAACGAGCAAAGTGATTTGGTTTACCACATAGTTTGCATGACGCTCCTTTAGCTGGGAATGTTAACTGTCCTCCAGGATGCGGGAAAGGGCCACCACAGTTCCTGCATGTGGTTTTCTCTGTGTTATTTTCTGTTGGTGGTTTGTATGTGCTCTCTTACTGAGGTTTGTTTTTGGTATAGCTGCAACACTTTCGAAGGTATTAGCCTGTGTGCCATTTTCAATTCCAGCCACCTGCTGCTCTGAAGTTTCAAATGCTCTGGCAAAGTCTAGCAATTGTTTTAATGTGAGATTATTATCCCTCAATGCTCTTCTTCACAATCGAGATGATGTGCATGTGAGTATGATCTGAGATTTTATTTACATACTTTCTGTTCCTATAACACAACAGCAATTGATACCGGGAACGTTAATTCTTAAAGAGGCAGTACAACACTAGAGCGACTAGGCAGAGTTTTGAGTTACTTTACTCTAGTAATCTTCATTCAATGTTAGTATTATTATTTATTTCCTATAGAGAAATGACTTAACAATTTTCTACTTTTTTTGTTTTTGGTTTTTACTTTAACAGCTATCTTTGTGTGTACTTGTAGATTCCTGCAGTCAGACACTGATCGAGTCTGATCCAGTGATCATCAAACCTGATCAGTCTCATAAACTGACCTGCACAGCATCTGGATTAGACATTAGAAGCCATTACTTGGCTTGGATCATACAGGCACCTGGAAAAGGACTGGAATGGCTAGCAAGCATCTACAGTGGTAGTAGTAACATATATCACTTCAGTGCTGTTAAGGGCCACTTCACCATCTCCAGAGACAACAGTAAGATGCAGGTGTATCTGCAGATGAACAACATGAAGACAGAAGACACTGCAATTTATTACTGTGCCCGTGACACACAGTGATACTTCCCCATAGACATCAGAACAAAAACACAGACTTACTACAGACACATGACAAACCCACATTTTCACAGTGTGACAGAGTGAGAAATATGGAAACAGTTTAAAATCCGAGGATGAAAGTCATTTACATACTAAATCTAACTTACAGATTCAGTGTTAAATAAATACAAACTAATTTAAACACCAAGGAACATTTTTCACTGTGATTATTGACACCTGTAGAAGACCAGCATAACAATATGCAAATGAATATGTAAAATGTTCCCCTTACAGCTACATATAGAGAAATATCAGCCACGGTCACTGTGGGCTCTGGAGAGTTTAGCACTGCTTTTAGTTATACGATGTTCCTTCCAGTTCTGCTGCTGCTGGCAGCTTCATCCTGTGAGTTTCACTTCACTAATGATCTCAGAGCTGCTAGTAAATTCCTGCAGTTATAACCTACTGTACATAGATTTTTGACTGGAATTGTGACATGTCTTTTTTTCAGATGTGGAATGTGCAGTAGAGCTCACTCAGGACACCTCAGTGATGTTAAAGCCTGGAGATTCTTTAATCCTCAGCTGTAAAGTATCCGGTTACTCACTTACTGATAACAGCTACGCCACAGCTTGGATTCGACATCCTGCAGGGAAAACTCTGGAATGGATAAATTACATTTGGGGGGGTGGAAGCACGTATCATAAAGAGTCTCTAAAAAGCAAGTTCAGTATTTCTAAAGATGCCTCCAGCAGCACGGTGACACTGAGAGGACAGAACATGCAGACTGAAGACACAGCTGTGTATTACTGCGCTCGTAATGCACACAGTGACACAACAAGCTGCAGTGCTGCACAAAAACATCATCACAATTCACTTCTATAATTAAATAACTACATTTTACTGAGTAACTAATCCCTACATTCCAAACACTTTATACATTATTTAAAAACTTCTCAAACAATTAGGAATACAATGAATTATAAATTGTTTGTGAACATTTAATTAGAAGATAAACTATCTGCAGTGTTTGATATGATGAAGATTTCTGTAAAGATATTTTGGTGTTGTTGGAAGGAATCTCCAGTGTCAGAGCGAGATCAGTGTTTAAGCTGTGACTTTATTTTCAGCATGAGAAAGTCTTCAGGACAGAAAAGTTTGTACTTTTTCCTCAGTATCAAGATAAGTGTTGAGGGAAGGACTGTTTCTAGCTGTAATAATGAACATGATAACAGGAAATAACTTGTTTTTCTGGCCCTAATACAAGTTTAAGCATAACTATGAATAAATAATGAAAGAAAAGAATTGTAAATGGTGCTGAATAAAAGACTTCATGTTGTGATGATAACAGAAACTCTGCTTTGATTCATTGTTGATTATTTTTCTGTAACAAAACCTCCCCAAGTGTTTTATTCCTTACTTTCTGTCACTGAGCTTTACTCCTTCTCAATACAGGAGCAGGAGAAAGCCGTCTGTGTGAAATAAACCATCACCACGTAACCATTCCTACATTTAGGTTTCCTAATGTGTTCCTTAGATGAGTGAGGTGTCTTCTAAAAATGATTCGATTTGGTTCCCTTTCTGATAGAGAAACATTCTGTTGTAGAGATTTACATAGTACCTTATCATCCACACATCTATCCAGTGAGCAGCGTGTGGTTGTGGGTTGAACACCTCCATAGTGGTCATGGACGCTCCATATTTACATTATGACATCTTTACGTATTTGACTGGAGGCAAATCAGCTCTAGGACAATGATTGTGATGACTAGTTGGGACTATTCATGCTTTTATTCCTCCTGATTGTGATGCCAGCTGCAGGAACACTACAGGTCAATGGTTCATTTCCTGAATTTAGAAACACAGAGTCTGTTCAGCAGCACAGAATCTGATGAGAGATCAAACTGAAATGTAGATGTTTAATGCAGCATCACTACTACAAACTCCTGGAATTAAAAATCACCTGTAGGGGGCAGCAGCTGCTTGTTATCAAGAAGGATTCATGAAACTATGAAACCTAACAGCTGAAGTGTGTTTATGCAAATTCACCCTGTTATAATACAAAAACATCCTCTTGCTCACCCAAAGTTCAGATTCAGACATGTTCATATTCCGGTTCTTTAAATGACTCTGTAAATAAACTGCAGCTCATTTTCCCCGTCTGCGTCTGCAGGTTTTATGTGTTCAGGAGTCCAGAAGAGAACAAATGTCTGTGCTCTTATTAATAGAGAACAAAACTACTGGAATTAGAGGTGTAAGGATATATATACTGTAACTAATCATATAATCATTCAGTATCACGAGACAATAATCAGGGTAATGTATTCAGTCACTCGGTCATCATTAGGAAGTGTTTTATTGGGTCAGAGTGCAGGCTCCAGAGTCCATCCCAGGAACACTGAGCGTACATTCTGGTCATGTTACACATTCACACACTCATTCACACCGAGGGGCAATTTAGAGAAGACAGCAGCTTGCACAGAGAACTCGCATTAGCATGAAAACCGTACTGTTAGGGGGAGTTTGTTAAAAATTGATGGTTGATATTACAGAGCATTTGAATAGACTGACCAAATTATTGCAAGGACGCAAAAGGTTGTAACCGTATTATGACAGCATACGTGCATTCAAGTTAAAGCTCACGTTATGGGAGACACAGATAGCAAGCGGTGACCCTGCTCATTTTCCCTGTCTAAGAGATGTGTGCACAGCAAGTGTTAATCCTGATGTGAGACAGTACAAATACAAGCTTTCAGGGTTGCTGAGGGAGTTTGAGAACTGATTTCAGGTCTTTAGCAAACTCGAGACAGAATTCGCAGTTTTTCGCTCACCATTCACAGTCAGAGCTTCCGGTGTGCCCATTGATATGCAACTTGAAATACTGTAACTGATTTGCAGTGTGATGAAAAGTTGAAGGATAAATTTGCCTCTGTGGGCTTGGTCACATTTTATCAGTATCTCCTGCCAAGCTATCTTAAATTAAAAGCACTGGATGCAAAAATGTTGTGCATGTTATGAACATTAATAAAACGAAGTTGCGCTCAAAGCTCACACATAAGCACCTAAATGAGATTCTGGCTGCTACTCAGGACATAATGCCTGATATTGATGCACTTGTGCAGAATAAAAGATGCCAAGTTTCAGGAGCAAATTGATAAAATAAATTTGCTTACTTTAAAAAACATACATACTTAAGTATAAATTAACAATTTTTACAAAGATTTTCTTTTTAAAACAGCTGCCACTTAAGATTTTAAGTGTGTGCATTCAATTCATGTATTTAGAATTGCTTCCTGGAATTGAAAATTGAATTTTAAACAATTTCTATATTCTGATGTTTGATTTATGTTAACATGCAGGACAGTGTTTTTAAGTTCCACAAACCTGTGACTAAATGTTTTGCACCATTGTACAATAACTGTGTTCAGTTTTTATGCATAATGCACTTAAATAAATGTTAAACTGGGTAAAAGTGTTGTTGAAATTGCACATAATACTTAGGTTGTTCATAATATATTATTGTCAAAGGACAATTCATTTAATATAAACATTTTCATAATTTACTTGTTCTTTGCACTAATACAAAGACAAAAGTGGACTTATTGTTAGTTCTATGTAATATTGCTATGAGATTACTGGTCTGGCCCCACTTGAGATCAGATTAACCTGTATGCGGCCCCCAGACTAAATCGAGATTGACACCCCTAATCTAGAGGGTTTCAGCCTATACCAGAATGAACGTCATGTTCGGTTACACGGTTTGATTATAATGTTCAATGTAGTCAACACAGCAATGTTTTGTCTGAAACACATGATGTTTTTATATCTCTAGTGGGTGTGTCATGCAAACCAAATCCTGTGTTTGAACCATTTATGCTGAAACATTCAGCCCAACAACATAGCAGCAGTTTGTGTTCATTTACAGCAGCAG
The DNA here is from genome assembly GCF_022655615.1 of Tachysurus fulvidraco. NCBI lineage: Eukaryota > Metazoa > Chordata > Actinopteri > Siluriformes > Bagridae > Tachysurus > Tachysurus fulvidraco. Next base: position 3,714,261 of record NC_062532.1, read on the forward strand.
GAATCATTTTAATTCTTTGAGATGGGACTAGGCAGAGTTTTGTGTTACTTTACTCTAGTAATCTTCATTCAATGTTAGTATTATTATTTATTTCATATAGAGACACGATTTAACATTTTTCTATTTTTCTTCCTTTTTTTTACTTTAACACCTATGTTTGTGTCTTCTTGCAGATTCCTGCAGTCAGACACTGATCGAGTCTGATCCAGTGATCATCAAACCTGATCAGTCTCACAAACTGACCTGCACAGCCTCTGGATTAGACATTAGTGGCTATTACATGTTTTGGATCAGACAGGTGCCTGGAAAAGGGCTGGAATGGGTTGCATATATCTCAAGTAGCAGTAGTGACATAAATTACTCCAGTGCTGTTAAGGGCCGCTTCACCATCTCTAGAGACAACAGTAAGAAGCAGGTGTATCTACAGATGAACAGCATGAGGACAGAAGACACTGCAGTTTATTACTGTGCCCGTCACACACAGTGATACTTCCCCTTAGACATCAGTACAAAAACACAGACTTGCTATAGACACATGACAAACCCACTTTTCCATATTTATGGAGGTTAAAACACCAAAATGCTTACAGTGTCTCTGACTTGCACGTTACCACTTGCTGATGTTGCCCCCTTGGACAAAGACGATCACACTTTTTGATTTTTCTGTAGATTTATTTGCCCCGTTCGTTCTTTTATTATTTTATGCCACAGATTCAGGGTCAGAACACACATTCATGTTACAACATCCGCATGCATACACTGTTTTTTTTTTTTTTTTCTTCTACACTCTTGTGTTTTTGTGTCTACCGCGCCACCACCAGTATGGGTTCACTATATTTTTCCTTACCATTTTTTTTAACAAATTGTCTAACAATAAACATACAACAACAAGTATAAACAAATTAAATAACTATCTGAGTTATTTGAGGTCACTACACCCCCCCCCCACTAAAAGTAATCAAATGAGTCCAAAACATGAATTCCACTAACAGTATCATGTAGCTGCTTCCTCGAAGCTTAAGAATAAAATCAATATCTTCTACCATACAACTGTGACATTACTACAATCATCTAACTTATAGGCTTTATGTGTGTTGAGAGCTGTCTTGTCTTTAGGCTCACTCGTGGGCCCCCCAGAACATCCTCTATTGACAACTGGACCCAACCACATACACCTCCACAATGTACTGGTACATTTTAAATGTCACTTCAGTATTACAATAATCTATTAATCTGTCTGTTTCTGGTAGAGGTTCTTCTCATAGGTTCTAATGTCAAGTCACCATCTCCAAGCTTGACTTCTCCTACAGATCCTTCCTCTCTCCTTGAAGATCTACCAACACCTCTTCATCAGACTCCTCTGGACACTCCTCCTGATCAGGGAAGTTTATAGGTTCATCAACGATTACTTTTACATGAGGTTTCTTTTCAGGTTTCCTGTTTCTCTCCGCTCTTCTCTATTGTGAAATTCAACTGCACATGGATCCAGATGTGTTCCGGTTCTCTGCGTTGGAACCTACAAGTCAAACTCCTTGTCCCTGGAACTTTCGTTGCTGTCAAGGTGAGTATTCTGCCTTGAGCATGTGACCTGTTTTGACCTGTTACTCTGACATCCTTTTCTTTCCTGATGAACATCAACTGTACTATGTTCATCAACCAGGTAAGGACAAGGTAACAAAAGGTTCCGATGCAGCAGTCTTTTCTTTCCAGTTCCAGCCAAGGATTCTACTACATACACCGAGCTATCCACTTCTCTCCTTTCTTTCACCATGTACGTTTGCTTCTCCCAGTAGGCTCTCAGTTTCCCTGGGCCGCCTCTTTCTGAGAGGTTCCGCACCAGCACATGATCACCTGGCTCCAAGACAGAACTCCATGCCTTTCGGTTATAATTCCTCTGCCCTCTTGCAGTGGCCTTCTTCATGTTCTTGGTTGCTATCTCATAGGATTCCTGCATAGACCGTTTCCATCTTTCAGCATAATCCGTGTGAGACTGAGTGTTTGTGACTTACTTTGTGGGTAACACCAGATCAATGGGAAGAACTGGCTCTCGACCAAAATGGAGAAAGAATGGTGAAAATCCTGTTGACTTGTGCACTGTAGAATTATAGGCATGGACGACTTTGTTAATGTGGTCTGCCCAATTTGATTTCTCTGTCTCCTGTAGGGTCCTCAACATTCCCAAAAATGTTGTTTGTGAACATTAATTAGAAGATAAACTATCTGCAGTGTTTGATATGATGAAGATTTCTGTAAAGATATTTTGGTGTTGTTGGAAGGAGTCTCCAGTGTCAGAGCGAGATCAGGGTTAAAGCTGTGACTTTATTTTCAGCATGAGAAAGTCTTCAGGACAGAAAAGTTTGTACTTTTTCCGCAGTTTCAGGACAAGTGTTCTTGTGTTGATTATTTTTCTGTAACAAAACCTCCACAAGTGTTTTATTCCTTACTTTCTGTCACTGAGCTTTACTCCTTCTCAATACAGGAGCAGGAGAAAGCCGTCTGTGTGAAATAAACCATCACCACGTAAACATTCCTACATTTAGGTTTCCTAATGTGTTCCTTAGATGAGTGAGGTGTCTTCTAAAAATGATTCGATTTGGTTCCATTTACATAGTACCTTATCATCCACTCATCTATCCAGTGAGCAGCGTGTGGTTGTGGGTTGATTGTGGGAACAATGATTATGATGACTAGTTGGGACTATATACTGTACTATTCATGCTTTTATTCCTCCTGATTGTGATGCCAGCTGCAGGAACACTACAGGTCGATGGTTCATTTCCTGAATTTAGAAACACAGAGTCTGTTCAGCAGCACAGAATCTGACGAAAGATCAAACTGAAATGTAGATGTTTAATGCAGCATCACTACTACAAACTCCTGGAATTAAAAATCACCTGTAGGGGGCAGCAGCTGCTTGTTTTCAAGAAGGATTCATTCATGAAACTATGAAATCTAACAGCTGAAGTGTGTTTATGCAAATTCACCCTGTTATAATACAAAAACATCCTCTTGCTCACCCGAATCTCAGATTCAGGGTAATGTATTTAGTTACTCGGTCATCATTAGGAAGTGTTTTATTGGGTCAGAGTGCAGGCTCCAGAGTCCATCCCAGTCCTTATTCACCTAAATGGAAAATTAATGTAATGTACTGAGTAATGAATCCCTACATTCCAAACACACTGGTATATACTCACAATACAGTAATTTCTCCAATAATGTTGATTCAATACACAACACAGAGAGAGGTCTTAGAGGAACAAAAGATGTCCACACATGCTACTGCATCCCATCACCCTGCCTAGAACATCATGCCTCTATGTCTTTAATTCCTTACTCTATGTTTCACTGAGCTCTTATGCTTCTGTTGGAACTCGGTGTAGATAAAGTTCAAGGTCTTCATTTCTTTTAGCAGAAATTAGAGATTATTGTCAATTCAGGACCAAGTTACTGTTGTTTGATGCCTTGTGAGAGCCGTCTGTGTGAACAAGACCATCTTTTACTGCACATTCAGCTTCAAAAGAAGACATGAGATCTAATGAGTAAAGAGCAGTGATGAAGCTGACAGCATGAAACACACCGGGAGTTTTACAGGAAGCTTTTTCTCCTCTCGTCTGTTCCTCTGTGGTTGTTTTTATATCTCTAGTGGGTGTGTCATGCAAACCAAATCCTGTGTTTGAACCATTTATGCTGAAACATTCAGCCCAACAACATAGCAGCAGTTTGTGTTCATTTACAGCAGCAGGAATCATTTTAATTCTTTGAGATGGGAGTAGGCAGAGTTTTGTGTTACTTTACTCTAGTAATCTTCATTCAATGTTAGTATTATTTGTTACATAATTAAAATATTTTTCATTCATTCATTTTTAATGTTAATTCCTACCTTTGACTATTCTTCTATTTCAGATTCCTGCAGTCAGACACTGATCGAGTCTGATCCAGTGATCATCAAACCTGATCAGTCTCATAAACTGACCTGCACAGCATCTGGATTTAACTTTGGTGACTATGGTATGGCTTGGATCAGACAGGCACCTGGAAAAGGGCTGGAATGGGTTGCATATATCTCGAGTGGCAGTGGTAGCATATATTACTCCAGCGCTGTTAAGGGCCGCTTCACCATCTCCAGAGACAACAGTAAGATGCAGGTGTATCTACAGATGAACAGCATGAGGACAGAAGACACTGCAGTTTATTACTGCGCCCGACACACAGTGATACTTCCCCTTAGACATCAGTACAAAAACACAGACTTACTATAGACACATGACAAACCCACATTTTCAGATTCATGGAGGTGAAAGAACCAAAATGTTTACAGTGTCTCTGACTTACATGTTGCCACTTGCTGACTTTTACTGGACTGTTCTGAACATTGTCTGGACATTCATACTGATGTTAGATTTATTTAATTGAATGTATGTAATAAATATTGACTATATTTCACGTTGTCACGCACTGAGAAATATGGAAGTAAATGTTCACAAACTAGAAAAAGAGATCAGTGCCATAATCATTGAGACTATTATTGATTTCCCAATAAACTGATTATTTAAACCAAATGATTTACTATGTTACTGCTGATACTGTATCTGAGTGTTTTCTCTCTTTTAAACCATGCTGATAAAAATGCTCCAATTCTGAATTCCTACTTACTTTATTTCGCTGAACCATGTGAAAAGTTTTTTTTTTAAATGACAGCCAGAACATTGTCTGTAGAACATTCTGTATCTGCATCTGTAGGGGGCAGCAGCTGCTTCTTTTTGAGAAGGATGATTCTGGTTCAACACATATGCAGACTCAGTGAAAGGGCATTTTCTCCTCTCTGAAGACGTTTCAGCAAGCACACAGTACTTAGAGGCCATGAGTCTGAGGACAGAGGACACTGCGGTTTATTACTGCGCCTGAGACCCCACAGTGACTAGAGCCGAGGAAGCAGCTGTACTAAAACCAGACACACATTGTAACTGAACTAACTGAAGTCGCTTCACTTATAATTCATAGAGAGATACACACTCTGTATCTGTTTTCTGCTCCAATTATCTATAAATATATCTTTTTAAAATTTTTAAAATATACATAAACCCTGTTTCTATGCTCCTGAAAACACTTGAAAAAGCCACAGGTAGAAATAACAACTCTGTCAGCATTATGTGTGAATGTGATTCTGACTGTTCCTCAAACCAACAAACTAGTAGACATCACAGTCCCAATACACACTGTAATACACACATCCCAGTCCCAATACACACTGTAATACACACACCCCAGTCCCAATACACACTGTAATACACACATCCCAGTCCCAATACACACTGTAATACAAACATCCCAGTCCCAATACACACTGTAATACACACATCCCAGTCCCAATATACACTGTAATACACACACCCCAGTCCCAATACACACTGTAATACACACATCCCAGTCCCAATACACACTGTAATACACACATCCTAGTCCCAATACACACTGTAATACACACATCCCAGTCCCAATACACACTGTAATACACACATCCCAGTCCCAATACACACTGTAATACACACATCCTAGTCCCAACACATACTGTAATACACACATCCTAGTCCCAATACACACTGTAATACACACATCCCAGTCCCAATACACACTGTAATACACACATCCCAGTCCCAATACACACTGTAATACACACATCCCAGTCCCAACACACACTGTATTACACACAATCTCAAAATACACAGCCTCTGTTCTAGAAATGTAACTAACACCATCTGAACACAGAAACTGTGACTTTATCGTGTGAGGCTCATTTTAGATGATTGTTGATTGAACATGTTCAGTTCAGTTAATCACAGAGACACGTTAGTGTTTTGTTCATTTCACTCTAAGCCCAATTCTTCTAAGAGGAAGAAAGTTAATGTATAAATGAGTAAACCTGAGACTTCACGATCATGATGATGTTTTTCATGCAAATCCTCCACTTGTGTCTCTTACATTAAGGAGGTCTGTGTGTGTGTGTGTGTGTAGTGAGGAGGAGGAGAGCAGTTGAGCATTTTACTTCACTTCACTTTTATATCAACAACAATGCTGTCATTATCAGTGTTGCTGCTGCTTTCAGCTGCATTCTGTACGTCTTCGTGTCGGCTTTAGATTTAATTCCTGTTTCGTGAAAATGACTTGATGACTTTTGATGATGTTCTGTCGCTCTTATTCACAGGTGGTGTTGGAGGTGTGGAGCTCACTCAGACAGACTCTGTGCTGGTGAAGCCTGGAGAGTCGTTCTCCATCTCTTGTAAGATCTCAGTGTCGAGTTATTGTATACACTGGATACGGCAACCTGCTGGAAAAGCACTGGAATGGCTCGGATATCTGTGTAGCGGTGATAGCACTAATCTCAAAGACACGATGAAGAGCAAGATCAGTCTCAGCCAGGACAAATCCATCAGCACAGTTTATTTAAGAGGACAAAACTTTCAGGTCGAGGACACGGCTGTGTATTACTGTGCCAGACACACAACACTACAAACTCACTGAAGCCCTGTACAAAAACATCCCTGGTTATTTTCCTCTCTCTGCAGTACACATGTCCCCAGAGGGGTCTAGTATATATGAGCTAGCAGAGCTAAGACACTTCTCTAGGTCAAAGATATCTACATAAAGTTTCATCTTTGTCTCAACATTAAATTAAATTGTTTTCCTGAACACAAGTGTATACACAGTTAATCCATCATTAATATGACACCAATCTATTCCAAAGCTTTTGTGCAGCTCGCTGAAGTGGATGTCGGTGTAACACAAAATTTAAGCTATTATTATAATTATAATTGTCTGTGTGTTTTTATGCCTCTAGATGTCAGTCTTTGTAAAGAAAATCTTCTCAGTCTATTTGAACACATTCGTTGTCTATCTTTAAACACTCTAATCATTCTCCAGCTTCATTTAACTCACTGGATTTATAGATGATTTAAATAATAAAAGCTGAATTAGTCAGATCAGGAACGTCCATGTATTTATGTCAATCTCAGTGCAAGGAAAATTTTAATTCAAACCCAAGCAGCAGGAGTGTTAGGGAGCGTTAACTAGTACTACAAACAGAACAGTTAGTGACCTGACAATGTGAAACTTACAGAAATAGTTTATTCCTCTTGTCTGTTCCTCTGTGGATGTTTTTATATCTCTAGTGGGTGTGTCATGCAAACCAAATCCTGTGTTTGAACCATTTATGCTGAAACATTCAGCCCAACAACATAGCAGCAGTTTGTGTTCATTTACAGCAGCAGGAATCATTTTAATTCTTTGAGATGGGACTAGGCAGAGTTTTGTGTTACTTTACTCTAGTAATCTTCATTCAATGTTAGTATTATTTGTTAATTGATTAAAATACTTTTTATTTATTAACATTTTTAAAATGTTAATTCCTACCTTTGAATATTTTTCTATTTCAGATTCCTGCAGTCAGACACTGATCGAGTCTGATCCAGTGATCATCAAACCTGATCAGTCTCATAAACTGACCTGCACAGCCTCTGGATTTACCTTTAGTAGCTATTACATGGCTTGGATCAGACAGGCACCTGGAAAAGGGCTGGAATGGGTTGCAACTATCTCAGTATTGCAGTAGTTACATATATTACTCCAGTGCTGTTAAGGGCCGCTTCACCATCTCCAGAGACAACAGTAAGAAGCAGGTGTATCTACAGATGAACAGCATGAGGACAGAAGACACTGCAGTTTATTACTGCGCCCGTGAACCACAGTGATACTTCCCCTTAGACATCAGTACAAAAACACAGACTTACCATTGACACATGAAAAGATCACAGTCTGTTACAAACAATATTACAAAATTTAAACTTTAATTTTTAAATTTTTATTGCATATTTCTTTTCTTTTTTAAAGCTTTGAGAAAATATCCATTGTTAAATGTGTTATATAAATAAAGTGAATTAAATTGACAGATTAAAAACTATGGAAGTAGATGTTCACAAATCTGGGGAAAAAATTCATATTAATTTCCCTATTAATTGATTTGGTTAAACCAAATGATTTACTATGTTACTGCTGATACTGTGTCTGAGTGTGTTCTCTCTTTTAAACCTTTCTGATAAAAAATACTCCAAGTCTGAATTCCTACTTACTTTATTTTCTTTGTTGGTCCATGTGAAAGTTTTTTTTTTTATTAGCAGCAAGAACATTATAATATTTTCTATCTGCACCTATAGGGGGCAGCAGCTGCTTGTTTTTGTGAAGGATTCATGAAACGATTAAATCTAACAGCTGAAGTGTGTTTATGCAAATTCACCCTGTTTAAAAACAAACAAACAAACAAAAAAAAACACCCTTTTGCTCACAGGACTGAATCAAAGACACCTGGATATAACCTTAAAGTGGGTGTGGCCTAAACTAATTATCATGAATGAAAATATAAATAAAAGCCCACAGGTAGAAATAACAGCTATATGTAACATGCTGTATTAATGTGGATCTGACTGTTCCTCAAACCAACAAACTAGTAGACATCCCAGTCCCAATACACACTGTAATACACACATCCCAGTCCCAATACACACTGTAATACACACATCACAGTCCCAATATACACTGTAATACACACATCACTGACCCAATACACACTGTAATACACACATCCCAGTCCCAGTACACACTGTAACACACATTGAAGTCCCAATACACACTGTAATACACACATCCCAGTCCCAATACACACTGTAATACACACATCACAGTCCCAATACACACTGTAATACACACATCACAGTCCCAATACACACTGTAATACACACATCACAGTCCCAATATACACTGTAATACACACATCCCGGTTCCAAAAAACACTGTAATACACACATCCCAGTCCCAATAAACACCGTAATACACATTGAAGTCCCAATACACACTGTAATACACACAACCCAAATCACACTGTAATAAAAACACCACAATTACAATAAACACTATAACACACACATCATACTAGTAATAAACACTGTAACACACACCCCAGTCCCAGTACACACTGTAACACACACACCATAGTATAAAACATAATGTCCTAATACAGACTGTAACACACACATCACAGTCCCAATACACACTTTCATACAAAAACCCCAGTGTTAAGAGGGTAAGTAGCAGCCAGGTGTTGCTAATGTAATGCAAGTGATAAATTGTTCACTAGCAAATGAGACTTATAATATCTCTATAAAACCATAAGTTTTGTTAGTTTCCTTTGTTGGATCATTCAGCTGTGTGAAAAATAACAGCAACAATGAAAGACATCAATAGTTATCTTACATAATCTGTACATCACTCTGGAAAGGATTATAAGGTCATTTCTCAAGAATTTGAATTACTATAGAATTTAATAGTCTGTACTTTCTATTTAGCATGACTGTATTACATCACACCCATTTTATAACTTGTATAACACACTTATTAGCATAAACTACTTATCATTTGTAAATACACAAAGTTCAGAAATAAAAACTTCAGTCATTCTTTATGTTCATGGAGGCAGTTTAATGATGAAAATCACAATTTTAAATCAATCGTAAGCATGAAAATTGAAGAAAAAGAGTTGAAAGAGAAAGAGTTTATAAACCCACACATCCTCCTTTAAATACATTTCAGATACATTCTCCTCCCATCATCAGCAGATAAACAAATCCAAGTGTCAGAGCTGGATCTCACTCTATTTATATGATGTGATGGTGTCTGTTAAACTTTGGAGAACAGAGAAGACTCCAGTCCAAACAACACACACCATGTTCTCTACATCTCTACTGCTCCTGCTGGCAGCTGCTTCTTGTGAGTGCTTTATCAAATTCATTCATTTACTAGATGAAGAATAAAGGTGCAGCATATATTGTGTGAGATATCACCATGTGTTTTCCTCCACAGATGTGCATGGTGAAGAACTGACTCAGCCTGCTTCCATGACAGTCCAGCCAGGCCAGAGTCTTTCCATCCAGTGCAAGGTTTCATATTCAGTTACGAGCTATGATACAGCTTGGATTCGACAACCTGCAGGAAAAACTCTGGAGTGGATTGGATTCATATATCCTAGTGGGGGTACAGCTTACAGTGAGAAACTGAAAAATAAGTTCAGCATCTCCAGAGACACTTCTACTAACACAATAACAATTGGAGGACAGAACATGCAGACTGAAGACACAGCTGTGTATTACTGCGCTCGTTACACACAGTGAGACAGAATAGTGGATTCCTCTTACAAAAACCTTATGAGACATGTTACAGACATCCTCTCAGTGTAACTAATAAATCATCTCAGTCACACTTTCACTTTCTTCCACTGGAATGAAGTCAGAATCGTTTGCAGCATTTTAAAACACAGTCACACAAAGTCATTTTTAAATATAAAAGAAAACATTATTGAAAGAGTCTTCATTCTGAACCATTATTAATCCCTTCATTTTACAGGATTTTGAACCAGCAGTTGGAATCAGTGTTTAATGAGTGGATTCAGGAATAATACAGCATGTTTCCAGCAGTGTGTTGTGTTTAACACACAGTCTGTTCTCATAGTCTGACCTTCAATAACTGAAACAACTGAAGGAGGCAGCAGAGCTCAACAAATAAAGTGAAAAAAAGTGAATCCACAAACTGCATTCTGTATGAGACTCATTCAGTATCAGTCATTATCAGACAAATATCTACATTTTCTCTTCTTTTTCACTCTTTCCATAATGTGTGATTAGTTATTTAGGTTGTTAAACACAGGTTGGACAAATAAAAACACTATAATTTATGTAACTACATCCTCCTGTGGTTGTGAGGTTTCTCAGTGACATGACAAGATGTATTTTATAATGCTGTTATAATGTAAGTGTAATGAGGAGGCATACGGCTGGGGATCCATTTGCAGCGATTTTATTGAGCAAACACAGACGATGTCAGACAGGCAGAGATCAGGATTGGCAAAAACACTAGTATCAGAGGATAGGCAAAAATCTGAATCGAGAACAGGCAAAAGGTCGGGGCAGGCAGCAAACAATCAGAAAAGTCAGAATCAGGAAACAGAGTCAAAACGGGAAATCAGAATACAGGTAAACGCTCAGAATGACAGTACAAAGACAAGTCGAGACCTCGCACTGGTATGAAGTTCAAGTGTTGTATATGTAGAGAGCGGAGATGAGGAACAGGTGGTGGTGTAATCAGAGTGACAGATGGCTGATGGGAAGTGCAATCCGGAAGCGTGCTAATACTCCTGGGACGCGTCTCTATGGTGACACTCGGACCGCGGCTCGTTGCTCGTGACAGTAAGTAATTTAAAAATTAAACAGAATGATAAATGAATACAAATAAAGTTTCCTGGTCTAAATTAATAATAATTTCTGCGAGTTTTCTTATTAAAATTCACCTGAAAACACCTGATAGTGTATAAACATACTCATTAACACCTGCCTTAAAATTCTTATTGGTTCAAACATAAACTCAATCTGCAGTGATAGATATCTCTAAAAAATACAGACATGTTTAAAAGATGTGGAGGTTTTCTAATTTTTATTAATGTATATATGAGAATCCATCCCATTTTGACCCTAAGATAAGGAGTGTCTCTATGCAAATGTCCTTCTCTGTTATAGATTTAAGCAACAAAGACCAAGAGCTTTTACTTCTTCTGCTCCAACACACATCATGATCTCTACATCCCTACTGCTGCTGCTGCTGGCAGCCGTACACTGTAAGTGTTTTTACATTTGACATGTAATACAGTTTTGGTTCCTTAAAGCTTTTTGCTTTTACATCATTAAAATAACTTTTCTTTAACAGGTGTTCACAGTGTTGAGCTGATCCAGACCGGATCCACAGTATTAACTCCTGGTCAGTCACTGACTCTGACCTGTAAAGTGGCTGGATATTCATTAACTGATTGGAGCTACTGTACAAGCTGGATACGACAACCTGCAGGAAAAACTCTGGAGTGGATTGGAGAGATGTGCGGTAGTGGTAACACTTACTACAGTGAGAAACTGAAAAGCAGGTTTCAGGTTACCAGAGACACGTCCAGCAGCACAGTGACATTAACAGGACAGAACATGCAGACTGAAGACACAGCTGTGTATTATTGTGCTCGTAAACCACAGTGAGAGGAATAAACAACATCCCTGTACAAAAACTCCTCCTTCGATGTTCACAATAACAGGACAAAAGACACAACACTGATCGATCCAAGGTTATATTAAAAAAATGATCCCACAAATGATCACAAAACATTTCAATCTAGTTATTTGTTTACGTTAATGATGTTGATTTAGGTCCATATTATTATATCTGTAATATTGCTGCACATCATAAAGACTATTATAATCACAACACTTTCCTGAACTTTATATACTGTAGTGTCTTTGTCTAATAATAATCACACGAACAAATTAGAATTTGTGTAAAAATGTCTGAGCAAGTGTGGATCAGACAACTGGATCAGACAACAAGCTGAAAAAGCTCTAGAATGGATTGGGGTTATCTGGACTAATGACAATATACGCCAAAGACATTGAGGGACGTTTGGAAATTACCAGAGACAACTCCAAAAACATGGTGTATCTGCAGCTGACTCGTTTGAGTGCCCAGGATTCTGCTGTTTATTACTGTGCTAGAAACCACAGTGGTACAAACATGTTAACCAATAATCCAAAATCTCAGATGTGGTCAAAGAGAAAAGCTTATTCAATGTATAGGTTATTTTCACAAGATCTGCAGATGGCGCTACAGCTTAACAAATACTGTATACTGTAACATTGTAGGTTTCATTAAAGTACAACATATTCTCATATCCTCAGTCACATCTAGATACTCCACAATTTCTATGTACTTCTGTGAGACATTGAACACTGGAACTGTCTCTTATACAGTAGTCATAATTTCCTGAAAGAAACAACAAGGAAAATAAATAACATTTACTGAATATTCACTAAAATTTATCGCCAACGTGAATTGAAAGGATGCATTTTACAAAATTATCACAACAAGAACTGTAATTATAAACAAATTCACCATATTCTTCTTTAATTAAGAAATAAATTGTCACCGTTCACAGATTTCTGCTGTATAAAAGGAAAAGTGATCATAGTAATCAGTGCCACTGATTATTGGAAAATAATTATCTTCAGTTTTGTAGCAGTAACGTCATGTCACAGTAGAACCAAAGGATGCAGAATTACACAATTTCATGTGTTTTGTTTTTACTTTACACAATAAATTATTAGCACCTGCTAAGTTTCTCAGAAGTGTAAGAAGATGACATCAGCTAGCTTTCTGTCAGTTGATTTGATGAGATTGTAGTGCTAAATTTTAAACCACAATTAGATTTTTTTAAATGTATACTTTTTAAATCAAGAAAAAAAAAAACACTGACATCTCTACATCACATTATAATTGAGATATGATTAAGATTGTTCATGACCAGATTACTGTCCTGCAGTCCACTGAGTAATTGTTCCTTGTCCAGTGGGATTCACTTCCACATAATTGTAGGAAATTATAAATATTATAGAGAAAAGGAGAAAATCATACCGATTGATTTTAAGAAGCTGGAGACTGTATGAATGTATACCATATCAGTTCAATCAGGCGTGTATGGAGTAGGCAAAATTTAAAATTGTTGAATAAAGTGAGCAGAGACTGCAAGTCCTCTTCTGTGAATGTGAATGAAAGAGGATGGTGCTTGCAATTACAACACAATATGAGAAATTTGCATGTACAGTAAGTCTGTGTCTCCTCCCTCCTCTCTTTCTTTCTCATCAAGTCAGGAACAGAGACGTAATAAAAAGCTCTCTGAACTGTGGAGATTCTGGATCAGTAGCCATACCTGGTGCTAATCAAATCACCATGAGCTCCATCTGTCTCCTGCTGTTTCTGACAGCTGTGTCGTGTAAGTACAGTTTTCACTCGCTAAAATAACTTATTTCATTGTGCATCTCTTATGGATATGAAAGAGAATTGACTGTATCGTCAAACAAAGCATTTGATTCTGTGTTGCTCTTTACAGGTGTGGATTCGGTTGAATTTACTCAGTCAGATAATATAGTGGTGCGACCCGGAGAGGTGTTTACCATCTCCTGTAAATTCTCTGGGTTTTCAATATCCAGCTACTGTCCACGCTGGATTCGACAAACACCATCTAAGACTTTGGAATATATCGGATATGTGTGTGGCAGCAGCTCTTCTGTAAAGGACTCACTCAAGAACAAAATCAGTTTCTCTGCAGACGTTTCCAGCAGCACAGTGTTTTTAAAGGGGCAAAACTTTCAGACTGAGGACACAGCTGTGTATTACTGTGCCCGAGAGCCACAGTCATTCAGATTACAGATACAGCTGTACAAAAACCAAGGTCACGCTGTGATGAACTCCATTCAGTCTGCATTTGGTCATGTCAATGTTGAACATTTGACAAAGACGTGACTGAAGACTGAACATTGTATTGCAGACATTTATGTGGTTGCTAATTTCAACAAGAAAAAATAAATTAAATAAAATCTTGAAAATTCTGTATATTCAAGCACATGCAGTAGCAGTCATGATGAAGTGATACATAACATTCAACTTAATACTAACGCTAATTGTCTAGTATGAATAAATCTGAAAACTACAGACTTGGATAGTGGATTTCTCTTACAAAACCTTATGAGACATGTTACAGACATCCTCTCAGTGTAACTAGTAAATCATCTCTGTCAAACTTTAAAACATAAAGCATTTTAAAACACAGTCACACAAAGGCATTTTTGATTAGTGATGCCAGCTGCAGGAACTCTACAGGTCGATGGTTCATTCCTGAATTTAGAAACACAGAGTCTGTTCAGCAGCACAGAATCTGATGAGAGATCAAACTGAAATGTAGATGTTTACTGCAGCATCACTACTACAAACTCCTGGAATTAAAAATCACCTGTAGGGGGCAGCAGCTGCTTATTTTCAAGGATTCATAAAACTATGAAATCTAACAGCTGAAGTGTGTTTATGCAAATTCACTCTGTTATAATACAAAAACATCCTCTTGCTCACCCGAAGTTCAGATTCAGACATGTTCATATTCCGGTTCTTTAAATGACTCTGTAAATAAACTGCAGCTCATTTTCCCCGTCTGCGTCTGCAGGTTTTATGTGTTCAGGAGTCCAGAATGATGTCCTGGTCATATTACACATTCACACACTCATTCACACCGACGGGCAATTTAGAGAAGACGAGTCACACTTCTGATTCCATTTATTGAAGCAGATTATATTAGACTTTTGATTAAGAAAGAAGAAGAAGAATAAAGAATAGTTTCAGCATCTAGCTGTTGTGATATTAGATTTCAGCTTTCTCTTCTGCTCACTAGAGATTACAAATCTTCTTTAGGATTTAAAAACACCTGATCTAGAATCTTCTCAGCTCTTTCTCTCTGGATTCGTCAGATAAAGCCTCTAGAGGGTTTCAGCCTATACCAGAATGAACGTCATGTTCGGTTACACGGTTTGTTTAGAATGTTCAAGGTAGTTAAGGAAAGTGTTAATTACATCACAACACGTTCATATCATTATTAATAATAACAAACAGCTGAATTATTTTCCACATTAAATTGATATGGAGATGAAACGGGGTGTGAGTGTGATTAACAGCTGCAGAGCTGCACTCAACACAGCAATGTTTTGTCTGAAACACATGATGTTTTTATATCTCTAGTGGGTGTGTCATGCAAACCAAATCCTGTGTTTGAACCATTTATGCTGAAACATTCAGCCCAACAACATAGCAGCAGTTTGTGTTCATTTACAGCAGCAGGAATCATTTTAATTCTTTGAGATGGGACTAGGCAGAGTTTTGTGTTACTTTACTCTAGCAATCTTCATTCAATGTTAGTATTATTTATTACATAATTAAAAAAATATTTTTTAACATTAATTTCTACCTTTGAATATTCTTCTATTTCAGATTCCTGCAGTCAGACACTGATCGAGTCTGATCCAGTGATCATCAAACCTGATCAGTCTCATAAACTGACCTGCACAGCATCTGGATTTACCTTTAGTAGCTACAGCATGCATTGGATCAGACAGGTGCCTGGAAAAGGGCTGGAATGGGTTGCATATATCTCAAGTGGCAGTAGTAGCATATATTACTCCAGTGCTGTTAAGGGCCGCTTCACCATCTCCAGAGACAACAGTAAGAAGCAGATGAACAGCATGAGGACAGAAGACACTGCAGTTTATTACTGCGCCCGTGAACCACAGTGATACTTCCCCTTAGACATCAGTACAAAAACACAGACTTACTATAGACACATGAAAAGATCACAGTCTGTTACAAAAAAATATTATAAAATTTAAACTTTAAAATTTTTATTGTATTTTTCTTTTCTTTTTTAAAGCTGCTTTGAGAAAATATACATTGTTAAATTTGTTATATAAATTAAGTGAGTTAAATTAACAGATTGAGAACTATGGAAGTAGATGTTCACAAATCTTGGAAAAAAAAAATTATATTAAATTCCCTATTAATGGATTTGGTTAAACCAAATGATTTACTATGTTACTGCTGATACTGTAACTGAGTGTGTTCTCTCTTTTAAACCATGCTGATTAAAAAAAATGTACATTTTCATTGTTGGTCCATGTGAAAGTTTTTTTTTTTTAATGACACACAGAACATTATAATCTTCTGTATCTGCACCTGTAGGGGGCAGCAGCTGCTTGTTTTCAAGAAGGATTCATGAAACTATGAAATCTAACAGCTGAAGTGTGTTTATGCAAATTCACCCTGTTATAATACAAAAACATCCTCTTGTTCACCAAACGTTTGTGTCTGAATCAAAGAGCATGATGATGGGGCTGAAGGTCACTCAGTACTACATCTTTGTTATAATGTTAACCAAAGGTACCTGAGACTTCTGTACTGTTTATTTCTTCCCTCAGAATATCTTGACTGTGTTGATGATGATCTTTGTTATGTTTTATCTGCTAGGTGTCAGCAGTGATGAGATCAGACTGGACCAGTCTCCTGCTGTGGTAAAGAGACCTGGAGAAACTGTGAAGATCTCCTGTAAGATACACGGATATTCAATGACGAGCTACAACATACACTGGATCAGACAGAAACCAGGGAAAGCTCTGGAATGGCTTGGCAGGATGAGTACAGGCAATAATGATGCAACATATGCAGAGTCTGTGAAGAACCAGCTCACTTTAACAGAAGACGTCTCAGCAAGCACACAGTACTTAGAGGCCAAGAGTCTGAGGACAGAGGACACTGCGGTTTATTACTGCGCCCGTTACACCACAGTGACTGGAGCTGAGGAAGCAGCTGTACTAAAACCAGACACACATTTTCACACAGAGTTTATTTTGAACAAGTCACATGTCCTGTTATCATTTATCTACTTTCTATGTTTATTAAAGGGCTCATTAACATTTTGTTTTAAACTCTGTAATGTTTTATTGAAATGTTAAATATATTTCTGCAGCATTCAGACTCTTTAAAGGCCAAGTGACACCATTTCTGATCCCCATAATATCTGTACCTCTGTACTGTAAGTTTGGCTTTAACAGCTTCAGCCATGTTCATATTCACCTTCTCATAACAGAAAGCAGGAAATTTGCAGACATGAGAATCATTTCTGTGTTAATGTAATTCTCTAGAGTGCAGCCTACACATGACTGATAACGACATAAAGGATCGTTTATCTAATTATTATCATTTTCATGGATTATGGTGGAGATTAGGATTAATTTATGGGAAATGGAAATAGATCAGTTTTCAATCTGACCTTCACAGGAAGCGTTAATTACATCACAACACATTCATATCATTATTAATAATAACAAACATCTGAATTATTTCCCACATTAAATTGATATGGAGATGAAACGGGGTGTGAGTGTGATTAACAGCTGCAGAGCTGCAACTCAACACAGCCTCTCTGTAATGTTTATGCAAATCTGCATCTCCTCTTGTAATATTAGCAGCGTTCTGATCTAGAGAGGAAACACTTCTCATTAGTCTTCCTTCAACACAAACATGTTTGCTTCAGCTCCACTGCTGCTGCTGGCTCTCGCCCCCTGTGAGTGTTTGGATTGAAGCTTTATTATTTCATCTTTCAGTTCGACATGTCCACCTTTTCTTTTTCTCTTTTTACAGATGTGTTCTGTGCTACTGAGCTCATCCAGCCAGACTCACTGCTTATAAAGCCAGGAGAGACTTTAACCATCACCTGTAAAGTGTCTGGAGCTTCTATCACTGATAGCAGCAGCCACTATGGAACAGCTTGGATTCGACAACCTGCAGGAAAAGCTTTAGAATGGATCAATTTAATTTATTATGATGGGAGCATTCATAAGAAAGATTCACTGAAAGACAAGTTTGTGGTCTCTCGAGACACTTCCAGTAACTCCGTGACCTTACGGGGACAGAACATGCAGACTGAAGACACAGCTGTGTATTACTGCGCTCGTTATCCACACAGTGACACGACAAACTGCAGTGCTGCACAAAAACCTCATCACAATTCACTTCATTTCACTACATTTTACTGAGTAACTAATCCCCATATTACAAATATTTCAGCATAGACACCAACACATGCATTAATAAAATAAATAAATAAAAATTTACTTAGGAATAATAGTCTCTTTTTATAACTAGATGAAATGAAATGTGTCTGCAAAAGACATTTATTATAAAGAACAACATCCATTCACACTCAGCACTCAGGCTTTAACTCTTCATCCTGAATGAACAAAAACCATCCAAAAACTTCTCAATCTATATCTAATAATTAATAAGAATCCCATGTAATTAAATGTGAAATGAGATCTAATGAGTAAAGAGCAGTGATGAAGCTGACAGCATGAAACACAGCCGGAGTTTTACAGGAAGCTTTTTCTCTTCTCGTCTGTTCCTCTGTGGATGTTTTTATATCTCTAGTGGGTGTGTCATGCAAACCAAATCCTGTGTTTGAACCATTTATGCTGAAACATTCAGCCCAACAACATAGCAGCAGTTTGTGTTCATTTACAGCAGCAGGAATCATTTTAATTCTTTGAGATGGGACTAGGCAGAGTTTTGTGTTACTTTACTCTAGTAATCTTCATTCAATGTTAGTATTATTTATTACATCATTTAAAAAATATTTAGTTTTGCTCTATTTTTAATGTTAATTCCTACCTTTGAATATTCTTCTATTTCAGATTCCTACAGTCAGACACTGATCGAGTCTGATCCAGTGACCATCAAACCTGATCAGTCTCATAAACTGACCTGCACAGCATCTGGATTTAACTTTGGTGACTACTGGATGGCTTGGATCAGACAGGCACCTGGAAAAGGGCTGGAATGGGTTGCAAGGATGTACAGTAGTAGTAGCATATATTACTCCAGCACTGTTAAGGGCCGCTTCACCATCTCCAGAGACAACAGTAAGATGCAGGTGTATCTGCAGATGAACAGCATGAGGACAGAAGACACTGCAGTTTATTACTGCGCCCGTGACACACAGTGATACTTCCCCTTAGACATCAGTACAAAAACACAGACTTACTACAGACACATGACAAAGCCACAGTGTCTAGACATTTATACTGATGTAATATTTATTTAATTCCCAGAATATATCTAATTGCCTACATTTTACAATATGACAAACTGACTATAAACTGTTGTAAAGACAATCAATTATCATTATTTCCTGTCAGTGTCACCCAAATGAGGATGAGGTTTCCTTCTAAACCTGGTTCCTCTCAAGGTTTCTTCCTCATATCATCTCAAAGAGTTTTTCTTTGCAATGTCACCTCAGACTTGCTCATTAGTGATAAATGTAATAGATAAATAATTAATTTTAAACTTTAACATTTTATTCAGTGTTTCGGTACTTTTGTAAAGCTGCTCTGAGACAATGTCCTTTGTTAAATGTGCTAAACAAATACACTGAATTGAATTAAATTCACAGATTGAGAACTGTGGAAGTAAATGTTAACAAAGCTGGAAAAAGAGCTCAGTGCCATAATCATTGAGACTAATATTGATTTCCCAATTAACTAATTAATTAAAACAAATGATTTACTATGTTACTGCTGATACTGTATCTGACTGTTTTCTCTCTTTTAAACCTTGCTGATAAAAAAATGTACATTTTCATTGTTGGTCCATGTGAAAGTTTTTTTTTTACTGACACACAGAACATTATAATCTTCTGTATTTGCACCTGTAGGGGGCAGCAGCTGCTTGTTTTTGAGAAGGATTCATGAAACTATGAAATCTAACAGCTGAAGTGTGTTTATGCAAATTCACCCTGTTATTAAAAAAAAACAGCCTCTTGTTCACCAAACGTTTGTGTCTGAATCAAAGAGCATGATGATGGGGCTGAAGGTCACTCAGTACTACATCTTTGTTATAATGTTAACCAAAGGTACCTGAGACTTCTGTACTGTTTATTTCTTCCCTCAAAATATCTTGACTGTGTTGATGATGATCTTTGTTATGTTTTATCTGCTAGGTGTCAGCAGTGATGAGATCAGACTGGACCAGTCTCCTGCTGTGGTAAAGAGACCTGGAGAAACTGTGAAGATCTCCTGTAAGATAAATGGATATTCAATGACGAGCTACAACATACACTGGATCAGACAGAAACCAGGGAAAGCTCTGGAATGGCTTGGCTGGATGAATACAGGCAATAATGATGCAACATATGCAGAGTCTGTGAAGAACCAGCTCACCTTTACAGAAGACGTCTCAGCAAGCACACAGTACTTAGAGGCCAAGAGTCTGAGGACAGAGGACACTGCGGTTTATTACTGTGCCTGAAGTTCTACAGTGACTGGAGCTGAGGAAGCAGCTGTACAAAAACCAGACACACATTGTAACTGAACTAACTGAAGTTGCTTAACTTATGATTGTAACACAGATGAACACAGTTTGTATCTATTTACTGCTCCAATTATCTATAAATATACCTGGATATAACCCTAAAGTAGACGTGCCCTAAACTAATTATCAGGAATGAAAATCTAGATAAACCCTGTTTCTATGCTCCTGGAAACACTGTGAAAAGCCAAAGGTAGAAATGGCAGCTCTGTCAGCATGTTGTGTGACATCCCATTCCCAATACACACTGTAATACACACATCACAGTCTGACTACACACTGTAATACACACATCACAGTCACAATACACACTGTAATACACACATAACAGTCTGACTACACACTGTAATACACACATCACAGTCTGACTACACACTGTAATACACACATAACAGTCACAATACACACTGTAATACACACATCACAGTCTGACTACACACTGTAATACACACATCACAGTCTGACTACACACTGTAATACACACATCACAGTCACAATACACACTGTAATACACACATAACAGTCTGACTACACACTGTAATACACACATCACAGTCTGACTACACACTGTAATACACACATCACAGTCACAATACACACTGTAATACACACATAACAGTCTGACTACACACTGTAATACACACATCACA
Organism: Tachysurus fulvidraco; assembly: GCF_022655615.1. NCBI lineage: Eukaryota > Metazoa > Chordata > Actinopteri > Siluriformes > Bagridae > Tachysurus > Tachysurus fulvidraco. The sequence continues at coordinate 3,735,776 of NC_062532.1, forward strand.
GTCTGACTACACACTGTAATACACACATCACAGTCACAATACACACTGTAATACACACATAACAGTCTGACTACACACTGTAATACACACATCACAGTCTGACTACACACTGTAATACACACATCACAGTCAAAATACACACTGCAACACACATCCCAGTCATCCCATTCCCAATTTAACTCATTGGACGGATGATTGATTTTTTTGGATTCTGCAAAAGTGATTCATATTTAACAACAATATTTTGTGTATTTTAGGAATTCTAAACTTTGACTCACTTATTTTTATGCATTTATGTGTATCACAGTGCAAATAAAATTCAAACCCAAGCAGCAGGAGTGTTAGGGAGCGTTAACTAGTACTACAAACAGAACAGTTAGTGACCTGACAATGTGAAACTTACAGAAATAGTTTTCACCTCTCGTCTGTTCCTCTGTGGATGTTTTTATATCTCTAGTGGGTGTGTCATGCAAACCAAATCCTGTGTTTGAACCATTTATGCTGAAACATTCAGCCCAACAACATAGCAGCAGTTTGTGTTCATTTACAGCAGCAGGAATCATTTTAATTCTTTGAGATGGGACAAGGCAGAGTTTTGTGTTACTTTACTCTAGCAATCTTCATTCAATGTTAGTATTATTTATTACATTATATATATATATATATATATATATATATTCTTTAACATTAACTTCTACCTTTGAATATTCTTCTATTTCAGATTCCTGCAGTCAGACACTGATCGAGTCTGATCCAGTGATCATCAAACCTGATCAGTCTCATAAACTGACCTGCACAGGATCTGGATTTAGTTTTAGTAGCTACTGGATGGCTTGGATCAGACAGGCACCTGGAAAAGGGCTGGAATTTGTTGCAACTATCTACGGCAGTAGCATATATTACTCTAATGCTGTTAAGGGCCGCTTCACCATATCCAGAGACGACAGTAAGATGCAGGTGTATCTGCAGATGAACAACTTGAGGACAGAAGACACTGCAGTTTATTACTGCGCCCGTCACACGCAGTGATACTTCCCCTTAGACATCAGTACAAAAACACAGACTTATAGTCTGAGCTTCAATAACTGAAACAACTGAAGGAGGCAGCAGAGCTCAACAAATAAAGTGAAAAAAAGTGAATCCACAAACTGCATTCTGTATGAGACTCATTCAGTATCAGTCATTATCAGACAAATATCTACATTTTCTCTTCTTTTTCACTCTTTCCATAATGTGTGATTAGTTATTTGGGTTGTTAAACACAGGTTGGACAAATAAAAACACTATAATTTATGTAACTACATCCTCCTGTGGTTGTGAGGTTTCTCAGTAACATGACAAGATGTATTTTATAATGCTGTTATAATGTAAGGTTCTAAATTATACAGAATGATAAATGAATAGAAATAAAGTTTCCTGTTCTAAATGAATAAAAAATTCTGTAAGTTTTCTTGTTATAGATTCACCCAAAAACACCTGATAGTGTATAAACTTACTCATTAACACTTGCCTTAAAATTCTTATTGGTTCAAACATAAACTCAAGCTGCAATGATAGAAATCTCAAAAAAAAATAAAAGGTTCTAAACATTATTACAGTAATACAAATACTTTTTTACTGAAAAGTTTACTCAACCTTTGGTCTTTATCTGTATCCTGTATATTTAAACTGCACCCACATTAGAAATGTTTGAACATTATGCTGTTCTTTAAGCTTTAAGGCCTGTGATTGTCGCTCTTTCTTTATTCACACAGCATCTAAGCAACATGTAGAGGATCAAAGGACTGACAGTGTGTCATAAATATGAGAACATGTTCTCCTGGGATTTACATTAAAGTCATAAACACTAACTTATGAAGCTAAGATATTACAGCTCCATTATATCATCATCTCATTAAACCAGACTGCATCATCCACACTGTTTCATCAACTACATCATTAGAAACTAATATTTTGTGATCGTGTTGTTTTAACATTTGTAGGAAATGCCTCATGTCTTCCGAAAGCCTAAACACTGTCATGCAAATCAAACCCCTTCATAAATGATTAGAGGTGTTCTCAGGAGAAGTGAGGGTCTGGGTTCAGGTTCAGATCAAACCATGTTCTCTACACTTCTACTCTTGCTGTTAACAGCTACATCTGGTAAGTGTGTGGAGAATTTTGGAAAGATGCAGATCATTGTGTACATTTTCCTGTTTTATAGAATGCACCTGAATAATGGCATGATTGTTGTTCACAGGTATTAAATGTATTGAACTGGTTCAGCCTGCAGTCATGCTGGTTAAGCCTGGAGAATCATTTTCAGTCCCCTGTAAGATCACTGGATACTCAGCCACTAGTCAATGTACTAACTGGATACGACAATCAGGACAAAAACTGGAATGGATCGGCTGGTACTGCAGCTCCAGTGATACTGGCAGCAGCGATTCACTAAAGAACAAGATCCGTTTCTCAGCTGATGCCTCCACCAACACTGTGACTTTACACGGGCAAAACTTTCAGACTGAGGACACAGCTGTGTATTACTGCGCTCGTAACTCACAGTGAGACAGATCAACAAAGACGCTGTACAAAAACATCCAGTACAGAAGTCTGTTAGAGGCAGAAACTGTGTCTTACTTCAATGTTTCACCTTCTGAGTTTCTCAGAAGAGTGAGAAGATGATATCAGCTAACTTTCTCTCAGTTGATTGGATGAGATTGTAGTGTGAAATTTTGGAACTACAATTAGATGTTAAATGTATAACTTTTAAATCTACTAAAGAAACCCTGACATCACATCATCACATTATATTTGAGTTATGAGTAAGATTGATCAGGCCATATTACTTTTCTGAAGTCCACTAAATAATTGTTCCTTGTCATAGGTTATATTTTGATTCATATTAAAATTGTTAAACAGAATTTATTCTTTTAAAGTGTCATATAAATAAAATTATTAACATTTATTTTTATTTAGAACTTTGCCTTGCTGTGGCTCTTGAGGTTTTATGAAGCTTGAATGTCTTTTTATTGGACTTTTTGTTTACTGAAAGCTCTCACTATGTTCATTATAACTTTGCATAAGAAACGTGCTGCTATCTAGCAGTTGATGTTCACAAAAGACATCTTCTGGTTTCTTCAAAAAGAATTTAGGAAAAAGAGAAGATGTTTTAAATGATTCAATTATTCACAAAGATTTAAAACAGACAAATTGTTGGCATGAGCTCCTGACAGGTTGAGTCAGCTGTAATATGTGACCTGAAATATTTCTATAATTAAATTCAGTTTCAAACAAATCACAGTTTCTTAAGAAAGAAGAATGTTTTTCTGGATGTTACAGTGATCCTTGTCCTACAGTGAATGCTTTTATTCTTTAAGAAAAAAATAAACAAAAGACTTTTGAGCTGCCCCTTTTTTAAACATTAACTACATTAATAACACAGGAACCTTAGGCAAAAGAACATTTCATGTAAAATAGAACAGGGCAGAATTTACTGAATAAAAGAAAAGTGCAGAGCTTTGAGCAGCTCCCTTTTTCCTCTCTCATTTCCACCTCTCCTTACTCCCTTTCCATCTTCTGTTCCTAGTGAGAGAATTGGGCATGTAACTGTCCTGCCAGCAGTTTGAATCTTAATTGTCCTGCCAGCATAATTAGGTGCATTACTGCCACCTTCTGCTCTGGAGTGTGGAACAGAAACAATCTGTTTTTGGCTCGGCTTTTGATGACGCTCCTGTCGTAATAAGTAGATTAACTGTGCATTAACAAAAGATTTATCTTTTTATTAATATCAAAGAGCTTAAATAATCCTATAATATTAGATTATAATAAGGAGATGCTTAATATGATAATATTAGAATTTTAACGGGTCCGGGCAGACCCGTCACTTGGTCCGGATCCGGACCGTAGTCCGCCATTTGGTGATGCCCGTTGTAGTCCATGTAAAAATGTATTGTTATTTAATTATTTATTTTTCTAGCAGCCAGAACATTGTAATTTTCTGTATCTGCTCTCTAGGGGGCAGCAGCTGCTTGTTTTCTAGGATTCATGAAACTATGAAATCTAACAGCTGAAGTGTGTTCATGCAAATTCACCAAGTTATAAAAAAATAGCCTCTTGTGCACCAAAAGTCTTTCTAGAGCAGACCTCTACCTTTCCAGGCGTTTCTCCACCTGCTCTCTACTGTCACTACAGAATTTCCTGAAATCTCACTTTTTTAAAATAAGGAGACTGATAAAAAGTATTTGTTAAAGCCACTCTACTCTATTCAATTCCAGTATATTGATATGAATGAGACAGTGAATAATGAGATAAATGTAGAGATCAGATAGTGAAGATTGTGACGATGACAAAAGGCATGAGGCTGATCTGAGGAGGTTTTTGTACAGGCACTTCAGTGATCTGTATCACCGTGTTATGGTAGCGCACACAATAATACACAGCTGAAGAGTCACCGTGTTACTGGAGGTGTCCTGAGTGATGCTGAACCTGTTTTTCAGTGATTCTGTGCACCCTGTGCTTCCATCACTACAAATGTATCCAATCCACTGCATATTTTTCCCAGCAGCATGTCGAATCCAGTTTGTACAATAGCTGCCATCAGTCAAGCTATAACCAGACACTTTACAGCCAGTGGTCAAAGTCTGTCCAGGCCGGACAATCACATCACCTGGCTGAGCAAAATCGATTGCGCTAAAAACAACTGCAATAAAAAAATATATATAGACAGAAAACATAATTTTTTTCTAAACAATCTCAACATGAAATAGACAAAGTACAACAATGTAAGGTTTAATCAAACTTACAGGACGTAGATATGTCCAACACCAGGAGATATACAAGCAGCATGGTTACAGTTGAGGCTGTACTGGTGGGAGCTGCTCTCTAGTCATCCAGCTTTATTGATGTATAGTCAGGGACAGAGTTTACATAATTTAACCTCATGCAAAATAGTACTATTCCTCATTTGGTGTAATGGTGAAGGGGCTGCAGGATACAGCTACTGACATGTCCTAAAGTAGTTACTGTAACAGATAGACTACTTTTTTACCTTAAACATTTTAGTGTACATCATGTCTAAATTATAGGTATTAGAATCAGGAGTTTGTTGGGACTGGAAGTCATTGGAAATCTGAGATAACATTAAAATATAACATTTAGATTCCTGAGAGTTTTTTTCTTTGCATTCATTAAATGGTCAAAATGCCAATGATTTATGTATATCATAGTTTACTGTTAAGTGTTATAACTAGTTATTAATTCATTCCATAGAGGTTTTATATTTAGTGTTAGCTAAGTCAATTGTTTTTTTTTTTTTTGTTAAAATGACATAATGTCCGCATAAAGTCAGATTTAATATTTTTTGAACAAAACCTTTATTCCAACATAGAATTTAAGCAATTAATATAATTAGAATTCTGTCTTTGTAAAGAAAATCTTCTCAGTCTATTTGAACACATTCAGCGTCTCTTTTTTAAACACTAATCGTTCTCCAGCTTCATTTAACTCACCGGACAGATTAATGATTTTTGGGATTCTGTAAAAGTGATTCATATTTAACTACAATATTCTGTGTATTTTAGAAATTCTAAAGTTATACTCACTTTTTGTGGTTTTATATTTGATTTAAATACAAATGCTGATCAGAAAAGTTCATGTATTTATGTAAATCTCAGTGCAAGAAAAATTCTAATTCAAACCCAAGCAGTAGTGTTAGGGAGCGTTAACTTATACTACAAACAGAACAGTTAGTGACCTGACAATGTGACACTTACAGAAATAGATTTCTCATCTGTTCCTCTGTGGATGTTTTTATATCTCTAGTGGGTGTGTCATGCAAACCAAATCCTGTGTTTGAACCATTTATGCTGAAACATTCAGCCCAACAACATAGCAGCAGTTTGTGTTCATTTACAGCAGCAGGAATCATTTTAATTCTTTGAGATGGGACTAGGCAGAGTTTTGTGTTACTTTACTCTAACAATCTACATTCAATGTTAGTATGATTTATTACATCATTTAAAAATATTTAGTTTTGTTCTATTTTTAATGTTAATTTCTACCTTTGAATATTCTATTTCAGATTCCTGCAGTCAGACACTGATCGAGTCTGATGCAGTGACCATCAAACCTGATCAGTCTCATAAACTGACCTGCACAGCATCTGGATTTACCTTTCGACAGGCACCTGGAAAAGGACTGGAATTTGTTGCAAGCATCTACAGTAGTACCATATATTACTCCAGCGCTGTTAAGGGCCGCTTCACCATCTCCAGAGACGACAGTAAGATGCAGGTGTATCTGCAGATGAACAACATGAGGACAGAAGACACTGCAGTTTATTACTGCGCCCGTCACACACAGTGACACTTCCCCTTAGACATCAGTACAAAAACACAGACTTACTATAGACACATGACAAACCCCCATTTTCAGATTCATGGAGGTGAAAGAACCAAAATGTTTACAGTGTCTCTGACTTACATGTTACCACTTGCTGACGTTTACTGGACTGTTGTGAACATTGTCTGGACATTTATACTGATGAAAGATTATTAATTCACTTCTTAATATATTTGCACTCATATGAAAAAGAAAGTGCACCCTCTTGAATTCCTGGTTTAACTATTTAGATATAATAAAAATTCAACCAGTCTTTAGCAGGTCTTCAAATTAGTTAATAAAACCTCAGATGAACAAGAACACATGACATACAGTATAAAAACATGTCATTATTTATTTAACATGAATGCATCTATTATGAAGAAGTATATGTAAAACATGTGAAAAACTAAGTACACCCTCACTGCTTCCACAGGAATTAAGAGGGTAAGTAGCAGCCAGGTGTTGCTAATGTAATGCAAGTGATTGATTGATCACTAGCAAATGTGACAGAGTTCACAATAACAGGACACAAGACACAACACTGATCTATTTAAATCTTATAAAATGTAAAATAAATAAATAAGTAAACTAATAAATGAATAATCCACAAATGAGAACAAAGAGATTAAAGTTAGTTATTTTTTTTAAATAATTGTAATATAGACTTTAAACCATAATACAAAATTATTAATGTTACTGCACATGATAAACACTGTAATAATCATATCACTAACACGAACTTATGATAATGTAGGTTGAAGGATTAGTCGCTATTCCTCTCTGTTACATCATCATAACCCTCACATGTTTTCTATCATGACGTCATGATGCAAATCCAGACTGCTGTGTGTCCATGCTGTATTTATGTGCAGCTGAGCTGAGTGGAGAGATCGAGTCTCATCAACACTCACCATGAAGATCCCACTCTCCTTATTCCTGCTTGTAATCAGCTTCATAGGTGAGTTCTCATGCAGAATCCCAAATATATTAGACATTATTTTTTTTTATTTTACTTACTTTACTGTTTTCTTTTTTCTGTATCAGGTATTCAGTGTCAGAGTCTTGAGTCTATTCCCACTGGTTCAGTGGTGAAAAAACCTGGAGAAACTCTGAGTCTTTCCTGTAAAGGATCTGGGTTTAACTTTGGTGGCCATGGCATGCACTGGATCAGACAAAAAGCTGGAAAAGCTCTAGAATGGATTGGGGTTATCTGGTACGATGCCAGTAAAACAATATACGCCAAAGACATTGAGGGACGTTTGGAAATTACCAGAGACAACTCCAAAAACATGGTGTATCTGCAGCTGACTGGTTTGAGTGCCCAGGATTCTGCTGTTTATTACTGTGCTAGAAACCACAGTGGTACAAACATGTTAATCAGCTGTACAAAATCCTCCTCCAGATGTGGACAAAGAGAAAAGTGCATTCAATATAAAGGGCACTTTCACAAGATCTGCAGGTGACGCTACAGTTCAACAAATATACTGTAACATTGTAGGTTTCTTTAAAGTACAACATATTGTCATATCCCCAGTCAGGTCTAGACACTCCACAATTTCTTTGTATTTCTGTGACACAATGAACACTGAGACTGTCTCTTATAGTCATATATTTACAGAGGAACCAAAAAGGAAATAAATAACATTTACAGAAAATGTCTGACTTTAATTAGTGATTATTGAATAAATACATTTCACAAAAGTTCCATAACATTAACTGTAACATTAAACGTAAATAGAGTTCACCATATTCTTCTTTAATTAATAAATAAATTGTCACCATTCACAGACTGCTGCTGTATAAGGGGAAAAGTGATCACAGTAATCAGTGCCATTGATTATTAGAAAATAATTATCTTCAGGTTTGTAGCAGTAACTTTATGAATTAAATATCTCAACTTTAACTGTGAAGATCTCCTGTAAGATACACGGCTTTGTTATGACTGAGTACAACATGCACTGGATCAGACAGAAACCAGGGAAAGCTCTGGAATGGGTTGGATATGTGAACTCCGTAGTCTAACTGTACCTCTGTACTGTAAGTTTGGCTTTAACAGCTTCAGCCATGTTCATATTCACCTTCTCATAACAGAAAGCAGGAAATTTGCAGACATGAGAATCATTTCTGTGTTAATGTAATTCTCTAGAGTGCAGCCTACACATGACTGATAACGACAAAGGATCGTTTATCTAATTATTATCATTTTCATGGATTATGGTAGAGATACAGATTAATTTGAGGGAACTGGAAATAGATCAGTTTTAAATCTGACCATCACAGGAAGCGTTAATTACATCACAACACGTTCATATCATTATTAATAATAACAAACAGCTGAATTATTTCCCACATTAAATTGATATGGAGATGAAACGGGGTGTGAGTGTGATTAACAGCTGCAGAGCTGCACTCAACACAGCCTCTCTGTAATGTTTATGCAAATCTGCATCTCCTCTTGTAATATTAGCAGCGTTCTGATCTAGACAGGAAACACTTCTCATCAGTCTTCCTTCAACACAAACATGTTTGCTTCAGCTCCACTGCTGCTGCTGGCTCTCGCCCCCTGTGAGTGTTTGGATTGAAGCTTTATTATTTCATCTGATCCTTTCAGTTCGACATGTCCACCTTTTCTTTTTCTCTTTTTACAGATGTGTTCTGTGCTACTGAGCTCATCCAGCCAGACTCACTGCTTATAAAGCCAGGAGAGACTTTAACCATCACCTGTAAAGTGTCTGGAGCTTCTATCACTGATAGGAGCAGCCACTATGGAACAGCTTGGATTCGACAACCTGCAGGAAAAGCTTTAGAATGGATCAACACCATTTATTATGATGGAGATATTTATAAGAAAGATTCACTTAAAGACAAGTTTGTGGTCTCTCGAGACACTTCCAGGAACTCTGTGACCTTACGGGGACAGAACATGCAGACTGAAGACACAGCTGTGTATTACTGCGCTCGTGATCCACACAGTGACACAACAAGCTGCAGTGCTGCACAAAAACCTGCACAATTCACTTCTTTAATTAAATAACAAATACATTTTACTGAGTAACTAATCCCCATATTACAAATATTTCAGCATAGACATCAACACTGGCATTAATAAAATAAATAAAAAAGTCTCTTTTTTAACCAGTTGAAATGAAATGTGTCTGCAAAAGACATTTATTATAAAGAACAACATCCATTCACACTCAGCAATCAGGCTTTAACTCTTCATCCTGAATGAACAAAAAACATCCAAAAACTCCTCAATCTATATCTAATAATTAATAAGAATCCCATGTAATTAAATGTGAAATGTGAACATTGTATAATTTGATTGCATATTTTTTGGTAATGTACAAATGAATAGGAAAAAAACAAAGACAAAAAGTTTTTTATCATCTCACCAAATAATTTTTATTAATGGATCATCAGAAAACCAGGATTAGCTAAAAAATGACAACATCATGAAGGACTGGACACGTTTGTGTTGTTCAGTGATAATCAGTGATCAGAAAACTTTACATTCTTCTGGATGTTCCAGTGATCCACAGTGAAGGACTAAAAAGACATGAGATCTAATGAGTAAAGAGCAGTGACCATCAAACCTGATCAGTCTCATAAACTGACCTGCACAGGATCTGGATTTACCTTTAGTAGCTATTACATGGATTGGATCAGACAGGCGCCTGGAAAAGGACTGGAATTTGTTGTAATTATTGAGGGTGATAGTGATAGGAAGTTTTACTCCAGTGCTGTTATGGGCCACTTCACCATCTCCAGAGACAACAGTAAGATGCAGGTGTATCTGCAGATGTACAGCATGAGGACAGAAGACACTGCAGTTTATTACTGCGCCCGTGAACCACAGTGATACTTCCCCTTAGACATCAGTACAAAAACACAGACTTACTATAGACAAATGAAAGGCACCTGTAGGGGGCAGCAGCTGCTTGTTTTTGTGAAGGATTAATGAAACTATGAAAACAGCTGAAAGTTGTTTATGCAAATTCATCCTGATATAAAAAAACACCCTCTTGCTCACACGACTGAATCAAATGTACCTGGTTATAACCCTAAAGTGGACGTGGCCTAAACTAATCATCAGGAATGAAAGTATACATAAACCCTGTTTCTGTGCTCCTGGAAACACTGGAAAAACCCACAGGTAGTAATAACTCTGTCAGCATTCTGTGTAAATGTCATTCTGACTGTTCCTCAAACCAACAAACTAATAGACATCACAGTCCCAATACACACTGTAACACACACATCCTAGTCCCAATAAACACTGTAATACACACATTCCAGTCCCAATAAACACTGTAATACACACATTCCAGTCCCAATAAACACTATAATACACACATCCCAGTCCCAATATACACTGTAATACACACATCCCAGTCATTCCAGTCCTAATACACACTGTAATACACACATCCCAGTCCCAGTACACACTGTAACACACACATCCTAGTCCCAATAAACACTGTAATACACATATCCCAGTCCCAATAAACACTGTAACACACACATCCCAGTCCCAATACACACTGTAATACACATATCCCAGTCCCAATACACACACTGTAATACACACATCCCAGTCGTAATACACACTGTAATACACACATCCCAGTCCCAATATACACTGTAACACACACATCCCAGTCCCAACACACACTGTAATACACACATCCCAGTCCCAATACACACTTTAATACACACATCCCAGTCTCAACATACACAGCCTCTGTTCTAGAAATGTAACTAACACCTTCTGAACACAGAAACTGTGACTTTATCGTGTGAGGCTCATTTTAGATGATTGTTGATTGAACATGTTCAGTTCAGTTAATCACAGAGACACTTAATGTATAAATGAGTAAACCTGAGACTTCACGATCATGATGATGTTTTTCATGCAAATCCTCCACTTACATTAAGGAGGTCTGTGTGAGTGTGTGTGTGTGTGAATGTGTGTGTGTGTGTGTGTGTGTGTGTGTGTGTGTAGTGAGGAGGAGGACAGCAGATGAGCATTTTACTTCACTTTTATATCAACAACAATGCTGTCATTATCAGTGTTGCTGCTGCTTTCAGCTGCATTCTGTACGTCTCCGTGTCGGCTGAATGAATTTAGATTTAATTCCCGTTTCGTGAAAATGACTTGATGACTTTTGATGATGTTCTGTCGCTCTTATTCACAGGTGGTGTTGGAGGTTTGGAGCTCACTCAGACAGACTCTGTGCCGGTGAAGCCTGGAGAGTCGTTCTCCATCTCGTCTAAGATCTCAGTGTCGAGTTATTGTATACACTGGATACGGCAACCTGCTGGAAAAGCACTGGAATGGCTCGGATATCTGTGTAGCGGTGATAGCACTAATCTCAAAGACATGATGAAGAGCAAGATCAGTCTCAGCCAGGACAAATCCAGCAGCACAGTTTATTTAAGAGGACAAAACTTTCAGGTTGAGGACACGGCTGTGTATTACTGTGCCAGACACACAACACTACAAACTCACTGAAGCCCTGTACAAAAACATCCCTGGTCATTTTCCTCTCTCTGCAGTACACATGTCCCCAGAGGGGTCTGGTATATATGAGCTAGCAGAGCTAAGACACTTCTGTAGTTCAAAGATATCTACATAAAGTTTCATCTTTGTCTCAATATTAAAATAAATTCTTGTCCTGATCACAAGTGAACACAGAGTTACTCCATCATTAATACAACACCAATCTATTGCAAAGTGTTTGTGCAGCTTGCTGAAGTGGATGTTGTTGTAACACACAGTTTAAGCTATTATTATAATTATAATTCTTTATGTGCCTCTAGATGTCAGTCTTTATAAAGAAACTCTCTCACTTTAAACATTCTAATTGTTCTCCAGCTTCATTTAACTCACCGGACAGATATTTGATTATTGGGATTCTGCAAAACTGATTCAAATTTAACTACAACAATCTGTGTATTTTAGAAATTTTACAGTTATCGTTTAGATCAATTATAGCATAAATATTGTGAGAAAACATGTTTACATCTCCAAAGACAACGTTCCAAATATAAAATCTTGTTGAAAGTTGAGTTTATAAACCAACACATCCTCCATCAGATGAATCTCCTCCTCATGATTTAAATACATTTCAGATACATTCTCCTCCCATCATCAGCAGATAAACAAATCCAAGTGTCAGAGCTGGATCTCACTCTATTTATATGATGTGATGGTGTCTGTTAAACTTTGGAGAACAGAGAAGACTCCAGTCCAAACAACACACACCATGTTCTCTACATCTCTACTGCTCCTGCTGGCAGCTGCTTCTTGTGAGTGCTTTATCAAATTCATTCATTTACTAGATGAAGAATAAAGGTGCAGCATATATTGTGTGAGATATCACCATGTGTTTTCCTCCACAGATGTGCATGGTGAGGAACTGACTCAGCCTGCTTCCATGACAGTCCAGCCAGGCCAGAGTCTCTCCATCCAGTGCAAGGTTTCATATTCACTTACGAGCTATGGTACAGCTTGGATTTGACAACCTGCAGGAAAAGCTCTGGAGTGGATTGGACGCATCTGGAGTGATGGGGGTCCAGCTTACAGTGAGAAACTGAAAAAATAAGTTCAGCATCTCCAGAGACACTTCTACTAACACAATAACAATTGGAGGACAGAACATGCAGACTGAAGACACAGCTGTGTATTACTGCGCTCGTGATCCACACAGTGACACAACAAGCTGCAGTGCTGCACAAAAACCTCATCACAATTCACTTCTTTAATGATTTAACAACTACATTTTAGCATAGATACCAACATTTTAGCATAGACACCAACATTGGCATTAAAGAGCGGACTAGCTTATTGATCACTTGAGTGGAGTTCTCAGGAGCTTGACATTTCGTAGCAACGTGTCCGCCCTCTCCGCATCTATAGCAAAAGTAATCATGCTTGTTTCTGACAGGTTTTTTTCTAAGGGGAGCTGGGGAAGGCTTTGGCAAGGATGGTGTCTGACTCATTGTATGACTGTGGCCAACACCCATAACAGCTAGCTGTTGTTATAACTGCTGGACTTGTTTTTTCAAAGCTTGAACTTCTGAATCATTCTTTGTCTCATGCTTGTCTGTGGTATCTGTATATCTTATCTTTGTCTTGGGCTTTACCATCATGGAAGAAGCAGGTAAAGCGGTTGGACATCCCCTTTTCAGCTGAGCCCCGAGTTCTTGAATTTCTACTTTGAGCTCCTGTACAACTGATGAACTAATTTTTTCTTCTCTCTGCAGGTGTATGGGATTTGCCGTGGCAGTGTTATTACGCCGAGTGGCTTCACTCTCTTCAGCCTCACGTATTTCATTTAGTAAGTTCAAGAAAGTAGGTGGTCGCTTTTTCTCTCCCTTAGTCGCAACTGCAGGAGCATCATGTCTGATTCAACGTCTCCTCGGATCAGCTGTTCTACTCTTGCTCTGTCAACATTGGCCAAAGACAAACCTCCTCTTTGAACAACTTTGGCCAGAGATTTCTCCATCCGTCTCAAGAAATCAGATAAGGATTCTCCAGGAGACTGGCATAGTAGTCGAAAAGCAAAATACAAGTCTTCTCCAGACTCGGAGGATCCAAATGTGCTTTCCAGGGCTTCCAGGTACTGCAGGGCACTGGTATCCAGACTAGAAAGACGAACAGCTTTTATGATTTCGAGTGCTGGTCCCTTCAAACTTTCTACAATAATCTGACGTTTTTCTTTCTCAGAGCAGTCACAATCTGTTATCATTATTCTGGCCTGCTCGATTCAATGTTCCATGGTTTCCTCTCCTGCGGGGGTGGGAACAGTGCCCAAGAAGGTACGTAAACGACGGTAAGCATTGCTGTCACTTTGTGGTTTCACTGCTTTCTCTAGGATCTCACCCACAGCACGAATAATTGACTCAGGGGAACTGGTATTGGAACCAAGGGAAGGAAACAGAGCTTCTAAGTCAGTCATAGACTTTCCCTTATCCATGAGAAATTTTGACAGCTTATTGGTGAATTCTACAGGGGCGGCAGGTCGTGAGTCACTTTCAGTGGAAACAACAATCTCCCAGGCCTCCTCACCATCACCATGCAGCAGTTGGGTAGGACAGCGTGTGGCGTCAACGACTTCTCTACTCTCGCATAACACTAACAGAGTAGTTGAGTTGGGTCCATGCCTGGTATCTCGAACACGCACTCTTCCAAAGGCTTTTACACTCTGAGCCGCTTCCTCGATTTGTGCCACTTCAGTAGTTGCTGGTACTCCAGTCAACAGCAGCGCGTGACTTGGGTCAATCCCTACCTCACTACACCAACTGGTAAGTTCAGTTTGAAAAAGAGGGTTACTTCTGAAAGACATGCTTCAAGAGTTTACAAATAAGTGCAGGAAGGGGTTAATTTTCTTTTCCACAATCAACTTGGTATTAAACAAAGTTTTATGTCTTCTTTTACTTTTATGTCTTCCTCTACATTTTACCAGAGGAAAGAAGAGAAGAGATTCCCCTAATGGGCCACCACTTTATGTAGTGCCCCCTGCCCTACTTAGTCGTGTCAAGTCTAAGCTCTTTAGGGTGGGGAGATGGGTTCAATAACTTGGGGTCTCTCGACTAAAGAAATTAAAATACTCTGATACCTGGACTCTTAAATACACAATAAAGAAACATTCATAAAAACAGTTTTGTATTTATTTTTCTATATAAAATATATTGTGATATGAATTATAGAATGTATATAAGTAATGTGAAATATGTATAACAAGATATAGGTATGAATAACAGTAGTCAATATGTTTTATAACAAAATTAATTATTGTCCCCTTACTGAATAAACTGAATAAACAAAAAAAAAAAAAACCCAGCAATGAATATGCACTCAATGAAAATACTTAAGCACTCTTACTGTTAACTAGTTTAGTAACGGTGCAACTTTACACTCTAAACCAACACATATATTACCAAAGTGTAAATTCAACATAAATATTAGTGGGCCGACTCACACAAACACACACTCACCCACCCAACCCCCCGATGCAGGCCTGTGTCGTTGCTTGCGTGCGTTGTGGCCTTTGAAACATTTACAACTGGCCTCTTCACTCAAATGAGCTAAAACCAACACAAATAACAGGTACCTGAGCTCCGGTCATCACTCACACTCTAAGCGGAGACATCACACACGATCCTCGGCGAATAATGGTACGTTTCTCACATCTCCTGGTTAACATTAAAGCATAAACAAACTAAACACTGTTTATAAAGAAAACTAATCCATATAACACGCATTTAGCACGAGCGTTTCTGACTCGTCTCAAACTCTCTCTCTCTTTTGATTGACACATTACCAACCAAACACATTGCACTCTCATATGCATGGGTGGGTGTAAAATAATAAACATCCAATCACAGAAAAGATAACAAAACTAGATAGTAACCAGCACATGTCTTCCAAGTGCATTTAAACCAAACTTTAGTGTATACACGGAGTTTCTCAACTCTTTCGCCGCCATTGACGAATTAAAGGGATACACACTCATTTTCAGATCACATCAAAAATGTTAATCTCTTTAATAAACACAACAGTTTAATGAATAGTTTACTTAAACCTTATTATAAAACAAACCTTTTCAGCCACAAATATCTGAAAAGGGCAGTTATTAAAAAAGAAGCTTTTAAATGCACATATTCTTAAAAGAAACATAACTAGTAAGAGGGTTACATGTTATACAAAGAAAACTAATAACATTGATATTATTTAGATATTTTCATGGATTTCATTGAAACCTGAGGTTTTCTGAATGTCTTTTTTTTTCTGGCTTTGAATGTTTAAGCTCTCACTATGTTCACTATTACTTTATGTGGCGGGAGCGGTGTGGTGTGTTAGGAGGTACGAGTGAGAGCCGTACAGCTTATCACACACAAACCCAAGTTTATCTATTTGGAACCAATTCGACTACGCCACCTGGGAGGGTTAAACCCAGGAAATAGAAGTAAACCCAGATCACACAAGTTCGATCCTCTTAAAATAAGTGTAGGCAAGAAACGTGGGCATCATAAAGTACAACGTTTATTAAATACTTGCAATTAAAATAAAAACCTCACTTAATATGCTCAATCCTAAAGAGCAATTACTAACAGCTCAAACCAACATTGCAAAAACAACAAAAAGAAAAGATGTCTTCACTGTTAAAAAGGTGCAGTGACAGACAAATACACAAATAACGACGATCAAATGAAAGAAATAATAAACAACCACTTTACGCAACTTCTAAACAGACAAAACAAAATATCACAATTAAATACAGGGCTGGGGTTATCCACCGAGGCGATCACCAGGGTTAGTTATCCAACCGCACACTTCCACACACACACACACACACACACACACACACACACACACACACACACACACACACCATGAACTCAGAGCACGCACTCGTACCCTTCAAGAATGTCGCACAGCACACGTTGGAATAGCACCACCACCAAAAAGGTCTTTCACCCGTGGGACCCCCAGCTCCTGAAAGAAATCAAAACCAAAATAAATACATATAAAACAGAAACAGAATGAATGAAAAGCAAATAGAAGTCACGATTCAACCACGTCGTTCTTAGGCCAGCCCCAAGAAATACACGATCGTCCACCCCAAAGTAGACCAGAGCAGGTCAGTTAAAACTATCCCAGAAACCAGATGGTAGCAGAAGAAATCCCTTTAAATGATTGTATGCTAGACACTCGGTGGAGGAAAAAGTAAACTGCAGTGATAATGGCCAGGACGAAAAGAGAGGGAGAATCCAAGTGCGGATAAAGAAGTTCACGAGGATCGATTCGCCGCTCAGGATACGCAGCCCTCAAATAACCCGCTGAAAGGTGGGCAGTAAACAGATCCGAACAGCATCCGACAGGGGGACACACAGTGATGAAAAGACAGGCTCAATCACCACTCGTACCTCGTTCATCCGGTCACATTTACATGCACAAGAAAAGTGCTGCTATCTAACAGGTGATGTGATGAACACAGGAAAGTGATGTACTTACTATTCATAGTGTATCAGTTTTGTAATATTTGTTACGCAGTTAACCAGACTGCAAAATTCTACATATTTTATAAATAGTCTTTGAATCATGCAGTTGTGGTCGTTTCATATATAGGTCTGTAATAAGTGTAATAAGTACAATATATGTACAATATATGACAATAATAGGATGTGCTGCTTTCTAAATAATATAGATAGAAGGAGAAAATCATACTGATTGAGAGTACGAAGCTGGAGACTATATAAATGTATACAATAACAGTTCAATCAGGTGTGTATGGAGTAGGGAAAATTCCAAATTGTTGAATAAAGTGAGCAGAGACTGCAAGTCCTCTTCTGTGAATGCGAATGAAAGAGGATGATGCTCAAGATTAAAATATAATATGAGAAATTTGCATGCATGTCTCTGTCTCCTACTGTACTTCTCCATGAACCTCATGCACTGGATCCAACAGAAACCAGAGAAAGATTCAGATTAATCTGAGGGAACTGGAAATAGATCAGATTTGCCACCTTCACAGGAAGCGTTAATTACATCACGACACGTTCATATCATTATTAATAATAACAAACTAAATAATGCTGTTATAAAATAAGGTTCCAAATTACATATAGCAATAAATGTATGTAAATAAAGTTTCCTGTTCTAAATAACCAATAATTTCTGTAAGTTTTCTTATTATAAATTCACCTGAAAACACCTGATAGTGTATAAACTTACTCATTAACACCTGCCTTAAGCTTCTTATTGGTTCAAACATAAACTCAATCTGCAGTGATAGATATCTATAAAAAATACAGACATGTTTAAAAGATGAGGAAGTTTTCTCATTTATCAGAATCAGAATCAGAATCAGCTTTATTGCCAGGCATGTTTTCACATGTGAGGAATTTGTTTTAGTGCCAGATTTAAGCAACAAGGACCAAGAGCTTTAACTTCTGCTCCAACACACACCATGATCTCTACATCCCTACTGCTGCTGCTGCTGGCAGCCGTACACTGTAAGTGTTTTTACATTTGACATGTCATACAGTTTTGGTTCCTTAAAGCTTTTTGCTTTTACATCATTAAAATAACTTTTCTTTAACAGGTGTTCACAGTGTTGAGCTGATCCAGACCGGATCCACAGTATTAACTATTGGTCAGTCACTGACTCTGACCTGTAAAGTGTCTGGATATTCATTAACTGATAACAGCTACTGTATACACTGGATACGACAACCTGCAGGAAAAACTCTGGAATGGATTGGATGTATATGTGGTAATGGTAACACTTACTACAGTGAGAAACTGAAAAGCAGGTTTCAGATTTCCAGAGACACGTCCAGCAGCACAGTGACATTAACAGGACAGAACATGCAGACTGAAGACACAGCTGAGTATTATTGTGCTCTTGAACTACAGTGAGACGTGTTTCAATGTTCACAAGACACAACACTGATCTATCCGAGTCTAACAAAAAAAATAAAGAAATAAAAAATAAAAAAATATATATATATCCCAGAAATGATCACAAAACATTTCAAGCTAGTTATTTGTTTATGATAATATTGTTGATTTAAATCCATATTATATCTCTAAAGACCATTATGATCACATCACTTACCTGAACTTTATATACTGTAGTGTCTTTGTCTAATAATAATCACATCAACAAATTAGAATTTGTGTAAACGTGTGAGAAATTGTGGATCAGACAACTGGATCAGACAACAAGCTGGAAAAGCTCTAGAATGGATTGGGGTCATCTGGCCTGATTCCAGTAAAACAATATACGCCAAAGACATTGAGGGATGTTTGGAAATAACCAGAGACAACTCCAACAACATTAACTAACATTAAACGTAAATAGAGTTCACCATATTCTTCTTTAATTAATAAATAAATTATCACCGTTCACAGACTGCTACTGTATAAGAGGAAACATGATCATAGTAATCAGTGCCATTGATTATAAGAAAATAATTATCTTCAGGTTTGTAGCAGTAACTTCATGAATTAAATATCTCAACTTTAACTGTGAAGATCTCCTGTAAGATACACGGCTTTGTTATGACTGAGTACAACATGCACTGGATCAGACAGAAACCAGGGAAAGCTCTGGAATGGGTTGGATATGTGAAATCCGTAGTCTAACTGTACCTCTGTACTGTAAGTTTGGCTTTAACAGCTTCAGCCATGTTCATATTCACCTTCTCATAACAGAAAGCAGGAAATTTGCAGACATGAGAATCATTTCTGTGTTAATGTAATTCTCTAGAGTGCAGCCTACACATGACTGATAACGACATAAAGGATCATTTATCTAATTATTATCATTTTCATGGATTATGGTGTAGATTCAGATTAATTTGAGGGAACTGGAAATAGATCACTTTTCAATCTGACCTTCACAGGAAGCGTTAATTACATCACAACACGTTCATATCATTATTAATAATAACAAACAGCTGAATTATTTCCCACATTAAATTGATATGGAGATGAAACGGGGTGTGAGTGTGATTAACAGCTGCAGAGCTGCACTCAACACAGCCTCTCTGTAATGTTTATGCAAATCTGCATCTCCTCTTGTAATATTAGCAGCGTTCTGATCTAGAGAGGAAACACTTCTCATTAGTCTTCCTTCAACACAAACATGTTTGCTTCAGCTCCACTGCTGCTGCTGGCTCTCGCCCCCTGTGAGTGTTTGGATTGAAGCTTTATTATTTCATCTGATGCTTTCAGTTCGACATGTCCACCTTTTCTTTTTCTCTTTTTACAGATGTGTTCTGTGCTACTGAGCTCATCCAGCCAGACTCACTGCTTATAAAGCCAGGAGAGACTTTAACCATCACCTGTAAAGTGTCTGGAGCTTCTATCACTGATAGCAGCAGCCACATTGGAACAGCTTGGATTCGACAACCTGCAGGAAAAGCTTTAGAATGGATCAACACCATTTATTATAGTGGGAGTATTGATAAGAAAGATTCATTTAAAGACAAGTTTGTGGTCTCTCGAGACACTTCCAGTAACTCTGTGACCTTACGGGGACAGAACACGCAGACTGAAGACACAGCTGTGTATTACTGCGCTCGAAGACCACACAGTGACATGACAAGCTGCAGTGCTGCACAAAAACCTCATCACAATTTACTTCTTTAATTAAATAATAACTACATTTTACTGAGTAACTAATCCCCATATTACAATTATTTCAGCATAGACACCAACACTGGCATTAATAAAATAAATAAATAAAAGTTTACTTAGGAATAATGGTCTCTTTTTATAACTAGTTGAAATGAAATGTGTCTGCAAAAGACATTTATTATAAAGAACAACATCCATTCACACTCAGCACTCAGGCTTTAACTCTTCATCTCAAATGAACAAAAACCATCCAAAAACTCCTCAATCTATATCTGTAATTAAATGTGAAATATGAACATTGTATAATTTGATCATGAATTTCTGGTAATGTACAAATTAAACAAAAAAAAAAAAGAAACAAAGTGTTTTATCATCTCACCAAATGATTTTTATTAATGGATCATCAGAAAACCAGGATTAGCTAAAAAAATGACTACTTTATGACATTACTTTACTCTCGCAATCTTCATTCAATGTTAGTAATTTTTGTTACATAATTAAAATATTTTTCATTCATTTTTAATGTTAATTCCTACCATTAAATTTTCTTCTGTTTCAGATTCCTGCAGTCAGACACTGATTGAGTCTGATCCAGTGATCATCAAACCTGATCAGTCTCATAAACTGACCTGCACAGCCTCTGGATTTAACTTTGGTGGCTCAGATATGGCTTGGATCAGACAGGCACTTGGAAAAGGACTAGAATGGGTTGCTAGTATATACAGTAGCAGCACATATCACTCCAGCACTGTTCAGGGCCGTTTCACCATCTCCAGAGACAACAGTAAAAAGCAGGTGTACCTGCAGATGAACAGCCTGAGGACAGAAGACACTGCAGTTTATTACTGCGCCCGTGACACACAGTGATACTTCCCCTTAGACATCAGTACAAAAACACAGACTTACTACTGACACATGACAAACCCACATTTTCAGGTGGCAGTTAAATGATGTAAATCACAATTTTAGGTAAATTATAGTATGAATATTTTGACAAAACATGTTTACAACTCCAAAGACAACGTAAAATATCACACTGGTAGGCATGGGCAAGAGTAATAAAGGTTTCACGTATTTATTGTGTTCAGCCGTGTAGCAGGACCCAACACTCCACGTGTAACATGAGAGAGGAAAAGCCCCGATCATTGATAACATCAGGATTTTAGAGACAGGAAATAAATTTAACGGGACATGTAAATGCAAAACATCATCAACCATTGGTTTAGAAGCCTGCTCATGTTTTGACCAAGCTAATCTGTACCTACCAAGGTCCCAAGGGAACGGTCTGCTGGAAGCTGTTTTAGGACATATAGAAGCATAGAAGGACAGGTTCTTATGAACATCTCTAAAGTGAAAATTTCCTCCACAATTTCCCCCTTTTGTCCCTTGGACTATACACAAAATTTTTATTAATCATTAATCTGTAACAAAATCTAAAATCTAAATGATATTTACCAGTATTGTTGGTCAACTACTTAATCCACAACATTGTTAATCAATTGCTTAAACAGATTAAATTAATCAGCTAGAATACAGGTACATGATACCTTAAGCTAAGCTCAACAAAACCAACACATGCTCTATCAGATGAATCTCCTCCTCATGATTTAAATACATTTCAGATACATTCTCCTCCCATCATCAGCAGATAAACAAATCCAAGTGTCAGAGCTGGATCTCACTCTATTTATATGATGTGATGGTGTCTGTTAAACTTTGGAGAACAGAGAAGACTCCAGTCCAAACAACACACACCATGTTCTCTACATCTCTACTGCTCCTGCTGGCAGCTGCTTCTTGTGAGTGCTTTATCAAATTTATTCATTTACTAGATGAAGAATAAAGGTGCAGCATATATTGTGTGAGATATCACCATGTGTTTTCCTCCACAGATGTGCATGGTGAGGAACTGACTCAGCCTGCTTCCATGACAGTCCAGCCAGGCCAGAGTCTCTCCATCCAGTGCAAGGTTTCATATTCAGTTACGAGCGATCATACAGCTTGGATTCGACAACCTGCAGGAAAAGCTCTGGAGTGGATTGGAGTCATCTGGAGTGGTGGGAGTACAGCTTACAGTGAGAAACTGAAAAATAAGTTCAGCATCTCCAGAGACACTTCTACTAACACAATAACAATTGGAGGACAGAACATGCAGACTGAAGACACAGCTGTGTATTACTGCGCTCGTGTAACACACAGTGACACAACAAGCTGCAGTGCTGCACAAAAACCTCATCACAATTCAATTCTTTAATTGAATAACAACTACATTTTACTGAGTAACTAATCCCCATATTACAAATATTTCAGCATAGACACCAACACTGGCATTAATAAAATAAATAAATAAAAGTTTGTTACATTAACTTTACAATCTAAACGAGAAATTAATACGAATCCCATGAAATTAAATGTGAAATGTGAACATTGTTTAATTTGATCATGAATTTCTGGTAATGTACAAATTAAAAGGAAAAAAACAAACACAAAGTTTTTTTAATTCTCACCAAATTATTTTTATTAATTGATCATTGGAATACCCGAATTAGCTAAAACATATCAACTTAACATTTTTAGTTCATGTTTTAAATTATCATTGAAACGAATATTGATTTCCCAATTAACTAATTAATTAAAACAAATGATTTACTATGTTACTGCTGATACTGTATCTGAGTGTTTTCTCTCTTTTAAACCTTTCTGATGAAAATGTTCAGTTTCTGAATTCTTTTTTTTTTTTTTGCAGCAGGAACATTATAATATTTTGCATATGCACCTGTAGGGGGCAGCAGCTGCTTATTTTTGAGAAGGATTCATGAAACTATGAAATCTTACAGCTGAAGTGGGTTTATGCAAATTCACCCTGTTATTAAAAAAAGCCTCTTGCAGTTTGAAGTTTGTGTCACAAAACTGAATCAAAGAGCATGATGATTGGGCTGAGGGTCACTCAGTACTACATCTTTGTTATAATGTTAACCAAAGGTACCTGAGACTTCTGTACTGTATATTTCTTCCCTCAGAATATCTTGTCTGTGTTGATGATGATCTTTGTTATGTTTTATCTGCTAGGTGTCAGCAGTGATGAGATCAGACTGGACCAGTCTCCTGCTGTGGTAAAGAGACCTGGAGAAACTGTGAAGATCTCCTGTAAGATAAATGGATATTCAATGACGAGCTACAGCATACACTGGATCAGACAGAAACCAGGGAAAGCTCTGGAATGGCTTGGCTGGATGGATACAGGCAATAATGATGCAACACATGCAGAGTCTGTGAAGAACCAGCTCACTTTAACAGAAGACGTCTCAGCAAGCACACAGTACTTAGAGGCCAAGAGTCTGAGGACAGAGGACACTGCGGTTTATTACTGTGCCTGAAGTTCTACAGTGACTGGAGCTGAGGAAGCAGCTGTACAAAAACCAGACACATTGTAACTGAACTAACTGAAGTTGCTTAACTTATAATTGTAACACAGATGAACACAGTTTGTATCTATTTACTGCTCCAATTATCTATAAATATACCTGGATATAACCCTAAAATGGGCGTGGCCTAAACTAATTATCAGGAATGAAAATCTAGATAAACCCTGTTTCTATGCTCCTGGAAACACTTGAAAAAGCCACAGGTAGAGATGGCAGCTCTGTCAGCATGCTGTGTGACATCCCATTCCCAATACACACTGTAATACACTCATCACTTAAAAAGTGCTCATTGCATAAAAAGTTGTTTACAATGGCTACTGTATGTAATCTCAAACAAGTGGTGACACAACCCACAAAAATTGCTATGGATAATACATCTAAATCAACATGCATAGATCATATTTTTACTAATGTTCCTGATTTATGTTCACAAGCTGTGTCTGTGGGGGTAGGATGTAGTGATCATAACCTGATAGCAATTTCAATAATGATGAAAATTCCTAAATCTGGTGGAAGGATCATGTATCGTAGATCATTTAAAAACTTTAATCCCAGATTGTTTGTTGATGAGGTCAATAACTCAAATTGGTCTGCAGTTCTTCAGGAGGGGGATGTAAATGCTTCTCTTAACATTTTTATGGACACTTTTAGTAAAATAGTTGATAAATATGCACCTCTCCGGAAAAGATCTATAAAAATCAACAGTCCCTCATGAGACAAAGGGACAATGTCAAAGATATGGCCTTCAAAATCAAAATGTGATGTAGACAGAGTACATTATCGCAAGTTGAGAAACAAAGCTACAAACTTAAATAACATAAAAAAGAAAGCATATTATGGACAAAAAATCTCAAATTCTAGTAATGATAGCAAACAATTGTGGAAAGTATTACAGGAATTG
This sequence comes from Tachysurus fulvidraco, assembly GCF_022655615.1. Classification (NCBI taxonomy): domain Eukaryota; kingdom Metazoa; phylum Chordata; class Actinopteri; order Siluriformes; family Bagridae; genus Tachysurus; species Tachysurus fulvidraco. The sequence continues at coordinate 3,760,620 of NC_062532.1, forward strand.
ATGTATAAAAAATCAAATAATTTGAATATGTACATGGAGACCAATGATGGTGACATTATTAGTAAACCTTGTGATATTGCCAATCATTTGATTGATATTTTTATATGCAAAGTAGAACAATTAAGATCATGTATGATAATGCAAGATATTGAATCTCCTTGTGACAATGTTAGATTTATTATGAGAGGGAAAACTTGCTCCCTGTCATTTAATACTTGTAGTGAGGACAACGTTAAAAAGTTGCTTCTCTCCTTATCTGATGAGAAAACACCTGGTAATGATCATCTTGATGGCAAAATTTTTAAAATTGTTGCAAATATTTTGTGCAAACCAATATGTCACATCTTTAATAGTTCAGTTCTAAGCAGAGTGTTTCCTAAGCTATGGAAACAGTCTAAAATTGTGCCTTTACTTAAAGATGAAAAGGCAGGGTTTCCTCCTTCTAATTGCAGACCAATTCATATTCTTCCTGTATTAAGCAAAATATTTGAAAGGTTACTTTTTAATCAAATGCTAGAGTACTTTACATTAAATGAATTGCTAACGAGTTCACAGCATGCCTATAGACCAGGCCATTCAACTAACACTGCATTAGTGCATATGGTTGATCAGTGGCTTACGTATATGGAGGATAAAAAACTTGTTGGTGCTGTACTTTTAGATTTTACAGCTGCATTTGGTGTAATTGACCATGATATTCTGTTGTCAAAGCTCAAGTGTTATGGATTCCCACAATTGTCTGCTTCACTGTTAAGGAGTTATCTCTATGGCAGAACTCAGCAAGTATTTTTAATGGTAGTTTTTCTGATAGTAAATGTATATCATGCGGTATTCCACAGGGCAGCTGTCTGGGTCCACTCTTATTTTCAATTTTTGTGAATGATTTGCCTCATGTTGTTAGAAACGCAGAAGTTGTACTGTATGCAGATGATGCAAGTTTATTTTGTGCATCTCCTTCAATAACCGATCTAAGTATGAACCTTCAAAACCAATTAAATTTGATTATCAATTGGGTTAATTTGAACAAATTAGTACTAAATATTTCCAAAACCAAATGTATTGTTTTTGGTACTAAACATTTGTTAAATAAACCTTGTAACCTAAATTTGACTATTGATACAACTTTGGTTGAGCAGGTTACTACAACTAAACTATTGGGTGTCAAGCTGGATAATCAGCTCTCATGGACTGATCAGATAAATCATATTGTTTCTAGGATGGGCAGAGGCATTGCTTTAGCTAGGAAGTGTGTGCCGTTTTGTCCACCCTCAGTCATGAGAACAGTAGTCCAGTTTTTGGTCTTGTCACACCTGGAGTACTGCTCAGTTATTTGGTCCAGTGCTACACAGGAGCACTTAAAAAAACTTCAACTTGCTCAGAATAGAGCTGCCAGAGTTGCTCTTGGCTGTTCGTATAGGACCGGTGTGAATGAGATGCACACTATATTAGTATGGTTGAAGGTACAGGATAAATTAAAGATAAGTCTTCTGTGCTACATGCATAATGCCATCTATAAAAACAACCCCAGATTTTTTGTGGATAAATTGGTTTACAGTGGGTATTGCCACCAACATATTACTCGGCAGGTCAGCTCTGGTGATTTAGTTGTTTCTTTTGCACAGTCAAATTGTATGAGGAGAACTGTATTATTTAGATCCTCAGTAGCTTGGAATCAACTGTCAATGTGTATAAGACAAATAAGCAACAGATCTTATTTTAAAAAGATGGTAAAAAAAATGTATGATCTGTAATGAAAACTAAGTGTAATGACTTAAATTGAAGTGTATTTATTCTTTTGATAACATATTGTAAAAAGTGTAATGTGATTGTGTATAATATGTTTTGATATTGTAAAATGGACACCAGGAAGATTAGCGACCACTCGTGGAAGCTAATGGGGTTAAAATAAATAAATAAATAAATCACAGTCACAATACACACTGTAATACATTCATCACAGTTTGACTACACATTGTAATACACACATCACAGTCACAATACACACTGTAATAGACACATCCTAGTCCCAAAAAAATACAACACACAACCCAGTCTCCCATCCCAGTCATCCCATTCCCAATTTAACTCATTGGACAGATGATTGATTTTTTTGGATTCTGCAAAAGTGATTCATATTTAACAACAATATTCTGTGTATTTTAGGAATTCTACAGATTGACTCACTTACATTTTTATGCATTTATGTGTATCACAGTGCAAATAAAATTCAAACCCAAGCAGCAGGAGTGTTAGGGAGCGTTAACTAATACTACAAACAGAACAGTTAGTGACCTGACAATGTGAAACTTACAGAAATAGTTTATTCCCCTCGTCTGTTCCTCTGTGGTTGTTTTTATATCTTTAGTGGGTGTGTCATGCAAACCAAATCCTGTGTTTGAACCATTTATGCTGAAACATTCAGCCCAACAACATAGCAGCAGTTTGTGTTCATTTACAGCAGCAGGAATCATTTTAATTTTTTGAGATGGGACTAGGCAGAGTTTTGTGTTACTTTACTCTAGCAATCTTCATTCAATGTTAGTATTATTTATTACATTATTAAAATATATATACTGTATGTATGTATGTATATATATATATATATATATATATATATATATATATATATATATATATATTCTTTAACATTAACTTCTATTATTGAATATTCTTCTATTTCAGATTCCTGCAGTCAGACACTGATCGAGTCTGATCCAGTGACCATCAAACCTGATCAGTCTCATAAACTGACCTGCACAGCCTCTGGATTAGACATTAGTGGCTACTGGATGGCTTGGATCAGACAGGCACCTGGAAAAGGGCTGGAATGGGTTGCATATATCTACAGTAGTAGTAGCATATATTATTCCAATGTTGTTAAGGGCCGCTTCACCATCTCCAGAGACGACAGTAAGAAGCAGGTGTATCTGCAGATGAACAACTTGAGGACAGAAGACACTGCAGTTTATTACTGCGCCCGTGACACACAGTGATACTTCCCCTTAGACATCAGTACAAAAACACAGACTTATAGTCTGAGCTTCAATAACTGAAACAACTGAAGGAGGCAGCAGAGCTCAACAAATAAAGTGGAAAAAAAAGTGAATCCACAAACTGCATTCTGTATGAGACTCATTCAGTATCAGTCATTATCAGACAAATATCTACATTTTCTCTTCTTTTTCACTCTTTCCATAATGTGTGATTAGTTATTTGGGTTGTTAAACACAGGTTGTACAAATAAAAACACTATAATTTATGTAACTACATCCTCCTGTGGTTGTGAGGTTTCTCAGTAACATGACAAGATGTATTTTATAATGCTGTTATAATGTAAGGTTCTAAATTAAACAGAATTATAAATCAATAGAAATAAAGGGTCCTTTTCTAAATGAATAAAAATTTCTGTAAGTTTTCTTATTATAGATTCACCTGAAAACACCAGTGTATAACAGGGCTAGGCAACCTTAAACACTCAAAGCGCCATTTGGACCTTCTTCCCACAGAAAAAAAAAAACACAGGGAGCCACAAAACCCTTTTGACATCTAAAATGAAGAGAACACTGCATGTATCATTTTTTACCTTTATGGAAAGTATAGACAAAACTGTAGTGTGTTGCATTTATGAAATCAATGAACTGCTACAGAGTAAACAAAATTTTATTTCGGCAAGCAAACAAAAATATTTGAAACAGCTTGAACTAACCTTAACAAAAATGACGCTGGATTGAAGGTAACTTTCAATGTCTAATTGAGTCCTCTTCATATTCGTTACATCAAAATTTTACTTGCCAGCTGCAGCAAACCAAAAATGCGTCTGCTTCTGTGTGTCGGATTTACAGTGCTGTAGCAAGTCGGCAGTTATGACGCATATTTTGAGCGACAAACAAATTAAACACGGTTTATTTTAATGTTACAAGAGCATCATAATCTTAGAATTTAGAATGACTTTTTTTTAAAAAACTAACTAACTGAAATAAAATAAATTTTAATTAAAAATTTCTTTTCCAAATCTACACGGAGCCGCAGCAGTGGGATGACCTCTGGTGTATAAATCTACTCATTAACACCTGCCACCTGAACAAAAGCTTCTTATTGGTTCAAACATAAACTCAAGCTGCAGTGATAGATATCTCTAAAAATACAGACATGTTTAAAGATGAGGAGGTTTTCTCATATAAGAATCCATCCCATTTTAACCCTGAGATAAGGAGTGTCTCTATGCAAATGTCCTCCTCTGTTATATATTTAAGCAACAAAGACCAAGAGCTTTTACTTCTTCTGCTCCAACACACACCATGATCTCTACATCCCTACTGCTGCTGCTTCTGGCAGCCGTACACTGTAAGTGTTTTTAAATTTGACATGTAATACAGTTTTGGTTCCTTAAAGCTTTTTGCTTTTACATCATTAAAATAACTTTTCTTTAACAGGTGTTCACAGTGTTGAGCTGATCCAGACCGGATCCACAGTATTAACTCCTGGTCAGTCACTGACTCTGACCTGTAAAGTGTCTGGATATTCATTAACTGATAGCAGCTACTGTACAAGCTGGATACGACAACCTGCAGGAAAAACTCTGGAATGGATCGGAAGGATATGTTCTGGTGGGGACACTTACTACAGTGAGAAACTGAAAAGCAGGTTTCAGGTATCCAGAGACACGTCCAGCAGCACAGTGACATTAACAGGACAGAACATGCAGACTGAAGACACAGCTGTGTATTACTGCGCTCGGCGACCACAGTGAGACGAATAAACAACATCCCTGTACAAAAACTCCAAGTACACCGAAACCATGCTAGCTCCAAACATCCTCCTTCATTAAAAAATAAAAAGTAATGATAACAATTCTGACTGAAGCACCACAGCATCATGGACAATTTGACAGTCGATATCTGATTACAAAGGGAATTGATTAGGTTCATGTTCATTTCACTCTGATACAGTAAGGCTTTACAAATTTTCAGGTAGACTGACTGTTGATCTCACTCATTACACACTCGCTCATTACTCATTATCCTAACCCGGATTACTCATTAATTATATAAACATTTCCATGCATGGTTTCTTAACACTGAGGTATTTTTTTCTTCCCCAAAAGTCTCCTCCACCTGCACCTGATAAGATTACCCAGACCCCAACACAACCATTTTCATTTTCCATCACGTTTCACATATTCTGAAATTAAATAATAAATAACTAGATTTGTAAAGTTCTTCGTGACAAACTTTATGTTGGCTTTGACGTTGCAAGTATTTGCAAAGGCCGGTGCTTTTTGGAGGCGAGTGGACATAAGGGTCAGTGTTACTTTTGGAAGCAAGTAGACAGAAAGCTATGGTGCCAAAACATTTGGAGGTAAGTGGAGACGAGCATGTGATGTCATCCGAATACTCTTGAGGAAGTTCTCCTCATTGTTCTGAGTGTTTTGATATGTCTCAAGTTCATGTTGCACTAATTTTTAATTTTCACGTGACATAACGTAACATCATGTGACGTCATCAGAATACCTTTGAGGACGTTCCCCTCATTGTTCTGAGTGTTTTGATATGTCACATGTCCATGTTGTAAAAAGTTTTTTGATTTTGCATATTTTGGGGGCGGGGCTGCGGGACAAGCAAAAGGCCAGTCGGTACACCGATTTAAAACTTTGTACAGAGTATCACCCTAAAGGAGCTGGCCGAGTTTGGTTTAGACGGTCCGAAAGCTTGCCGAGTTATAAACCTCCAAAGTTTATAATATGAGTCTATGGGAAAAAAGGCCACTTTGAGACCTGGTACCGGAAGTACCGGTACTCGGATTGCTTAGAAAAGTAATAGCAACAAACTTAAGACCAGGCTCTACAACATATCCGAATTTGGTTCATGTGGCCCCAAAGCCCTAGGAGGAGTTACTCTTGATAAATTTTTGTCTAAGCTTAAATAAGAAAACAGAATGTTGGCTTCTACAAAGCGACATAATTAGAGACAAAAATGGATGGAAAATGTTTAGAAATTCTAGATATTATAACAAGTAATTTTCCATTTTTACTGATAGACAGAAAGTTTACTCAACCTTTGGTCTTTATCTGTATCCTGTATATTTAAACTGCAGCCACATTAGAAATGTTTGAACATTATGCTGTTCTTTAAGCTTTAAGGCCTGTAATGGTCGCTCTTTCTTTATTCACACCACATCTAAGCAACATGTTGAGGATCAAAGGACTGACAGTGTGTCATAAATATGAGAACATGTTCTCCTGGGATTTACATTAAAGTCATAAACACTAACTACAACATTCCTATTCTTATTAAGACATTACAGCTCCATTATATCAGCATCTTATTAAACCAGACTGCATCATCCAGATTGTTTCATCAGCTACATCATAAGAATTAATCTTTTGTGATTGTGCTGTTTTAACATTAGTAGGAAATGCCTCATGTCTTCCGAAAGCCTAAACACTGTCATGTAAATCAAACCCCTTCATAAATGATTAGAGGTGTTCTCAGGAGAAGTGAGGATCTGGGTTCAGGTTCAGATCAAACCATGTTAACGGAAGACAAAATGACCACTAGGGGATGAGCCAGAAACAGTTCGTTGTAGCTTTTAAGCATTAAATCCTCTAAATACACGGTTAAACTTATTTTTCTAGTAAAGCTTAGACTCTCAAGATTTTTTAAGCCCACACACAAAGCATAATATGATTTATAGCCGTCATACTATTTGAAACAAAATTGGTGGTGAACTGAACTAGGCGGCGCTAGACCAGTTGTTCCCTTACTTTAGACGCTTCCCTTTCTTCACTGGGGTAATATTTTCCAAAACAAATGGTTCACAAAAATCCCCAAAGGTCCAAGGAACTGGAATCTGTAAGCCTTTTAATCCAAAACGCTTTGGTCGCCTCGCAAATATTCCGTTTGTGACCGAAAACTGGAAACAGAAGTGCGCCACCATCCGTTGTTTCGGCTCTAACTTCTCATTGGAGGTTTCAAAAATGACACTTTTGCGTCAGATTTGTAGTCCATGGCCTAACGAATCAAACAAGCCCTCACTTGAGCCAATCGGCGCTTGTATTGCAGAGATAGACGGCTGAGAAGCCAATGATGTCTCTCCATTCTATGTGGGAACCCTCCCTTTGACTGACAATTGCTCCTTCCAATAGCAATGAAATGGTCCGGGACCTTTACAGCTCTTTAGCCAATAAGGAGACGATTCCAAAGGTATGCAACATGACACGGCTCTGAGGCCTCAGGCTGCGCAGAAATGGATGCGCACTGGATTTATTGCGCTATTCTCGACTTTTTCACACTCCCACAGCTCAGGGTGTCAGATTACAGGCCTTTTTTCACAGCAGACTTCTAGACAGAGAGTCTCTGTTTGTTTTAGGCCTTTTAAACTGAGCATGCAGTATTTTAATTCAAAGTTATACAGTAAACAAGTAAACAAGCAAAACATGACCGGACGGACATGTCCGTAGAAAAATATTTTTATTGAAGCCATTTTTGAGTCTTTTGACTTGTTTTTTTTTTGGTGAAAGCCAAGACATGTGGCTCTGACCCTCAGTTGTTATTTGGTTCCTAACATGTTCCAGAGAAATAAGATTAATCAGTTTATCAGGTAAACAACTCAGGCGGAAATCAAAACCTTCCATTCTAGCCTCTGTACCTTTGTGGCAGTAAGGCCTAGAATCAATCTGACACTTGTATCTGAAACTAGAGAATCTTTCCAATGAGACCAGGCTCACTCCTGTGTGTTAAAGTATGTGGGAGCTGTACCACTTTTTGCATTATTTTTCTGTAACAAAACCTCCCCAAGTGATTTATTCCTTACTTTCTGTCACTGAGCTTTACTCCTTCTCAATACAGGAGCAGGAGAAAGCCGTCTGTGTGAAATAAACCATCACCACGTAACCATTCCTACATTTAGGTTTCCTAATGTGTTCCTTAGATGAGTGAGGTGTCTTCTAAAAATGATTCGATTTGGTTCCCTTTCTGATAGAGAAACATTCTGTTGTAGAGATTTACATAGTACCTTATCATCCACTCATCTATCCAGTGAGCAGCGTGTGGTTGTGGGTTGAACACCTCCATAGTGGTCATGGACGCTCCCTATTCAAATAGAGTGGTGTATAAACAGCATGTTCTTGGCTGCTCTAGTTTCCAGTGAGCTCTGTGAGAGATAACACTCCCATACACTTTAAATCTGACTGAAGCAGAACTCAGAGAAGGATGATTTTAGGACAGTGTATTTTATTGCTACTCATTTCATGTATGTTTATGTTTTTTATGTGAAGATTATAAGCATTATAATTATTATAAGATAACATTACTGAGTTCTATTCTTCTCTTCCAGATTCTTATGGACAGTCCCTGACCTCCTCTGATTCTGTGGTGAAGAGACCTGGACAGTCGGTCACTCTGTCCTGTACTGTCTCCGGATTCTCAATGGGCAGCTACTACATGCACTGGATCCGTCAGAAACCAGGACAAGGACTTGAGTGGATCGGGCTCATTGATGGTGGCACTGGCACTGCATTCGCTCAGTCTCTACAGGGCCAGTTCTCCATCAATAAAGACACCAATAAAAACTTGCTGTACCTAGAAGTGAAGAGTCTGAAAGCTGAAGACACGGCAGTTTATTACTGTGCACGAGAGTCACACTGACACAACAGACTCCAGAGCTGTACAAAAACTTACACAAGCACGTCCTCATGAGCTGTAAATATTCCCTCAGCAGGAAGCTGCACCCCAGAGACCTTTATTATAAACAACATCATCTATTCACACTCAGATCTTCCTCTTTATTCCAATGTTTTCTAGCATTTAGTAATATTTATAATAATAATAATCCACGTTATGTATCACTTTAACATTGTGACGTCTTTATGTATTTGACTGAAGGTAAATCAGCTCTAGGACAATGATTGTGATGACTAGTTGGGACTATATACTGTACTATTCATGCTTTTATTCCTCCTGATTGTGATGCCAGCTGCAGGAACACTACAGGTCGATGGTTCACTTCCTGAATTTAGACACACAGAGTCTGTTCAGCAGCACAGAATCTGATGAGAGATCAAACTGAAATGTAGATGTTTACTGCAGCATCACTACTACAAACTCCTGGAATTAAAAATCACCTGTAGGGGGCAGCAGCTGCTTGTTTTCAAGAAGGATTCATGAAACTATGAAATCTAACAGCTGAAGTGTGTTTATGCAAATTCACCCTGTTATAATACAAAAACATCCTCTTGTTCAACCGAAGTTCAGATTCAGACATGTTCATATTCCGGTTCTTTAAATGACTCTGTAAATAAACTGCAGCTCATTTTCCCCGTCTGCGTCTGCAGGTTTTATGTGTTCAGGAGTCCAGAAGAGAACAAATGTCTGTGCTCTTATTAATAGAGAACAAAACTACTGGAATTAGAGGTGTAAGGATATATATACTGTAAATAATCATATAATCATTCAGTGTCACGAGACAATAATAAGGGTAATGTATTCAGTCACTCGGTCATCATTAGGAAGTATTTTATTCACCTAAATGGACAATTAATGTAATGTACTGAGTAATGAATCCCTACATTACAAACACACTGTTATATACTCACAATGCAATAATTCCTCCAATAACGTTGATTCAATACACAACACAGAGAGAGGTCTTAGAGGAACAAAACCACACATGCTACTGCATCCCATCACCCTGCCTAGAACATCATGCCTCTATGTCTTTAATTCCTTACTCTATGTTTCACTGAGTTCTTATGCCTCTGTTGGAACTTGTTTTAGATAAAGTTCTAGGTCTTCATTTCTTTTAGCAGAAATTAGAAATTATTGTCAATACAGGACCAAGTTACTGTTGTTTGATGCCTTGTGAGAGCCGTCTGTGTGAACAAGACCATCTTTTATTGCACATTCAGCTTCAAAAGAAGACATGAGATCTAATGAGTAAAGAGCAGTGATGAAGCTGACAGCATGAAACACACCCAGAGTCTCACAGGAAGCTTTTTCTCCTCTCGTCTGTTCCTCTGTGGATGTTTTTATATCTCTAGTGGGTGTGTCATGCAAACCAAATCCTGTGTTTGAACCATTTATGCTGAAACATTCAGCCCAACAACATAGCAGCAGTTTGTGTTCATTTACAGCAGCAGGAATCATTTTAATTCTTTGAGATGGGACTAGGCAGAGTTTTGTGTTACTTTACTCTAGTAATCTTCATTCACTGTGAGTATTATTTGTAAATTGATTCAAATATTTTTCATTCATTCATTTTTAATGTTAATTCCTACCTTTGACTATTCTTCTATTTCAGATTCCTGCAGTCAGACACTGATTGAGTCTGATCCAGTTATCATCAAACCTGATCAATCTCATAAACTAATCTGCACAGCATCTGGATTAGACATTAGTAGCTACTGGATGGCTTGGATCAGACAGGCGCCTGGAAAAGGACTGGAATGGGTTGCAATTATTGAGGGTGATAGTGATAGGAAGTTTTACTCCAGTACTGTTCAGGGCTGCTTCACCATCTCCAGAGACAACAGTAAGAAGCAGGTGTATCTGCAGATGAACAACATGAGGACAGAAGACACTGCAGTTTATTACTGCGCCCGTGACACACAGTGATACTTCCTCTTATACATCAGTACAAAAACACAGACTTACTACAGACACATGAAAGGCTCATTGTCTGTTACAAAAAATGATAGAAAAAATGTAAATTTTTTATTTTTTATTGTACATTTCTTTTCTTTTTTTTAAAGCTGCTTTGAGAAAATGAATGGAAAAAAGTTAATTAAAACAACAGATTAAGAACTATGGAAGTAGATAATTTGGTTAAACCAAATGATTTACTATGTTACTGCTGATACTGTGTCTTAGGGTTTTCTCTCTTTTAAACCATGCTGATAAAAATGCTCCAATTCTGAATTCCTACTTTCTTTATTTACATTGTTGGTCCATGTGAAAGTTTTTTTTTTTTTTGCTGACAGCAAGAACATTATAATATTTTGTATCTGCACCTGTAGGGGGCAGCAGCTGCTTGTTTTTGTGAAGGATTCATGAAACTATAAAAACAGCTGAAATGTGTTTATGCAAATTCATCCTGATATGAAAAAAAAAAAAAACACCCTCTTGCTCACATGACTGAATCAAATGTACCTGGGTATAACCCTAAAGTGGGCGTGGCCTAAACTAATGATCAGCAATGAAAATATACATAAACCCTGTTTCTGTGCTCCAGGAAACACTGGAAAAACCCACAGGTAGAAAAATGTGATAAATGTGATTCTGACTGTTCCTCAAACCAACAAACTAATAGACATCACAGCCCCAATACACACTGTAATACACACATCATAGTCCCAATATACACTGTAATTCACACATCATAGTCCCAATACACAGCCTATGTTCTAGAAATGTAACTAACACCTTCTGAACACAGAAACTGTGACTTTATCGTGTGAGGCTCATTTTAGATGATTGTTGATTGAACATGTTCAGTTCAGTTAATCACAGAGACACGTTAGTGTTTTGTTCATTTCACTCTAAGCCCAATTCTTCTAAGAGGAAGAACGTTAATGTATAAATGAGTAAACCTGAGACTTCAAGATCATGATGATGCATTTCATGCAAATCCTCCATTTGTGTCTCTTACATTAAGGAGGATTGTGTGTGTGTGTGAGTGTGTGTGTAGTGAGGAGGAGGACAGCAGCTGAGCATTTTACTTCACTTCACTTTTATATCAACAACAATGCTGTCATTATCAGTGTTGCTGCTGCTTTCAGCTGCATTCTGTACGTCTCCGTGTCGGCTTTAGATTTAATTCCTGTTTCGTGAAAATGACTTGATGACTTTTGATGATGTTCTGTCGCTCTTATTCACAGGTGGTGTTGGAGGTGTGGAGCTCACTCAGACAGACTCTGTGCTGGTGAAGCCTGGAGAGTCGTTCTCCATCTCTTGTAAGATCTCAGTGTCGAGTTATTGTATTAACTGGATACGGCAACCTGCTGGAAAAGCACTGGAATGGCTCGGATATCTATGTAGCACTGATAGCACTAATCTCAAAGACACGATGAAGAGCAAGATCAGTCTCAGCCAGGACAAATCCAGCAGCACAGTTTATTTAAGAGGACAAAACTTTCAGGTCGAGGACACGGCTGTGTATTACTGTGCCAGAGACACAACACTACAAACTCACTGAAGCCCTGTACAAAAACATCCCTGGTCATTTTCCTCTCTCTGCAGTACACATGTCCCCAGAGAGGTCTGGTATATATGAGCTAGCAGAGCTAAGACACTTCTGTAGTTCAAACATATCTACATAAGGTTTCATTTTTTGTCTCAACATTAAATTAAATTGTTTTCCTGAACACAAGTGTATACAGAGTTAATCCATCACTAATATGACACCAATCTATTCCAAAGCTTTTATGCAGATTGCTGAAGTGGATGTTGGTGTAACACAAAATTTAAGCTATTATTATAATTATAATTGTCTGTGTGTTTTTACGCATCTAGATGTCACAAAATGTTACAAAATTTAAACTTTAATTTAAAATTTTTATTGTATATTTCTTTTCTTTTAGAGCTGCTTTGAGAAAATATCTATTGTTAACTGTGTTGTATAAATAAAGTGAATTAAATTAACTGATTAAGAATTATGGAATTAGATGTTCACAAATCTAGTAAAAAAAATTATAATAATTATTTCCCTATTAATTGATTTGGTTAGACCAAATGATTTACTATGTTACTGCTGATACTGTATCTGAGTGTTTACCATGCTGAATTCCTACTTTCTTTATTTACATTGTTGGTCCATGTGAAAGTTTTTTGTTTTTTCATTGGCAGCAGAACATTATAATATTTTGTATCTGCACCTGTAGGGGGAAGCAGCTGCTTGTTTTCTAGAAGGATTCATGAAACTATGAAATCTAACAGCTGAAGTGTGTTTATGCAAATTCACCCTGTTATAAAAAAAAAAACAGCCTCTTGCTCACACGACTTTCGAATCAAAGACACCTGGAGCACATCATCGAAGAGATACCACAGCAAGTCATCTTTTGGAGGCCAGAAGAACCTGTTGACACCTGCACGGTGCATACACTTTACCAGGGCATGCGTTTCATCTGTCTCCATGATGATCCCACGATAAAGGTCATTGTCATATTTAAGCATGCACCACTTCCCAATGAGATCTCCACTTTCCCAAGAAATTGCTTCTGTTGGCACCTTTTGGGCTGTCATGTTAAAAGTAAAATGATGTGTTGTGAAGCATTGACATCTCAGCTGCTTTTGCGTGGAGCACATGCAACTTATTTCCCAATAAAGGATTTCTCCTGGAGTGGATGTGACTACTTGGTAGGTTTTCATTGTGGATGGCGCTTCAGATGATACATAAAAAAAATTAACAGTTGTAGATGTTTCAGTTAGGGCCTTATATAGCTCATGGGCATCGGGTATGTCGTGGCCGTTGGTCACCAGCTTGTCCGCTGTTCTTTTCAAGGTTCCCCCAACACCGTCAGGGGCCCCCTTGCCATGGCTTGCCTCAAAAAAGTACCACGTTCCACCTTTTAGACCTCGTCTTGCTTTCTCTTTTCTCTTCATGTTCTGCTTCCTCCACTTTTTATGCAGCTGACGCTTACCTCTCTAACTTAGATCACTAATCTTCTTCTTTTTTCCTTGCTCTACATCCCATCTCCATCTCTGACGCTCACTCTCTAGATATTTTTGCTTCCTCTCAGGATCAGCATCCCGACGTGCACGGCATCGCCGTTGTCTCTCAGCAGCGCTTAATGGAGCCATTATGGAGACAGATCTATCTGCAAATGTTATCAAATGTAACATTCTTCATTAAACACAGATAGTGAGTGGGTGGGTGAGCGGGTGAGTGATTGAGTGCTTGAGTGAGTGAGTGACATAATGATTGAGTGACATAGTTAGTGAAAGAGAGAGTGAGGGAAAGAGAGAGTGATTGAGTGACATAGTGATTGTGTGACATAGTCACAAAACAGGGTTAAGTTAACAGATAAAAAATATTAATCTATATCAGAATCCTTGATTTCACACATCTTCACATTCAAATGGGAAGCAGAACCACCCCGTCACATTCCTTACCACCACATCACAATAAAACATGTGACGGGATGGTATGTGACGGGGTGGTAAATATCATCCCAAAATGGCCGCATGTCTCCCATGTGGTCAAGTTTCTCACCTAGCATACATGCATTCTATCTGAAATATTATTTTATTTGCATTAATAATGTTAAAAAATATATAAAAAATAGTTTTCCCTCTTTATCTTGCGTGACAGGGTGGTTGGTTTGAGCTTGACGGAAGCTGCCTAACATGAAAACTCTACATCACAGTATAACTGAGTCCTGCAGTCTACTGAATCATTCTTCCTTGTCCAGTGGGATTGACTTCTGCATAATTGTAGGAATGTTTATGTGCAATAAGTAGAGTAGAATGTTATTCTGGATGTTAACGTGATTCACAGTGATGGACTAAAAAGACACAAGATGTAATCCGTAAGGAGCAGTGATGAAGCTGACAGCATGAAATACACCCAGAGTCTCACAGGAAGCTTTTTCTCCGCTCGTCTGTTGCTCTGTGGATGTTTTTATATCTCTAGTGGGTGTATCATCCTGTGAAATCCTGTGTTCGAACCATTTATGCTGAAACATTCAAACCCAACCACGTAGCAACAGTTTGTGTTCATTTACAGCAGCAGGAATCATTTTAATTCTTACATTAAATCATATCTTTGAATATTTTTCTATTTCAGATTCATGAAGTCTGTGTCTGTGTTGCATCTTCTACTGGTCATTCTCTAATCTTGTCTTAGCTCAGGGCAACGGTAATGCTGTCATTTCCCATACATCTGAAAAGTTCTTACCTTTTAAGCTTAGTGTGCAGTTTGGAAAACAGTTCAGTCCCCCTTTGTTATCTTTGTTGTTCCTAATTTCAGGTGTGTGTCTATAGGTAAAGAATGTTCAATGTTCATTTTTGTAATTCACAACATTTCTCTATTACATTACATAAAGGATCGTTTATCTAATTATTATCATTTTAATGGATTATGGTGGAGATTCAGATTAATTTGAGGGAACTGGAAATAGAGCACTTTTCAATCTGACCTTCACAGGAAATTACATCACAACACGTTCATATCATTATTGATAATAACAAACAGCTGAATTATTTTCCTGAATTGTTAAATAGAAATGGAGATGAAACGGGGTGTGAGTGTGATTAACAGCTGCAGAGCTGCACTCAACACAGCAATGTTTTGTCTGAAACACATGATGTTTTTATATCTCTAGTGGGTGTGTCATGCAAACCAAATCCTGTGTTTGAACCATTTATGCTGAAACATTCAGCCCAACAACATAGCAGCAGTTTGTGTTCATTTACAGCAGCAGGAATCATTTTAATTCTTTGAGATGGGACTAGGCAGAGTTTTGAGTTACTTTACTCTAGTAATCTTCATTCAATGTTGGTATTATTTATTACATCATTTAAAAAATATTTTTAAGTAATGTTAATTCCTACCTTTAAATATTCCTCTATTTCAGATTCCTGCAGTCAGACACTGATCGAGTCTGAATCAGTGATCATCAAACCTGATCAGTCTCATAAACTGACCTGCACATCGTCTGGATTAGACATTCTTTACTATGGTATGGTTTGGATCAGACAGGCGCCTGGAAAAGGACTGGAATGGGTTGCATATATCTCCTGGGAAAGTAATGATATATATTACTCCGCCACTGTTAAGGGCCGCTTCACAATCTCCAGAGACAACCATAAGAAGCAGGTGTATCTGCAGATGAACAGCATGAGGACAGAAGACACTGCAGTTTATTATTGCGCCCGTCACGCACAGTGATACTTCCTCTTAGACATCAGTACAAAAACACTGAAACTTACTGCAGTCACATGACAAACACACATTTTCAGATTTATGGAGGTGAAAGGACTAGAAATTTTACAGTGACTTTTACATGTTCCCACTTGCTCACTTTTACTGGACTGTTCTGGACATTGTCACTGATGTTGAATTCATTTCTGAATAAATGCAAGTATTCCTTGACTTTGAAATAAGCTCCACTCAGTATAAAAGTTTTCCTTTCATGCTGTTTTTTAGGTTTTTATTTACGTCTTTTAAGCCCGACTATTACTAGTACATGGACATCAGAGACAGCGGTGTTCATGTATACAACTGCCAGAAGTGAATAAAATACAGAAATCATGCAATAACTAACCTGCACACTGATGTGCTGGATAGGCTTTGCGACCTCGGCTTGCTGCGGAGACCAGGCCTCCGGTCCTCGGCGTCACCTGATTTTGGAGATCAGGTGAGGAGAAAGCTAAAGTGGTGCTCGAGGAAGCGGAAGCGTGGTAAGTGAGCGGGTGTCGGTGCTAGGCTAAAAACAAACCTCAGCCGGCCGTCTTTCCCGTCCATTCTATTTTCCAATGTTTGCTCCCTGGACAATAAACTGGACTACATCTGACTCGAACGCACTACACAGCAAATGTTTAGAAACTGCTGTGTCTTTGTTTTCACAGAGACGTAGCTCAGCGACAGAGTCATGGACACTGCCATTCAGCTAGACGGGCTCACCTCATTTCGAGCTGACAGAAATGCAGCTCTGTACGATAAGTCTCGCAGTGGAGGTGTGTGTGTTTACATCAAGATGGAATGGTGCAAGAAGTATGTGTTAGATTCTAGTTACTGCTCATCGCTAGTGGAGTTTGTGACTGTTAGATGCAGGCCATTTTATTTACCACGGGACTTCACAGCAGTTTTTGTTGTCAGAGTGTACATTCCCCCCAGTGCTAATCTTAAAGAGGCACTATGTAAACTCTATGGGGCTGTTAGCAATCTGCTCTAAAGCAGGTGAAAACCTGGCCAGCAGGAGCCACCTCTGCTCTTCAGGACTGCTTTGAGTGCACTGACTGGAACATCTTCAGGGAGGCTGCAACCAACGGTGACTCCATCAACTTGAAGGAGTACACGGCATCAGTGACCAGCTACATCGGCAAGTGTATTGATGACGTGACTGTCTCCGAGAGCATCACCACACGCTTAAAACAGAAGCCGTGGATGACTGCTAAAGTATGTTCGCTGCTGAAGACTAGAGACCTATCTTTCAGAACAGGGGCAATTACTGTTCTTTGGGCCAAACTGTCCTGAGCTATCAGGGAAGCAAAGCATGCACATGCCCAGACAATCCACAGCCACTTCCAGGACAGCGGAGACACCCGGCGCATGTGGCAGGGCATACAGGCAATCACGAACTACAAGACAGTTTCACCTGCCTGTGATAGTGATGCCTCCCTACCAGATGCGCTGATTGACTTTTTTGCTCCATTTGAGGTGCAAAACAACATAACGGCAAGGAAGACCCCCCCACCCCGAGAACTCACGGAATTAACACAGAGTTAACCCACAGAAGGCTGCTGGACCATACAACATTCCCGGCAGTGTGCTCATGGAATGCGCAGAACAGCTAGCGGATGTCTTTTTCAACATTTCCCTGAGCAGCTCTGTTGTTCCTACGTGCCTCATGACAACCACCATTGTCCACGTCTACAGTGTCCAGCCTAAATGATTATCGTCTCGTCACACTCACACCCATCATTATGAATTGCTTCGAGAAGCTTGTCATAAAGCACATCAAGACCCAGTTACCTCCCTAACTGGACCCCATACAGTTTGCGTATCGTCCAAACCGCTCTAAGGACAATACTATTGCCACAGCCCTTCATTTAGCCCTCACCCACATGTAAAATAAAGACATAAGTACAAATGCTGTTCATAGACTTTAGTTCAGCATTCAATACACTCATCCCTCGGCATATGATTGAGAAGCTGAGCCTGCTGGAACTGAACACCTCTTTCTGCAACTGGATCCTGAACTTTCTGACTGGGAGAACTCAGTCAGTAGGGATCGGGAGCAGCATCTCCAGGAGCACCACACTGAGTACTGGAGCCCTTCAAGTTAAACAAACTTACAGGAAATAGATATGTCCAACACCAGGAGATATACAAGCAGCATGGTTACAGTTGAGGCTGTACTGGTGGGAGCTGCTCTCTAGTCACCCAGCTTTATTGATGTATAGTCAGGGACAGAGTTTACATAATTTAACCTTATGCAAAATAGTACTATTCCTCATTTGGTGTAATGGTGAAGGGGCTGCAGGATACAGCTACTGACATGTCCTAAAGTAGTTACTGTAACAGATAGACTACTTTTTTACCTTAAACATTTTAGTGTACATCATGTCTTAATTATAGGTATTAGAATCAGGAGTTTGTTGGGACTGGAAGTCATTGGAAATCTGAGATAACATTAAAATATAACATTTCAATTCCTGAGAGTTTTTTCTTTGCGTTCATTAAGGGGTCCAAATGCCACTGATTATTGTATATCATAGTTTACTGTTAAATGTTATAACTAGTTATTAATTCATTCCATAGAGGTTATATATTTAGTGTTAGCTAAGTCTATTGTTTTGGTTTTTTTTTTGTTAAAATGACATAATGTCCGCATAAAGTCAGATTTTATCTTTTTTGAACAAAACCTTTATTCCAACATAGAATTTAAGCAATTAATATAATTAGAATTCTGTCTTTGTAAAGAAAATCTTCTCAGTCTATTTGAACACATTCAGCGTCTCTTTTTTAAACACTAATCGTTCTCCAGCTTCATTTAACTCACCGGACAGATTAATGATTTTTGGGATTCTGTAAAAGTGATTCATATTTAACTACAATATTCTGTGTATTTTAGAAATTCTAAAGTTATACTCACTTTTTGTGGTTTTATATTTGATTTAAATACAAATGCTGATCAGAAAAGTTCATGTATTTATGTAAATCTCAGTGCAAGAAAAATTCTAATTCAAACCCAAGCAGCAGGAGTGTTAGGGAGCGTTAACTAATACTACAAACAGAACAGTTAGTGACCTGACAATGTGACACTTACAGAAATAGATTTCTCCTCTCGTCTGTTCCTCTGTGGATGTTTTTATATCTCTAGTGGGTGTGTCATGCAAACCAAATCCTGTGTTTGAACCATTTATGCTGAAACATTCAGCCCAACAACATAGCAGCAGTTTGTGTTCATTTACAGCAGCAGGAATCATTTTAATTCTTTGAGATGGGACTAGGCAGAGTTTTGTGTTACTTTACTCTAGCAATCTTCATTCAATGTTAGTATAATTTGTTAATTGATTAAACTACTTTTTATTTATTAACATTTTTAAAATGTTAATTCCTACCTTTGAATATTCTTCTATTTCAGAT
Source organism: Tachysurus fulvidraco (assembly GCF_022655615.1). Classification (NCBI taxonomy): domain Eukaryota; kingdom Metazoa; phylum Chordata; class Actinopteri; order Siluriformes; family Bagridae; genus Tachysurus; species Tachysurus fulvidraco. Next base: position 3,779,925 of record NC_062532.1, read on the forward strand.
TCCTGCAGTCAGACACTGATCGAGTCTGATCCAGTGATCATCAAACCTGATCAGTCTCATAAACTGACCTGCACAGCATCTGGATTTACCTTTAGTAGCTATTACATGGCTTGGATCAGACAGGCACCTGGAAAAGGGCTGGAATGGGTTGCAACTATCTCAGATGGCAGTAGTTACATATATTACTCCAGTGCTGTTAAGGGCCGCTTCACCATCTCCAGAGACAACAATAAGATGCAGGTGTATCTACAGATGAACAACATGAGGACAGAAGACACTGCAGTTTATTACTGTGCCCGTGAACCACAGTGATGCTTCCCCTTAGACATCAGTACAAAAACACAGACTTACCATTGACACATGAAAAGATCACAGACTGTAACAAACAATATTACAAAATTTAAACTTTAATTTTAATTTTTTTATTGTATTTTTCTTTTCTTTTTTAAAGCTGCTTTGAGAAAATATCCATTGTTAAATGTGTTATATAAATAAAGTGATTTAAATTGACAGATTAAAAACTATGGAAGTAGATGTTCACAAATCTGGGGAAAAATTCATATTAATTTCCCTACCAAATGATTTACTATGTTACTGCTGATACTGAATCTGAGTGTGTTCTCTCTTTTAAACCTTTCTGATAAAAAATACTCCAAGTCTGAATTCCTACTTACTTTATTTTCATTGTTGGTCCATGTGAAAGTTTTTTTTTTTTATTAGCAGCAAGAACATTATAATATTTTCTATCTGCACCTGTAGGGGGCAGCAGCTGCTTGTTTTTGTGAAGGATTCATGAAACGATGAAATCTAACAGCTGAAGTGTGTTTATGCAAATTCACCCTGTTAAAAAACAAACAAACAAACAAACAAAAAAAAAACACCCTCTTGCTCACAGGACTGAATCAAAGACACCTGGATATAACCCTAAAGTGGGTGTGGCCTAAACTAATTATCATGAATGAAAATATAAATAAAAGCCCACAGGTAGAAATAACAGCTATATGTAACATGCTGTATTAATGTGGATCTGACTGTTCCTCAAACCAACAAACTAGTAGACACCCCAGTCCCAATACACACTGTAATACACACATCCCAGTCCCAATACACACTGTAATACACACACTCCAGTCCCAATATACACTGTAATACACACATCCCAGTCCCAATACACACTGTAATACACACATCACTGACCCAATATAAACTGTAATACACACATCACTGACCCAATACACACTGTAATACACACATCCCAGTCCCAATACACACTGTAATACACACATCACTGACCCAATACACACTGTAATACACACATCCCAGTCCCAATACACACTGTAATACACACATCACAGTCCCAATACACACTGTAATACACACATCACAGTCCCAATACACACTGTAATACACACATCACAGTCCCAATATACACTGTAATACACACATCCCGGTTCCAAAAAACACTGTAATACACACATCCCAGTCCCAATAAACACCGTAATACACATTGAAGTCCCAATACACACTGTAATACACACAACCCAAATCACACTGTAATAAAAACACCACAATTACAATAAACACTATAACACACACATCATACTAGTAATAAACACTGTAACACACACCCCAGTCCCAGTACACACTGTAACACACACACCATAGTATAAAACATAATGTCCTAATACAGACTGTAACACACACATCACAGTCCCAATACACACTTTCATACAAAAACCCCAGTGTTAAGAGGGTAAGTAGCAGCCAGGTGTTGCTAATATAATGCAAGTGATAAATTGTTCACTAGCAAATGAGACTTATAATATCTCTATAAAACCATAAGTTTTGTTAGTTTCCTTTGTTGGATCATTCAGCTGTGTGAAAAATAACAGCAACAATGAAAGACATCAATAGTTATCTTACATAATCTGTACATCACTCTGGAAAGGATTATAAGGTCATTTCTCAAGAATTTGAATTACTATAGAATTTAATAGTCTGTACTTTCTATTTAGCATGACTGTATTACATCACACCCATTTTATAACTTGTATAACACACTTATTAGCATAAACTACTTATCATTTGTAAATACACAAAGTTCAGAAATTAAAACTTCAGTCATTCTTTATGACCTTGGTGGCAGTTTAATGATGAAAATCACAATTTTAAATCAATCGTAAGCATGAAAATTGAAGAAAAAGAGTTGAAAGAGAAAGAGTTTATAAACCCATACATCCTCCTTTAAATACATTTCAGATATATTCTCCTCCCATCATCAGCAGATAAACAAATCCAAGTGTCAGAGCTGGATCTCACTCTATTTATATGATGTGATGGTGTCTGTTAAACTTTGGAGAACAGAGAAGACTCCAGTCCAAACAACACACACCATGTTCTCTACATCTCTACTGCTCCTGCTGGCAGCTGCTTCTTGTGAGTGCTTTATCAAATTCATTCATTTACTAGATGAAGAATAAAGGTGCAGCATATATTGTGTGAGATATCACCATGTGTTTTCCTCCACAGATGTGCATGGTGAGGAACTGACTCAGCCTGCTTCCATGACAGTCCAGCCAGGCCAGAGTCTCTCCATCCAGTGCAAGGTTTCATATTCAGTTACGAGCTATGATACAGCTTGGATTCGACAACCTGCAGGAAAAACTCTGGAGTGGATTGGATTCATATATCCTAGTGGGGGTACAGCTTACAGTGAGAAACTGAAAAATAAGTTCAGCATCTCCAGAGACACTTCTACTAACACAATAACAATTGGAGGACAGAACATGCAGACTGAAGACACAGCTGTGTATTACTGCGCTCGTTACACACAGTGAGACAGAATAGTGGATTCCTCTTACAAAAACCTTATGAGACATGTTACAGACATCCTCTCAGTGTAACTAATAAATCATCTCAGTCACACTTTCACTTTCTTCCACTGGAATGAAGTCAGAATCGTTTGCAGCATTTTAAAACACAGTCACACAAAGTCATTTTTAAATAAAAAAAAAAAACATTATTGAAAGAGTCTTCATTCTGAACCATTATTAATCCCTTCATTTTACAGGATTTTTAACCAGCAGTTGGAATCAGTGTTTAATGAGTGGATTCAGGAATAATACAGCATGTTTCCAGCAGTGTGTTGTGTTTAACACACAGTCTGTTCTCATAGTCTGAGCTTCAATAACTGAAACAACTGAAGGAGGCAGCAGAGCTCAACAAATAAAGTGAAAAAAGTGAATCCACAAACTGCATTCTGTATGAGACTCATTCAGTATCAGTCATTATCAGACAAATATCTACATTTTCTCTTCTTTTTCACTCTTTCCATAATGTGTGATTAGTTATTTGGGTTGTTAAACACAGGTTGGACAAATAAAAACACTATAATTTATGTAACTACATCCTCCTGTGGTTGTGAGGTTTCTCAGTAATATGACAAGATGTATTTTATAATGCTGTTATGATGTAAGGTTCTAAATTAAAAAGAATTATAAAGGAATAGAAATAAAGTTTGCTGTGTGTTTTCTTATTATAAATTCACCTGAAAACACCTGATAGTGTATAAACGTACTCATTAACACCTGCCTTAAGCTTCTTATTGGTTCAAACATAATCTCAAGCTGCAGTGACATATCTTTAAATAATACAGACACGTTAAAAAGATGAGGTTCTCTCATTTTTATTATTATACTGTATATATAAGAATCCATCCCATTTTGACTCTACTGTAAGATAAGGAGTGTCTCTATGTAAATGTCCTCCTCTGTTATAGATTTAAGCAACAAAGACCAAGAGCTTTTACTTCTTCTGCTCCAACACACACCATGATCTCTACATCCCTACTGCTGCTGCTGCTGGCAGCCGTACACTGTAAGTGTTTTTACATTTGACATGTAATACAGTTTTGGTTCCTTAAAGCTTTTTGCTTTTACATCATTAAAATAACTTTTCTTTAACAGGTGTTCACAGTGTTGAGCTGATCCAGACCGGATCCACAGTATTAACTCCTGGTCAGTCACTGACTCTGACCTGTAAAGTGTCTGGATATTCATTAACTGATAGCTACTGTACAGACTGGATACGACAACCTGCAGGAAAAACTCTGGAATGGATCGGAGAGATATGTTCTGCTGGTGGCACTGTCTACAGTGAGAAACTGAAAAGCAGGTTTCAGGCTTCCAGAGACACGTCCAGCAGCACAGTGACATTAACAGGACAGAACATGCAGACTGAAGACACAGCTGTGTATTACTGCGCTCGTGAACCACAGTGAGACGAATAAACAACATCCCTGTACAAAAACTCCTCATTCAGTGTTCACAATAACAGGACACAAGACACAACACTGATGTATACAAATCTTAGAAAATGTAAAATAAATAAATAAACAAACAATCAAACAAACAAACAAACAAATAAATAATCCACAAATTAGAACAAAGAGATTAAAGTTAGTTCATTTTTTTAAATAATTGTAATATAGATTTTAAACCATAATACAAAATCTTTAATGTTACTGCACATGATAAACACTGTAATAATAATATCACTAACAAGAACGTATGATAATGTAGGTTGAAGGATTAGTTGCTGTTCCTCTCTGTTACATCATCATGACTCCCACATGTTTTCTATCATGACATCATGATGCAAATCCAGACTGCTGTGTGTCCATGCAGTATTTATGTGCAGCTGAGCTGAGTGGAGAGATCGAGTCTCATCAACACTCACCATGAAGATCCCACTCTCCTTATTCCTGCTACTAATCAGCCTCATAGGTGAGTTCTCATGCAGAATCCCAAATATATTAGACATTAGTTTTCTTTTTAAGTACATTAATTTTTTCTTTTTTCTGTATCAGGTACTCAGTCTCAGAATCTTGAGTCTATTCCCACTGGTTTCAGTGGTGAAAATACCTGGAGAAACTCTGAGTCTTTCCTGTAAAGGATCTGGGTTTAACTTTAGTGGCTATGGCATGCACTGGATCAGACAACAAGCTGGAAAAGCTCTAGAATGGATTGGGGTTATCTGGTCTGATGCCAGTAAAACAATATACGCCAAAGACATTGAGGGACGTTTGGAAATTACCAGAGACAACTCCAAAAACATGGTGTATCTGCAGCTGACTGGTTTGAGTGCCCAGGATTCTGCTGTTTATTACTGTGCTAGAAACAACAGTGGTACATACAGTTAATCAATCATCCAAAATCTCAGATGTGGTCAAAGAGAAAAGTGTATTCAATGTAGAGGTTATTTCCACAAGATCTGCAGGTGGCGCTACAGCTTTACAAATATCCTGTAACATTCTAGGTTTCATTAAAGTACAACATATTCTCATATCCTCAGTCACAACTAGACACTCCACAATTTCTAAGTCTTTCTGTGAGACATTGAACACTGAGACTGTCTCTTATAGTCATAATTTCCTGAAAGAAACAACAAGGGAAATAAATAACATTAACTGAATATTCACTAATGTTTATGACCAACGTGTATTGAAAGCATCCATTTTACAAAATTATCACAACAACAACTGTAACTAAACAAATTCACCATATTTTTCTTTAAAAAATTTCTGTATGAAAAGAAAAGTGATCATATTAATCAGTGCCACTTATAATAATAATTATTATTATAAATAATTACAGCTGAAACCAGATATTTACATACTGTACACCAGAAAAAACACACAAAACCGTTTATTTCTTTACTGTCATACATTAAATCAGAGTAAACTTTTTTTGTTTTAAATTAATAAATATTAACATGTTTTTTTGCATTTGTTAAATGTCAGAATCGAGCGAGGGAGAATTTTCATGTATTTTTATCACTTTCATCAAAGTCAGAAGTATACATACACTAAGTTTATCATGCCTTTAAACAAAAAAGAAAAAAAATCCAGATGATTCCATGCTGAGCTTAAGAAGCTTCTGATAGGTAAATTGATTCCATTTGAGTTAACTGGTGGCACACCTGTGGATGCATATAAAGGCACACCTCAAACACAGAGCCTCTTTCTTTGACATCATGGGAAAATCAAGAGAAATCCACCAAGACATCAGAAAAAGTATTCTTGCCCTCCACAAGTCTGGCTCATACTTATGTGCAATTTCCAGATGCCTGAAGGTCCCACGTTCATCCGTTCAGAAAATAATACACAAGTATAAAAAACATGGGAATGTACAACCATCATACAGCTCAGGAAGATTCTGAGTCCCAGAGAAGGACGTTTTTTGGTGCAAAATGTGTGAATCAACCCCAGAACAACAGCAAAAGATCTTGTGAAGCTGCTGGCTGAAACTGGTAAGACCGTGTCATTATCCATAGTAAAACAAATACTGTATCGCCATGAGCTGAAAGGTTACTCTGGGAGGAGAAAGCCATTACTTCAAAACCACCATAAAAAAGCCAGACCACAGTTCACAGCTGCACATGGGGGAAAAAATCTTAATTTCTGGAGACATGCCCTGTGTTCTGACGAAACAAAAATGTAACTGTCCGGCCATAATGATAAACGGTATATTTGGAGGGAAAAGGGCGAAGTTTTGAAGCCTCAGAACACCATCCCAACTGTGAAGTATGCGGGTGGTAGTATAATGTTGTGGGGCTGCTTTGCTGCATAAGGGACTGGTGCACTTTACAAAATAGATGGCATCATGAGAAAAGAAAATGATGTGGATATATTAAAGAAACATCTGAAGACATCAGCCAGGAAGTTAAAGCTTGGGTGCAAATGGGTCTTAGAAAAAGTGGACAATGACCCCAAGCATACTTCCAAATTAGTTACACAGTGGCTTAAGGACAACAAAGTCAAGGTATTGGAGTAGTCATCACAAAGCCCTGATCTCAATCCCATAGAAAAGTTGTGGGCGGCACTGAAAAGCCGAGAGCGAGCAAGAAGGCCTACAAACCTGACCAGGTTACACCAGTTCTGTCAAGAAGAGTGGGCCAAAATTCCAGCAAACTATTGTAGAAAGCTTGTGGAAGGAAACCCAAAACTTTTGGCCCAAGTGAAACAGTTTCAGGCGATTCTACCAAATACTAAGGAAGTGTATGTATACTTCTGACTTTGATGAAAGCAATAATATAAATACATAAAAATTCTCCCTCGCTCGATTCTGACATTTAACAAATGCAAAAAATATGTTAATATTTTTGATTTAAAACATGAAAAGTTTACTCTGATTTAATGAATGACAGTAAAAAAATAAAAGTTTGTGTTTTTTTCTGAAGTGTATGTAAATATCTGGTTTCATCTGTCGAATAAGCGGTAGAAAATGAGTGAGTGAGTGGTTTCATCTGTATCCTCGGGTTTGTAGCAGTAACTGCATGTCACAGTAGAGCCAAAGCGTGCAGAATTACACAATTTCATGGGTTTTGTTTTTACTTTACACAATAAATTATCAGCACCTGTATCAACCACCTCTACAGTTCCTGACATCACACTAGCTGATCTGAGCGTTTCAGCCTATACCAGAATGAACGTCATGTTCGGTTACACGGTTTGATTATAATGTTCAGTGTAGATCAGGAAGCGTTAATTACATCACAACACATTCATATCATTATTAATAAGAGCTTTTTGTGTAGCACACAAAAAAAAACTAATAATAATAATAATAATAATAATAATAACAAACAGCTGAATTATTTTCCACACTAAATTGATATGGAGATGAAACTGGGTGTGAGTGTGATTAACAGCTGCAGAGCTGCACTCAACACAGCAATGTTTTGTCTGAAACACATGATGTTTTTATATCTCTAGTGGGTGTGTCATGCAAACCAAATCCTGTGTTTGAACCATTTATGCTGAAACATTCAGCCCAACAACATAGCAGCAGTTTGTGTTCATTTACAGCAGCAGGAATCATTTTAATTCTTTGAGATGGGACTAGGCAGAGTTTTGTGTTACTTTACTCTAGCAATCTTCATTCAATGTTAGTATTATTTATTACATCATATATATATATATATATATATATGTTCTTTAACATTAACGTCTACCTTTGAATATTTTTCTATTTCAGATTCCTGCAGTCAGACACTGATCGAGTCTGATCCAGTGATCATCAAACCTGATCAGTCTCATAAACTGACCTGCACAGCCTCTGGATTAGACATTAGTAGCTATTACATGGCTTGGATCAGACAGGCACCTGGAAAAGGGCTGGAATGGGTTGCAAGCATCTACAGTAGTAGCATATATTACTCTAATGCTGTAAAGGGCCGCTTCACCATCTCCAGAGACGACGGTAAGAAGCAGGTGTATCTGCAGATGAACAACATGAGGACAGAAGACACTGCAGTTTATTACTGCGCCCGTCACACACAGTGATACTTCCCCTTAGACATCAGTACAAAAACACAGACTTACTATAGACACATGAAAAGCTCACAGTCTGTAACAAAAATGTTACAAAATTTAAACTTTAATTTTAAATTTTTTATTGTATGTTTCTTTTCTTTTAGAGCTGCTTTGAGAAAATATCTATTGTTAACTGTGTTGTATAAATAAAGTGAATTAAATTAACTGATTAAGAACTATGGAAGTAGATGTTCACAAATCTAGTAAATAAAATCATATTAATTTCCCTTTTAATTGATTTGGTTAAACCAAAATGATTTACTATGTTACTGCTGATACTGTATCTGAGTGTTTACCAGGCTGATAAAAATGCTCCAATTCTGAATTCCTACTTTCTTTATTTACATTGTTGGTCCATGTGAATTTTTTTTTTTTTTTCCCATTGGCAGCAGAACATTATAATATTTTGCACATGCACCTGTAGGGGGCAGCAGCTGCTTGTTTTCTAGAAGGATTCATGAAAGTATGAAATCTAACAGCTGAAGTGTGTTTATGCAAATTCACCCTGTTATAAAAGAAAACAGCCTCCTGCTCACACGACTTTCGTGTCACGACTGAATCAAAGACACCTGGATATAACCCTAAAGTGGGCGTGGCCTAAACTAAATTATGAGGAATGAAAATATTAATAAACTATTTTATGCTCCTGGAAACGCTGGAAAAAGCCCCCAGGTAGACATAACAGCTCTGTCAGAATACTGTGTGAATGTGGTTCTGACTGTTCCTCAAAACCAACAAACTAGTAGACATCCCAGTCCCAATACACACTGTAATACACACATCCCAGTCCCAATACACACTGTAATACACACATCCCAGTCCCAATACACACATCCCAGTCCCAATACACACTGTAATACACACATCCCAGTCCCAATACACACTGTAATACACACATCCCAGTCCCAATACACACTGTATTACACACATCCCAGTCCCAATACACACTGTAATACACACATCCCAGTCCCAATACACACTGTAATACACACATCACAGTCCCAATACACACTGTAATACACACATCCCAGTCCCAATACACACTGTAATACACACATCCCAGTCCCAATACACACTGTAATACACACATCCCAGTCCCAATAAACACTGTATTACACACATCCCAGTCCCAATACACACTGTATTACACACATCACAGTCCCAATACACACTGTAATACACACATCACAGTCCCAATACACACTGTAATACACACATCACAGTCCTAATACACACTGTAATACACACATCACAGTCCCAATACACACTGTAATACACACATCCCAGTCCCAATACACACTGTAATACACACATCCCAGTCCCAATACACACTGTAATACACACATCCCAGTCCCAATAAACACTGTATTACACACATCCCAGTCCCAATACACACTGTAATACACACATCCCAGTCCCAATACACACTGTAATACACACATCACAGTCCCAATACACACTGTAATACACACATCCCAGTCCCAATACACACTGTAATACACACATCCCAGTCCCAATACACACTGTAATACACACATCACAGTCCCAATACACACTGTAATACACACATCCCAGTCCCAATACACACTGTAATACACACATCCCAGTCCCAATACACACTGTAATACACACATCCCAGTCCCAATAAACACTGTATTACACACATCCCAGTCCCAATACACACTGTAATACACACATCCCAGTCCCAATACACACTGTAATACGCACATCACAGTCCCAATACACACTGTAATACACAAATCCAAGTCCTAATACACTCTGTAATAAACACATCCCAATACCAATACACACTGTAATACACACATCTCAGTCCCAGTACACACTTTAATACACATATCCCAGTACCAATACACACTCTGATACACACATCCCAGTCCCAATACACACTACAACACAATGAGAGTGTGTGTGCTCTGCGATGGGTTGGCACTCCGACCAGGGTGTATCCTGCCTTGATGCCCGATGACGCCTGACATAGACAAAGGCTCCTCATGACCCAAGGTAGTTCGGATAAGCGGTAGAAAATGAATGAATGAATGAATGAATGTTGCCCTGAACACAAGTGTATACAGAGTTAATCCATCATTAATATGACCCCAATCTATTCCAAAGCTTTTATGCAGATTGCTGAAGTGGATGTCGGTGTAACACAAAATTTAAGCTATTATTATAATTATAATTTTCTGTGTGTTTTTACACCTCTAGATATCAGGCTTTGTAAAGAAAATCTTCTCAGTCTATTTGAACACATTCAAAGTTTCTCTCTCTAATCATTCTCCAGCTTCATTTAACTCACTGGACAGATACGTATATAGTTGCTTTAAATAATAAATGCTGAATGAGTCGGATCAGGAAAGTTCATGTATTTATGTCAATCTCAATGGAAGAAAAATTCTAATTCAAACCCAAGCAGCAGGAGTGTTAGGGAGCGTTAACTAATACTACAAACAGAACAGTTAGTGACCTGACAATGTGAAACTTACAGAAATAGTTTTCTCCTCTCGTCTGTTCCTCTGTGGATGTTTTTATATCTCTAGTGGGTGTGTCATGCAAACCAAATCCTGTGTTTGAACCATTTATGCTGAAACATTCAGCCCAACAACATAGCAGCAGTTTGTGTTCATTTACAGCAGCAGGAATCATTTTAATTCTTTGAGATGGGACTAGGCAGAGTTTTGTGTTACTTTACTCTAACAATCTTCATTCAATGTTAGTATAATTTGTTAATTGATTAAAATACTTTTTATTTATTAACATTTTTAAAATGTTAATTTCTACCTTTGAATATTCTTCTATTTCAGATTCCTGCAGTCAGACACTGATCGAGTCTGATCCAGTGATCATCAAACCTGATCAGTCTCATAAACTGACCTGCACAGCCTCTGGATTTAACTTTGGTGGCTCTTGGATGGCTTGGATCAGACAGGCACCTGGAAAAGGGCTGGAATGCGTTGCAACTATAAGATATGACAGTGGTAGCATATATTACTCCAGCACTGTTAAGGGCCGCTTCACCATCTCCAGAGACAACAGTAAGATGCAGGTGTATCTGCAGATGAACAGCATGAGGACGGAAGACACTGCAGTTTATTACTGCGCCCGTGACACACAGTGATACTTCCCCTTAGACAATAGTACAAAAACACAGACTTACTATAGACACATGACAAACCCACATTTTTTAGATTCATGGAGTTGAAAGAAACAAAATGTTTAGAGTGTCTCTGACTTACATGTTACCACTTGCTGACATTTACTGGACTGTTCTGAACATTGTCTGGACATTCACACTGCTGCACAAAAACCTCATCACAATTCACTTCTTTCATTAAACAATTCCTACATTTTACTGAGTAAATAATCCCTACATTCCAAACACTTCCTACATTATTTAAAAAGTTATCAAACAATTAGGAATATGTTGAATTATAAATTGTTTGTGAACATTTAATTAGAAGATAAACTATCTGCAGTGTTTGTTATGATGAAGATTTCTGTAAAGAGAATGTTTATTTCGTGTTGTTGGAAGGAGTCTCCAGTGTCAGAGCGAGATCAGGGTTAAAGCTGTGACTTTATTTACAGCATGAGAAAGTCCTCATTTTCAGGACAAGTGTTGAGGTTGAGGGAAGGGCTGTTTCTAGCTGTAATAATGAACATGATAACAGGAAATAACTTGTTTTTCTGGCCCGAATACAAGATTAAACATAACTATAAATAAATAAAAAAAGAAAAGAAAGACTTCATGTTGAGATGATAACAGAAACTCTGCTTTGATTCATTGTTGATTATTTTTCTGTAACAAAACCTCCCCAAGTGTTTTATTCCTTACTTTCTGTCACTGAGCTTTACTCCTTCTCAATACAGGAGCAGTAGAAAGCCGTCTGTGTGAAATAAACCATCACCACGTAACCATTCCTACATTTAGGTTTCCTAATGTGTTCCTTAGATGAGTGAGGTGTCTTCTAAAAATGATTCGATTTGGTTCCCTTTCTGATAGAGAAACATTCTGTTGTAGAGATTTACATAGTACCTTATCATCCACTCATCTATCCAGTGAGCAGCGTGTGGTTGTGGGTTGAACACCTCCACAGTGGTCATGGACGCTCCCTATTCAAATAGAGTGGTTTATAAACAGCATGTTTTTGGCTGCTCTAGTTTACAGTGAGCTCTGTGAGAGATAACACAGCTGTACAAAAACTTACACAATGTTTTAAGAATGGTAGGCAGAATGGATTATGAAGGAAATGAATGTTTAACTTCATGCTCATAAGATGAACCTTATCAATGCTATCCAACTTCACAAACCTGCTCTCATATTCCCATACAAAACAAAAGTGACATTAAGGCTACAAATACCGGAAAACGTAGAGCTAGGAGAGAAAGGAATGAAGAAGTCAATGGATGAAAAAAGAAATAGACTCTGTACCGAGACAGAAATAAAGTATGGATCAATGTCAAGAATATTAAAGTGATTAAGTTTTCTTTACTTCTTTATAGATTTTTTCTTTCTTTGCTTTCAAAATATGTATGCAATAATATTGCTTGTGTGTTAAAAGATACAATGTATGTTGTATGGAGGCTCTCTTGAAAAAAAAAAGTCAACCCTCAGAAGGAGACCGCTGACAGTAATCCGTAAAGGGAAACCCTAACACTTGTCAGGAAAGACTTAGATAGTAAGATGATATTGCAAACTTGTGCTGTTTGAAAGGAATGTATACCTTAAACAATACAACTGGTCACTGACCACAGAGTTACCGGTTTGGGGAAAGAGGAATGGGAAGGAATGTTGGTTTTAAAGTCAATAAGAATTGATATTGAATTAATGAATTTTGGTGAAAGGCTTGGAAACGTATAAAAGCTTGTCTTGAATTACATTGTGTGTGCATTCTATTGTAGACAGGCTCAGTGCATGTTATACTCTGTGTGCATCATAGAACAAATGCAAGCTTACACTTGGAGAGTGTTTCTTTGTTTGTTATAATCTTTGCATTTTAATTACTTTTACTTATTCTAATACTGTTTGATTATTTGAAGGAGATTTTATTTGTAATTTTTTATTTTACTTTGCATATATTACATACATTTATCTTTATTACATTACTTTTAATAAAAAACAAGGTCTCCCATTGTGAGGACCCTGAAAAGACAAAGTCTGACTCCTTCATTTAAACATTCACAGAATAGATTAGGTAGAAGAACTTTAAGAGAATCCTTTGTTAGTAGACCGAGTGGACTTCGAAGGGCACCTGCATTCATGGTAAGACCAACACTGATAGTTGATCTTGTGTTTTCAACACTAACCCGTGCAAACTAGGACACATTCCTTAGTGGGATTGTGGAAGGGTTTCCTATGCAAAAAAAACGTGTCACTAAATTACTTCAACAAGCATGTCCTCATGATCTATAAATACTCCCTCAGCAGGAACCTTTTATTAGAAAGAGACGTTTATTAGAAACATCATCATCCATTCACACTCAGCACTCAGATCCTCTTTATTTCAATCTCTTCTAGCAGTTATTGATATTTATAATATTCCCCAACTTAAGTATCACAGTTACATTATGATGTCTTCACGTATTTGACTGGAGGTAAATCAGCTCTAGGACAATGATTATGATGACTAGTTGGGACTATATACTGTACTATTCATGCTTTTATTCCTCCTGATTGTGATGCCAGCTGCAGGAACACTACAGGTCGATGGTTCATTTCCTGAATTTAGAAACACAGAGTCTGTTCAGCAGCACAGAATCTGATGAGAGATCAAACTGAAATGTAGATGTTTACTGCAGCATCACTACTACAAACTCCTGGAATTAAAAATCACCTGTAGGGGGCAGCAGATGCTTGTTTTCAAGAAGGATTCATGAAACTATGAAATCTAACAGCTGAAGTGTGTTTATGCAAATTCACACTGTTATAATACAAAAACATCCTCTTGCTCACCCAAAGTTCAGATTCAGACATGTTCATATTCCGGTTCTTTAAATGACTCTGTAAATAAACTGCAGCTCATTTTCCCCGTCTGCGTCTGCAGGTTTTATGTGTTCAGGAGTCCAGAAGAGAACAAATGTCTGTGCTCTTATTAATAGAGAACAAAACTACTGGAATTAGAGGTGTAAGGATATATATACTGTAACTAATCATATAATCATTCAGTATCACGAGACAATAATCAGGGTAATGTATTCAGTCACTCGGTCATCATTAGGAAGTGTTTTATTGGGTCAGAGTGCAGGCTCCAGAGTCCATCCCAGGAACACTGAGCGTACATTCTGGTCATGTTACACATTACATTACATTACATTTACAGCATTTGGCAGACGCCCTTATCCAGAGCAACGTACATAAGTGCTTAAATCTCCTACATTGAATACATTAATGCTGGTTCACTAGGTTACATATTTAAGATACCATGAGTTTAAAACATTTGTTCAAAGTTATAAAGAAAAAGTGTCAAAGTTGTTTTATTTTTTTTTTCCACACATTCACACACTCATTCACACCGAGGGGCAATTTAGAGAAGACGAGTCACCTGCTTCACTCCTGATTCCATTTCTTGAAGCAGATTATTTTAGACTTTTGATTAAGAAAGAAGAAGAAGAATAAAGAATAGTTTCAGCGTCTAGCTGTTGTGATATTAGATTTCAGCTTTCTCTTCTGCTCACTAGAGATTACAAATCTTCTTTAGGATTTAAAAACACCTGATCTAGAATCTTCTCAGCTCTTTCTCTCTGGATTCGTCAGATAAAGCCTCTAGAGGGTTTCAGCCTATACCAGAATTAACATCATGTTCGGTTACACGGTTTGATTATAATCTTCAGTGTAGTTCAGGAAAGTGTTAATTACATCACAACACATTCATATCATTATTAATAATAACAAACAGCTGAATTATTTTCCACATTAAATTGATATGGAGATGAAACGGGGTGTGAGTGTGATTAACAGCTGCAGAGCTGCACTCAACACAGCAATGTTTTGTCTGAAACACATGATGTTTTTATATCTCTAGTGGGTGTGTCATGCAAACCAAATCCTGTGTTTGAACCATTTATGCTGAAACATTCAGCCCAACAACATAGCAGCAGTTTGTGTTCATTTACAGCAGCAGGAACCATTTTAATTCTTTGAGATTGGACTAGGCAGAGTTTTGTGTTACTTTACTCTAGCAATCTTCATTCAATGTTAGTATTATTATTTATTTCATATAGAGACACGATTTAACATTTTTCTATTTTTCTTCCTTTTTTTTTACTTTAACACCTATGTTTGTGTGTTCTTGCAGATTCCTGCAGTCAGACACTGATCGAGTCTGATCCAGTGATCATCAAACCTGATCAGTCTCATAAACTGACCTGCACAGCCTCTGGATTAGACATTAGTAGCCATTACTTGGCTTGGATCAGACAGGCGCCAGGAAAAGGACTGGAATGGCTTGCAAGCATCTACAGTGGCAGTAGATACATATACCACTCCAGCGCTGTTAAGGGCCGCTTTACCATCTCCAGAGACGACAGTAAGAAGCAGGTGTATCTGCAGATGAACAGCATGAGGACAGAAGACACTGCAGTTTATTACTGCGCCCGTGACACACAGTGATACTTCCCCTTAGACATCAGTACAAAAACACAGACTTACTATAGACACATCACAAACCCCCATTTCCAGATTCTTGGAGGTGAAATACATTTTTACTGGACTGTTGTGAACATTGTCTGGACATTTATACTGATAAAAGATTATTAATTTACTTCTCAACATATTTGCAGTCATGTGAAAAAGAAAGTGCCCCCTCTTGAATTCTGGGTTTAACTCTTATACCGTATATATCTAAGATATAATAAAAAGTAGTATAAAATAATAAAACTAGTCTTTAGCTGGTTTTCAAATTAGATAATAAAATCTCAGATGAACAAGAACACATGACATTTTACACCATTTCATTATTTATTTAACAAAAATGAAGCTAATATGGAGAAGCCAGGTGCTGCTAATAAAATGCCATTGAATAATTGATCACTAGCAAATGTGACTTATAATATCTCTATACTGTAAAAACTGAAGTTTTGTCAGTTTCCTTTTCTGGAGCATTCAGGTGTGTGTTAAAATAACAGCAAGAATGAAGGACGTCAGCAGTTATCTTAGAGAATCTGTCCATCAATCTGGAAAGTGTTATAAGGTCATTTTTAAAGAATTTGAATTACTATAGAATTCAATACTGTGTACTTTCTATTTAACATGACATCATTACATCACACAGACAAGTGTTTTATAACTCGTATAACACGCTTATTAGCATGAACTACTTATCATTCGTACTGTAAATACACACAGTTCAAAAAGGAAAACTCCAATCATTCTTTATGATCAAGATGTTTATAAAATACTGTAGGTGAGTTTATAAACCCACACATCCTCCATCAGATGAATCTCCTCCTCATGATTTAAATACATTTCAGATACATTCTCCTCCCATCATCAGCAGATAAACAAATCCAAGTGTCAGAGCTGGATCTCACTCTATTTATATGATGTGATGGTGTCTGTTAAACTTTGGAGAACAGAGAAGACTCCAGTCCAAACAACACACACCATGTTCTCTACATCTCTACTGCTCCTGCTGGCAGCTGCTTCTTGTGAGTGCTTTATCAAATTCATTCATTTACTAGATGAAGAATAAAGGTGCAGCATATATTGTGTGAGATATCACCATGTGTTTTCCTCCACAGATGTGCACGGTGAGGAACTGACTCAGCCTGCTTCCATGACAGTCCAGCCAGGCCAGAGTCTCTCCATCCAGTGCAAGGTTTCATATTCAGTTACAAGCTACAATACACATTGGGTTCGTCAACCTGCAGGAAAAGCTCTGGAGTGGATTGGACGCATCAGCAGTGGTGGTAGTACAGCTTACAGTGAGAAACTGAAAAATAAGTTCAGCATCTCCAGAGACACTTCTACTAACACAATAACAATTGGAGGACAGAACATGCAGACTGAAGACACAGCTGTGTATTACTGCGCTCGTTACACACAGTGAGACAGAATAGTGGATTCCTCTTACAAAAACCTTATGAGACATGTTACAGACATCCTCTCAGTGTAACTAATAAATCATCTCAGTCACACTTTCACTTTCTTCCACTGGAATGAAGTCAGAATCGTTTGCAGCATTTTAAAACACAGTCACACAAAGTCATTTTTAAATATAAAAGAAAACATTATTGAAAGAGTCTTCATTCTGAACCATTATTAATCCCTTCATTTTACAGGATTTTGAACCAGCAGTTGGAATCAGTGTTTAATGAGTGGATTCAGGAATAATACAGCATGTTTCCAGCAGTGTGTTGTGTTTAACACACAGTCTGTTCTCATAGTCTGAGCTTCAATAACTGAAACAACTGAAGGAGGCAGCAGAGCTCAACAAATAAAGTGAAAAAAAGTGAATCCACAAACTGCATTCTGTATGAGACTCATTCAGTATCAGTCATTATCAGACAAATATCTACATTTTCTCTTCTTTTTCACTCTTTCCATAATGTGTGATTAGTTATTTAGGTTGTTAAACACAGGTTGGACAAATAAAAACACTATAATTTATGTAACTACATCCTCCTGTGGTTGTGAGGTTTCTCAGTGACATGACAAGATGTATTTTATAATGCTGTTATAATGTAAGTGTAATGAGGAGGCATACGGCTGGGGATCCATTTGCAGCGATTTTATTGAGCAAACACAGACGATGTCAGACAGGCAGAGATCAGGATTGGCAAAAACACTAGTATCAGAGGATAGGCAAAAATCTGAATCGAGAACAGGCAAAAGGTCGGGGCAGGCAGCAAACAATCAGAAAAGTCAGAATCAGGAAACAGAGTCAAAACGGGAAATCAGAATACAGGTAAACGCTCAGAATGACAGTACAAAGACAAGTCGAGACCTCGCACTGGTATGAAGTTCAAGTGTTGTATATGTAGAGAGCGAAGATGAGGAACAGGTGGTGGTGTAATCAGAGTGACAGATGGCTGATGGGAAGTGCAATCCGGAAGCGTGCTAATACTCCTGGGACGCGTCTCTATGGTGACACTCGGACCGCGGCTCGTTGCTCGTGACAGTAAGTAATTTAAAAATTAAATAGAATGATAAATGAATACAAATAAAGTTTCCTGGTCTAAATGAATAATAATTTCTGCAAGTTTTCTTATTAAAATTCACCTGAAAACACCTGATAGTGTATAAACATACTCATTAACACCTGCCTTAAAATTCTTATTGGTTCAAACATAAACTCAATCTGCAGTGATAGATATCTCTAAAAAATACAGACATGTTTAAAAGATGAGGAAGTTTTCTCATTTTTATTAATGTATATATGAGAATCCATCCCATTTTGACCCTAAGATAAGGAGTGTCTCTATGCAAATGTCCTTCTCTGTTATATATTTAAGCAACAAAGACCAAGAGCTTTTACTTCTTCTGCTCCAACACACACCATGATCTCTACATCCCTACTGCTGCTGCTGCTGGCAGCCGTACACTGTAAGTGTTTTTACATTTGACATGTAATACAGTTTTGGTTCCTTAAAGCTTTTTGCTTTTACATCATTAAAATAACTTTTCTTTAACAGGTGTTCACAGTGTTGAGCTGATCCAGACCGGATCCACAGTATTAACTCCTGGTCAGTCACTGACTCTGACCTGTAAAGTGTCTGGATATTCATTAACTGATAGCAGCTACTGTACACACTGGATACGACAACCTGCAGGAAAAACTCTGGAATGGATCGGAGAGATATGTTCTGGTGGGGACACTTACTACAGTGAGAAACTGAAAAGCAGGTTTCAGGTATCCAGAGACACGTCCAGCAGCACAATGACATTAACAGGACAGAACATGCAGACTGAAGACACAGCTGTGTATTACTGCGCTCGTGAACCACAGTGAGACGAATAAACAACATCCCTGTACAAAAACTCCTCCTTCGATGTTCACAATAACAGGACACAAGACACAACACTGATCAATCCAAGGTTAAATTAAAAAAATGATCCTACAAATGATCACAAAACATTTCAATGTAGTTATTTGTTTATGATGTTGATTTAAATACATATTATTATATCTCTAATATTGCTGCACATCAAAAAGACCATTATTATCACAACACTTTCCTGAACTTTATATACTGTAGTGTTTTTGTCTAATAATAATCACATCATCAAATTAGAATTTGTGTAAAAATGTGTGGATCAGAAAACTGGAAAAAAAAAAAGTGTGGATCAGAAAACTGGATCAGACAACAAGCTGGAAAAGCTCTAGAATGGATTGGGGCTATCTGGTCTGATGCCAGTAAAACAATATACGCCAAAGACATTGAGGGACGTTTGGAAATTACCAGAGGCAACAAAAACATGGTGTATCTGCAGCTGGCCGGTTTGAGTGCCCAGGATTCTGCTGTTTATTACTGTGCTAGAAACCACAGTGGTACAGACATGTTAATCAATCGTCCAAAATCTCAGATGTGGTCAAAGAGAAAAGCGTTTTCAATGTAGAGGTTATTTTCACAAGATCTGTAGGTGGCGCTACAGCTTAACAAATATACTGTAACATTGTAGGTTTCATTAAAGTACAACATATTCTCATATCCTCAGTCACATCTAGATACTCCACAATTTCTATGTATTTCTGTGAGACATTGAACACTGAGACTGTCTCTTATACAGTAGTCATAATTTCCTGAAAGAAACGACACGGGAAATAAATAACATTTACTGAATATTCACTAAAATTTATCGCCAACGTGTATTGAAAGGATGCATTTTACAAAATTATCACAACAAGAACTGTAATTATAAACAACTTCACCATATTCTTCTTTAACTAAGAAATAAATTGTCACTGTTCACAGATTTCTGCTGTATAAAAGGAAAAGTGATCATAGTAATCAGTGCCACTGATTATTGGAAAATAATTATCTTCAGGTTTGTAGCAGTAACGTCATGTCACAGTAGAACCAAAGGATGCCGAATTACACAATTTCATGTGTTTTGTTTTTACTTTACACAATAAATTATCAGCACCTGCATCCACCACCTCTACAATTCCTGACATCACACCACCTGATCATTGATTATTGTCCTATAACAACACACATGTGTGTTTTACTCCTTACTGAATATGCTGATATGAAGAGTATTATTATATTCATGTTATTCATGAATATAATATTCATGGTATTATTATATTCATGAGTATTATAATATTATTATATTCATGTTCACTTCACATGAAGTTACATGAGAATGTCTCTCAATGTTCCAAATTTTATAGATTTATAATCACAGACTACATATGTTCATGAGATGAGGAGGTTTTTACATCTAGAGAAATCCATGTTTCACCTTCTAAGTTTCTCAGAAGTGTAATAAGATGACATCAGCTAGCTTTTTGTCAGTTGGTTTGATGAGATTGTAGTGCTACATTTTAAACCACAATTAGATTTTTTAAATGTATACTTTTTAAACCAAGAAAATATACACTGACATCTCTACATCACATTATAATTAAGTTATGATTAAGATTGATCATGACCAGATTACTGTCCTGCAGTCCACTGAGTAATTGTTCCTTGTCCAGTGGGATTCACTTCCACATAATTGTAGGAAATGATAAATATTATAGAGAATAGAAGAAAATCATACCAATTGATAGTAAGAAGCTGGAAACTGTACTGTATGAATGTATACCATATCAGTTCAATCAGGTGTGTATCGAGTAGGCAAAATTTCAAATTGTTGGATAAAGTGAGCAGAGACTGCATTCTGTGAATGTGAATGAAAGAGGACGGTGCTTGCAATTACAACACAATATGAGAAATTTGGAGTCTCTGTCTCCTCCCTCTTCTCTCTTTTTCTCATCAAGTCAGAAACAGAGACGTAATAAAAAGCTCTCTGAACTGTGGAGATTCTGGATCAGTAGCCGTACCTGGTGCTAATCAAATCACCATGAGCTCCATCTGTCTCCTGCTGTTTCTGACAGCTGTGTCCTGTAAGTGCAGGTTTCACTCGCTAAAATAACTTTTCTATTTCATTGTGCATCTCTTATGGATATGAGAGAGCATTGACTGTTTCGTCAAACAAAGCATTTGATTCTGTGTTGCTCTTTACAGGTGTGGATTCGGTTGAATTTACTCAGTCAGATAATATAGTGGTGCGACCTGGAGAGGTTTTTACCATCTCCTGTAAATTCTCTGGGTTCTCAATATCCAGCTACTGTCCACGCTGGATTCGACAAACATCCAAGACTTTGGAATATATCGGATGTGTGTAGCAGTAGCTCTTCTGTAAAGGACTCACTCAAGAACAAAATCAGTTTCTCTGCAGATGTTTCCAGCAGCACAGTGTTTTTAAACGAGCAAAACTTTCAGACTGAGGACACAGCTGTGTATTACTGTGCCCGAGAGCCACAGTCATTCAGATTACAGATACAGCTGTACAACAACCAGGGTCATGCTGTGATGAGCACCATACAGTCTACATTTGGTCATGTCAATGATAAACATTTGACAAAGACCTGACTGAAGACTGAACATTGTATTGCAGACATTTATGTGGTTGCTAATTTCAACAAGAAAAAATAAATTAAATAAAATCTTGAAAATTCTGTGTATTCAAGCACATGCAGTAGCAGTCATGATGAAGTGATACATAACATGCAACTTAATACTAATGCTAATTGTCTAGTATGAATAAATCTGAAAACTACAGACTTGGATAGTGGATTTCTCTTACAAAACCTTTTGAGACATGTTACAGACATCCTCTCAGTGTAACTAGTAAATCATCTCAGTCTCACTTTAAAACATAAATCATTTTAAAACACAGCCACACAAAGGCATTTTTGATTAGTGATGCCAGCTGCAGGAACACTACAGGTCGATGGGTCATTTCCTGAATTTAGAAACACAGAGTCTGTTCAGCAGCACAGAATCTGATGAGAGATCAAACTGAAATGTAGATGTTTACTGCAGCATCACTACTACAAACTCCTACAAAAGGATTCATGAAACCATGAAATCTAACAGCTGAAGTGTGTTTTTGCAAATTCACCCTGTTATAATACAAAAACATCCTCTTGCTCACCCGAAGTTCAGATTCAGACATGTTCATATTCCGGTTCTTTAAATGACTGTAAATAAATAAATACTGTAACTAATCATATAATCATTCAGTATCACGAGACAATAATCAGGGTAATGTATTCAGTCACTCGGTCATCATTAGGAAGTGTTTTATTGGGTCAGAGTGCAGGCTCCAGAGTCCATCCCAGTCCTTATTCACCTAAATGGACAATTAATGTAATGTACTGAGTAACGAATCCCTACATTCCAAACACACTGTTATATACTCACAATACAGTAATTTCTCCAATAATGTTGACTCAATACACAACACAGAGAGAGGTCTTAGAGGAACAAAAGATGTCCACACATGCTACTGCATCCCATCACCCTGCCTAGAACATCATGCCTCTATGTCTTTAATTCCTTACTCTATGTTTCACTGAGCTCTTCTGTTGGAACTTGTTTTAGATAAAGTTCTAAGTCTTCATTTCTTTTAGCAGAAATTAGAAATTATTGTCAATACAGGACCAAGTTACTGTTGTTTGATGCCTTGTGAGAGCCGTCTGTGTGAACAAGACCATCTTTTACTGCACATTCAGCTTAAAACAAAAAGACATGAGATCTAATGAGTAAAGAGCAGTGATGAAGCTGACAGCATGAAACACACCGGGAGTTTTACAGGAAGCTTTTTCTCCTCTCGTCTGTTCCTCTGTGGATGTTTTTATATCTGTAGTGGGTGTGTCATGCAAACCAAATCCTGTGTTTGAACCATTTATGCTGAAACATTCAGCCCAACAACATAGCAGCAGTTTGTGTTCATTTACAGCAGCAGGAATCATTTTAATTCTTTGAGATGGGACTAGGCAGAGTTTTGTGTTACTTTACTCTAGCAATCTGCATTCAATGTTAGTATGATTTATTACATAATTTAAAAAATATTTGTAAGTCATTTTTAATGTTAATTCCTACTTTTAAATATTCTTCTATTTCAGATTCCTGCAGTCAGACACTGATCGAGTCTGATCCAGTGATCATCAAACCTGATCAGTCTCATAAACTGACCTGCACAGCATCTGGATTTACCTTTAGTAGCTACTGGATGGCTTGGATCAGACAGGTGCCTGGAAAAGGACTGGAATTTCTTGCAACTATCCACGGCAGTACCATATATTACTCTAATGCTGTTAAGGGCCGCTTCACCATCTCGAGAGATGACAGTAAGATGCAGGTGTATCTGCAGATGAACAACTTGAGGACAGAAGACACTGCAGTTTATTACTGTGCCCGTGAACCACAGTGATACTTCCCCTTAGACATCAGTACAAAAACACAGACTTATAGTCTGAGCTTCAATAACTGAAACAACTGAAGGAGGCAGCAGAGTTCAACAAATAAAGTGAAAAAAAGTGAATCCACAAACTGCATTCTGTATGAGACTCATTCAGTATCAGTCATTATCAGACAAATATCTACATTTTCTCTTCTTTTTCACTCTTTCCATAATGTGTGATTAGTTATTTGGGTTGTTAAACACAGGTTGGACAAATAAAAACACTATAATTTATGTAACTACATCCTCCTGTGGTTGTGAGGTTTCTCAGTAACATGACAAGATGTATTTTATAATGCTGTTATAAGGTAAGGTTCTAAATTAAACAGAATTATAAATGAATAGAAATAAAGGGTCCTTTTCTGAATGGATAAGAATTTCTGTAAGTTTTCTTATTATAGATTCACCTGAAAACACCTGATAGTGTATAAACTTACTCATTAACAACTGCCTTAAGCTTCTTATTGGTTCAGACATACAGTAAACTCAAGCTGCAGATGAGGATGTTTAAAAAGATGAGGCGGTTTTCTCATTTATATTTATGTACATATAAGAATTTATCCCATGTTTACCCTAAGATAAGGAGTGTCTCTATGCATCCATACTGCTGCTGCTGGCAGCCGTACACTGTAAGTGTTTTTACATTTGACATGTAATACAGTTTTGGTTCCTTAAAGCTTTTTGATTTTTGTTAAAATATGTCCTCAGTTGTGGGTGTTGTTGTGATGCTGTGCAGTTCTGTGCTGTGTGAATGAGTAGGTCACAAGGGGGCACTGAGGGTATGGGTTAATTAAGTAAACGCGTTTGCGTTAATTGGTTTGTCCTAAAGAAGTTACGGTTTCCTTTTTTATGTTGTTGAACTGTCTGACGGTGAGACTGATGTGCAGACGGTGAAAAATAAATATGCCTAGAAAGGCTAAAGGCAACCTGTCTCTGTCATCCATTTGCCATCCGAATACAACGCTAGCTGCAACAGTGCTATAGCACAACTCAACAGGTTATGGGCCCAGGAGTTGTTCGTAAAAGTTTGTTGTTTTCCATCGTTTACAAAGTCGCGACGGACAGCGTGCTAACATGGCGGAACAACGGAGGATGCACAGTTTGCCTCGACTGATGTTCAATGGAGATGAGACTAAGTATGAACTTTGGGAAACCAAAATGTTGGGACATTTTCATTTATCAGGATTAAAAGACACAGTGTTAAATGAACCGCAGTCGGAAGCTGAGATAGCAGCGGATGCAAAGAAAAAAGCTGACGCATATGCTGAATTGATTTTACTGTTAGATGACAAAAGCCTCTCGTTAGTTATGAGAGATGCGCCCAACAATGGAAGAAAAGCTCTGGAAATACTGAGAGGGTATTACGCAGGGAAGGGAAAGCCCCGCATAATCAGCTTGTACACTATGTTGACGTCGCTACAAAAAGCAAACGATGAGAGTGTAATGGACTATATCATCAGAGCAGAGATCACCATCACAGCACTGCATAACGCAGGTGAAACGTTAGGAGATGGACTACTATTGGCTATGGTCTTAAAGGGATTACCGGAGAGTTTTAAGCCATTTGCAATACACGTGGCACATACAGATGCTAAAATCACGTTTGCTGAGTTCAAGACTAAACTATGTAATTTTGAAGAAACAGAAAAGATAAAAGCATTTGAGTCGAGCGACAGTGTGATGAAGATTCAAGGAAAAGCTGGACGACGACCTGCAAAGACGAGCGCACGTGACTGGAGCAAAGACGACGCCGAGATAGTATGCTTCAAGTGCGGTACCAAAGGTCTAGAGAAATGACTGTGAAAAATTAGGTATACAAGCCTACAGTGATGCTGACTGGGCAGCTGATACCAGTGACAGACGCAGTACTACCGGTTACTGTGTCAGTTTAAGCCAAAACAGTTCTCTAGTATCATGGAAAACCAGAAAGCAGCCAACTGTGGCACTTTCTACATGTGAAGCAGAATACATGGCACTTGCTTCAACCATACAAGAGTGTTTATACCTAGAACAGTTACTGGGAGGTATAGATAACTACAAGTACACACAAACTATAGTACATGAGGACAATCAGGGAACAATTGCTCTTGCCAAAAACCCTGTAAACAGACGGAGATGTAAACACAAACATAAAGTACCACTTTATCAGGTCTATTGTAAGTAAGGGATGGATAACTTTGATGTACTGTTCCACCGATAACATGATTGCTGATGTAATGACCAAACCTGTAAATAAGTTAAAACTGGATAGGTTTGCAGGTGCTCTTTTTGGAGATTGATGTGTGTATGACAAGGGTCCATATTCATTCTATTTTTTTTTTGTTTTTGTTTATAACACAACCTGAGTACAAGTGGGGGTGTTAAAATATCACATAAAATACAACTCAACACTTTTACATCATTAAAATAACTTTTCTTTAACAGGTGTTCACAGTGTTGAGCTGATCCAGACCGGATCCACAGTATTAACTCCTGGTCAGTCACTGACTCTGACCTGTAAAGTGTCTGGATATTCAGTAACTGATAACAGCTACTGTACAGACTGGATACGACAACCTGCAGGAAAAACTCTGGAATGGATCGGAGAGATATGTGGTGATGGTAACACTTACTACAGTGAGAAACTGAAAAGCAGGTTTCAGGCTTCCAGAGACACGTCCAGCAGCACAGTGACATTAACAGGACAGAACATGCAGACTGAAGACACAGCTGTGTATTACTGCGCTCGTGAACCACACAGTGAAAACTACATTTTACTGAGTAACTAATCCCCATATTACAAATATTTCAGCATAGACACCAACACTGGCATTAATAAAATAAATACATAAAACTTTACTTAGGAATAATAGTCTCTTTTTTAACCAGATGAAATGAAATGTGTCTGCAAAAGACATTTATTATAAAGAACAACATCCATTCACACTCAGCACTCAGGCTTTAACTCTTCATCCTGAATGAACAAAAATCATCCAAAAACTCCTCAATCTATATCTAATAATTAATAAGAATCCCATGTAATAAAATGTGAAATATGAACATTGTATATTTTGATTACATATTTTTTGGTAATGTACCAATTAAAGTGAAAAAAAATTTTTTTTTCATATAATCTCACCAAATTATTTTTTGTTAATTGATCATTGGAAAACCAGAATTAGCTAAAATGTTAACTATTTGTGTAAAGCTGCTTTGAGACAAAGTCCATTGTTAAATGCATTAAAGAATTGTGCTGAAATGACAGATTGAGAAATATGGAAGCAGATGTTCTGAAAGCTAGAAAAAGAGCTCAGTGCCATGATAATTGAGTATAATTGAATAATGATTTCAAAATTAGCAGATTAGTTAAACTAAATATTTTCTCTTTGTTTACTTGTTTACTACATTGAGACTAAGATTTCTGGTTTGGGAAAATGACAGTATTTGATAAAAAGGCAGCTTTCCATTATAAATTCAGAGCAGATGAATCTCCTCCTCATGATTTAAATACATTTCAGATACATTCTCCTCCCATCATCAGCAGATAAACAAATCCAAGTGTCAGAGCTGGATCTCACTCTATTTATATGATGTGATGGTGTCTGTTAAACTTTGGAGAACAGAGAAGACTCCAGTCCAAACAACACACACCATGTTCTCTACATCTCTACTGCTCCTGCTGGCAGCTGCTTCTTGTGAGTGCTTTATCAAATTCATTCATTTACTAGATGAAGAATAAAGGTGCAGCATATATTGTGTGAGATATCACCATGTGTTTTCCTCCACAGATGTGCATGGTGTGGAACTGACTCAGCCTGCTTCCATGACAGTCCAGCCAGGCCAGAGTCTCTCCATCCAGTGCAAGGTTTCATATTCAGTTACAAGCTATGTTACAGCTTGGATTCGACAACCTGCAGGAAAAGCTCTGGAGTGGATTGGACGCATCTGGAGTGATGGGGGTACAGTTTACAGTGAGAAACTGAAAAATAAGTTCAGCATCTCCAGAGACACTTCTACTAACACAATAACAATTGGAGGACAGAACATGCAGACTGAAGACACAGCTGTGTATTACTGCGCTCGTTACACACAGTGAGACAGAATAGTGGATTCCTCTTACAAAAACCTTATGAGACATGTTACAGACATCCTCTCAGTGGAACTAATAAATCATCTCAGTCACACTTTCACTTTCTTCCACTGGAATGAAGTCAGAATCGTTTGCAGCATTTTAAAACACAGTCACACAAAGTCATTTTTAAATAAAAAAGAAAACATTATTGAAAGAGTCTTCATTCTGAACCATTATTAATCCCTTCATTTTACAGGATTTTTAACCAGCAGTTGGAATCAGTGTTTAATGAGTGGATTCAGGAATAATACAGCATGTTTCCAGCAGTGTGTTGTGTTTAACACACAGTCTGTTCTCATAGTCTGAGCTTCAATAACTGAAACAACTGAAGGAGGCAGCAGAGCTCAACAAATAAAGTGAAAAAAAGTGAATCCACAAACTGCATTCTGTATGAGACTCATTCAGTATCAGTCATTATCAGACAAATATCTACATTTTCTCTTCTTTTTCACTCTTTCCATAATGTGTGATTAGTTATTTGGGTTGTTAAACACAGGTTGGACAAATATATAATTTATGTAACTACATCCTCCTGTGGTTGTGAGGTTTCTCAGTAACATGACAAGATGTATTTTATAATGCTGTTATAATGTAAGGTTATAAATTAAACAGAATGATAAATGAATATTATGAATATTCACTTTATGTCTTATTATGGGTTTAAGTAAACACTAATAATTTAATCAAATAACTAGCTTGAAACTTTTTGTGATCATAAAGACAATTATAATCATATCACTATCCTTAACTTTATAGACCTTTGTGGCTTTGACTAATAAAAATCACAACACAAATGAGAATTTGTTTGAACATATATGAGAAAGTGTGAAAGATGTATTTTAGTGTGAGTGTAACAAAAATATATATATCCCACAAATTATCCCAAAACATTTCAAGCTAGTTATTTGTTTATGTTAATATTGTTGATTTAAATCCATATTACTTGACCTGACGATTATTATATCTCTAAAGACTATTATGATCACATCACTTACCTGAACTTTATATACTGTAGTGTCTTTGTCTAATAATAATCACATCAACAAATTTGAATTTGTGTAAACGTGTGAGAAATTGTGTACCAGACAACAAGCTGGAAAAGCTCTAGAATGGATTGGGGTTATCTGGTATGATGCCAGTAAAACAATATACACAAACACATTAAGGGACATTTGGAAATAACCAGACACAACTCCTAAAACCATGGTGTATCTGCAGCTGACTGGCTTTAGTGTCCAGGATTCTGCTGTTTATTACTGTGCTAGAAACCATAGTGGTACAAACATGTTAATCAATTGTCCAAAATCCCAGATGTAGTCAAAGAGAAAAGGATATTCAATGTAGAGTCCATTTTCTTAAGATCTGCAGGTTGCGCTACAGCTTAACAAATATACTGTAACATTGTAGGTTTCATTAAAGTACAACATGTTCTCATATCCTCAGTCAGATCTAGATACTCCACAATTTCTATGTATTTCTGTGACACAATGAACACTGAGACTGTCTCTTATAGTCATATTCTTACAGAGGAACCAAAAGGGAAATAAATAACATTTACAGAAAAATGTCTGACTATAATTAGTGATTATTGAATACATACATTTCAAAAAAGTTCCATAACATTAACTGTAACATTAAACGTAAATAGAGTTCATCATATTCTTCTTTAATAAATAAATAAATAGTCACCGTTCACACACTGCTGCTGTATAAGAGGAAAAATGATCACAGTAATCAGTGCCATTGATTATTAGAAAATAATTATCTTCAGGTTTGTAGCAGTAACTTCATGAAATAAATATCTCAACTTTAACTGTGAAGGTCTCCTGTAAGATACAACATGCACTGGATCAGACAGAAACCAGGGAAAGCTCTGGAATGGGTTGGATATGTGAACTCCGTAGTCTAACTGTACTTAATAACAACAATCAGCTGAATTATTTCCCACATTATCTTGATATGGAGATGAAACGGGGTGTGAGTGTGATTAACAGCTGCAGAGCTGCACTCAACACAGCCTCTCTGTAATGTTTATGCAAATCTGCATCTCCTCTTGTAATATTAGCAGCGTTCTGATCTAGAGAGGAAACACTTCTCATTAGTCTTCCTTCAACACAAACATGTTTGCTTCAGCTCCACTGCTGCTGCTGGCTCTCGCCCCCTGTGAGTGTTTGCATTGAAGCTTTATTATTTCATCTGATCCTTTCAGTTCGACATGTCCACCTTTTCTTATTCTCTTTTTACAGATGTGTTGTGTGCTACTGAGCTCATCCAGCCAGACTCACTGCTTATAAAGCCAGGAGAGACTTTAACCATCACCTGTAAAGTGTCTGGAGCTTCTATCACTGATAGCAGCAGCCACTTTGGAACAGCTTGGATTCGACAACCTGCAGGAAAATCTTTAGAATGGATCAACACCATTTTTTATGATGGAGATATTTATAAGAAAGATTCACTTAAAGACAAGTTTGTGGTCTCTCGAGACACTTCCAGTAACTCTGTGACCTTACGGGGACAGAACATGCAGACTGAAGACACAGCTGTGTATTACTGCGCTCGTGTAACACACAGTGACACAACAAGCTGCAGTGCTGCACAAAAACCTCATCACAATTCACTTCTTTAATTAAATAACAACTACATTTTACTGAGTAACTAATCCCCATATTACAAATATTTCAGCATAGACACCAACACTGGCATTAATAAAATAAATAAATAAAAATTTACTTAGGAATAATAGTCTCTTTTTTAACCGGTTGAAATGAAATGTGTCTGCAAAAGACATTTATTATAAAGAACAACATCCATTCACACTCAGCACTCAGGCTTTAACTCTTCATCCTGAATGAACAAAAACCATCCAAAAACTCCTCAATCTATATCTAATAATTAATAAGAATCCAATGTAATTAAATGTGAAATATGAACATTGTATAATTTGATTACATATTTTTGGTAATGTACCAATGAATAGGAAAAAAAACAAACACAAAAAGTTTTTTATCATCTCACCAAATGAATTTTATTAAATGATCATTGGGAAACCAGAATTAGCTAAATTGTTAACTTTAAATATTTTTATGTTTCTGTACTTGTGTAAAGCTGCTTTGAGACAATGTCTATTGTTAAATGCATTACAGAAATAAATTGAGTTGAACTGACAGATTGAGAAATATTGAAGTAGATGTTCACAAAGAGAGAAAAAGAGCTCAGTGCCATAATCATTGAGACTAATATTGATTTCCCAATTAACTGATTATTTAAACCAAATGATTTACTATGTTACTGCTGATACTGTATCTGAGTGTTTTCTCTCTTTTAAACCATGCTGATAAAAATGATCCATTACTGAATTCCTATTTACTTTATTTTCATTGCTGGTCCATGTGAATTTTTTTTTTAAATTGACAGCCAGGACATTTGAAACTTTTACTCATTTTAGGTTTATATCATCTGACACCAGGTCTTTTTGCCACTAGAGGGCAGTCTGTACAAACTCCACCATCTCTATCTGTTTCCTTCTGCACATTTAGACAATCTCTCTTTTCACATTCTGCTCTGACTGCATCCAGCATCATGACACTCGGATTAAACTCAGTTACATAAAATGTCTCTGGTGACCTGTTTAGTGTTGATCAGTAAATAAGGCTCTTTATTATGGAAAACCTGATTTCATGGAAAATTCAATTGGAGTCGATCGAGTGAAACGAATGATTGTGTAATTTTATACAAACAAAAGCCTGATTAAACATGTGATTGATTTAGATCTTGTACATATCAATGTTCAAAAGCATCCTCAAGCATACGTAATAATTATTATGTTAAAATTAATTTGTGTTCCTTGTTTACTTAATTGAGACTTTAAGATTTCTGGTTTGGGAAAATGACAGTATTTCAGAATCAGAATCAGCTTTATTGCCAGGCATGTTTACACATGCGAGGAATTTGTTTTAGTGACATAATCTCCACAGTGTAACAGGATGTCATATGCAGTATAGAAGAGATTGTATATACACATTTACAGGTGTGAAATGTGCAGTTTAAATAAGCATATGAAATATACATATGCAAATATTATACAATATATACAATTTGTATGTACACATGTGCAATTGTGAAATGTGCAGTTGAAGTAAACAAACATTCAGACAATACGTATGCATGTATGTACAGAGTGCAAGTATGAAATGTGCAAATTGAGGTATACATAGTGCAAATATTATGTGTTGTGTGTTCCATGGTGTTAATTGTTCATCAGGTGGATTTCTTGAGGGAAGAAACTGTTCCTATGTCTGGTCCTTCTGGAGCTCAGGGCTCTGTAGCGCCAACCAGATGGCAACAGTTCAAAGAGGGAGTGTGCTGGATGTGAGGGGTCCAGGGTGATTTTCTTTGCTCTTTTGCACACTCTGGAGGAGTACAGGTCTTGAAGAGTGGGGAGAGATGTGCCAATGATTCGCTCAGCAGTCCGGACTATCCTCTGTAGTCTTCTTAGGTCGAATTTGGTGGCTGAGCTGAACCAAACAGTTACTGAGGTGCAGAGGATGGATTCGATGATGGCAGTGTAAAACTGTTTCAGCAAATCCTGTGACAGGTTGAACTTCTTCAGCTGACGAAGGAAGTACAACCTCTGCTGAGCCTTTTTCACAATGGAGTCAATGTGAATGTCCCAGTTCAGGTCCTGGGAGATTGTGGTTCCCAGGAATCTGAATGACTCCACTGCTGTGACAATGCTGTCCATGATGGTTAGTGGGGGAAGAGCAGGGGGGTTTCTCCTGAAGTCCATTATCAACTCCATTGTCTTGAGCATGTTCAGCTCCAGGTTGTTTAGGCTGCACCAGAAAGCCAGCCACTCAACCTCCAGTCTGTAAGCAGACTGTATTTATGTACATATAAGAATCCATCCCATGTTGACCCTAAGATAAGGAGTGTCTCTATGCAAATGTCCTCCTCTGTTATAGATTTAAGCAACAAAGACCAACAGCTTTTACTTCTTCTGCTCCAACACACACCATGATCTCTACATCCCTACTGCTGCTGCTGCTGCTGCTGGCAGCCGTACACTGTAAGTGTTTTTACATTTGACATGTAATACAGTTTTGGTTCCTTAAAGCTTTTTGCTTTTACATCATTAAAATAACTTTTCTTTAACAGGTGTTCACAGTGTTGAGCTGATCCAGACCGGATCCACGGTATTAACTCCTGGTCAGTCACTGACTCTGACCTGTAAAGTGTCTGGATATTCAGTAACTGATAGCAGCTACTGTACGAACTGGATACGACAACCTGCAGGAAAAACTCTGGAATGGATCGGAAGGATATGTGGTAATGGTAACACTTACTATAGTGAGAAACTGAAAAGCAGGTTTCAGGTTTCCAGAGACACGTCCAGCAGCACAGTGACATTAACAGGACAGAACATGCAGACTGAAGACACAGCTGTGTATTACTGCGCTCGTTACCCCACAGTGAGACAAATAAACAACATCACTGTACAAAAACTCCAAGTACACTGAAATAAAATTCTCCTCCACCTGCGTCTGATGAGATTTCCCCGACCACCACACAGATCCATTTTTATTTTTCATCACGCTTCATATATTCTGAAAGGAAATAATAAATGATTACAGACAAAGGCAGATGGAGAAATGTTTTTACATCCTTTTTGTATTTGTAATGCATATAATTTTACAATTTTACTAACAGACCAACAGTAAAGGTTTACTCGACCTTTGGTCCTTATCTGTATCCTGTATATTTAAACTGCAAACACATTAGAAATGATTGCACATTATGTTTTTCTTCAAGCTTTAAGGCGAGTGATGGTCGCTCTTTCTTTATTCACAAGATCTAACCAACAAGTTGAAAATCTAACGACTGACAGTGTCATAAATTTAAGAACATTAAAGTCATAAACACTAACGACACCATTCTTAAAAAGCCAGGACATTACAGCTCCAGACTGAATAATCCACACCATTTGATCAACCACATATTAAGTAAATAGTACTGTAAATAACTAATGTTTTGCTGTTGATAGAATGCACCTGAATAATGGCATGATGGTTGAACTGGTTCAACCTGAAGTCATGCTGGTTTCAGTCCCTGTAAGATTATTGGAAACTCACCCACTAGACAGTACTAACTGGATATGACAAAAATGACATGAGCTGAAATGGATCAGCTGGTACTGTAGATCCAGTGATACTGGCAGCAACGATTTACTAAAGAAAGAGATCCGTCCTCAGACACATCCAGCAACACTGTGGTTTTTCATAGGCAAAACTTTCAGACAGAAGATACAGCTGTCTATTACTGTGCTCTTAAATCACAGTGAGACAGATCAGTGAAGACGCTGTACAAAAACATTCAGTATAGAAGACTGTTAGAGACAGAAACAGTTAGAGACAGAAACAGTGACTTTCTTCAATGTTTCACTTTAAGTTTCTCAGAAAAGAGAGATGACAACACCAGCTAGCAGTCTGTCAGTTGATTAAATGAGATTGTAGTGATGAATTTTAAACTATAATTACATGTTAAATGTGTACTTTTCAAATCTACTTAATAAACCCTGTCATCTCTTCATCACATTATAAATGAATTATGATTTATATTGATAATGACGTGAATTATTGTTCCTTGTCCAGTGGGATTGATTTTTACATAATTGTAGGAAATGATAAACCTGTATATAGTGATTCCTTTCACCATTTCACTCTTTTTACTAGACTTCATAATGTTGAATTCTTTGTGTGTCCTCTGTAATGTGTAAGCTCTCAGTATCATCACTATTACTTTACAGGCATAAGGAAAGGGCTGCTATCTGAGAGCTGATCTGATGTACACCGGAAAGTGATGTACTTATTATTTATGAAGTATAATATTCACAGACTGCAAATTCGTAAGTGCAGTTGGTAGTGTCAAAAATATATTTGTCTGCAATAAGTAGAGGAGAATGTTCACACCCGGAGTTTTACAGGAAGCTTTTTCTCCTCTCGTCTGTTCCTTTGTGGATGTTTTTATATCTCTAGTGGGTGTGTCATGCAAACCAAATCCTGTGTTTGAACCATTTATGCTAAAACATTCAGCCCAACAACATAGCAGCAGTTTGTATTCATTTACAGAAGCAGGAATCTGTATCTGTCCCTAGTGTTTCTAGCCCTTTGCCATTTTTTCCCTTAATAAACCCCTTAATGTTATCCCTGCATATGGGTCTTTTTATCCTTGAAGACACCCTTGTTTCCTGACTCAAGGTTTCTTTCCTCATATCACCTTAAAAAATGTTCTTGACTTGTTGCCTCAGACTTGCTCATTAAGGATAAACATTAGAGATAAATAGTAATCTCAATTTTAAACTATTTTATTTTTCTATAAAAGCTGCATTGAGACAAGATCTATTGTTAAATGTGTTATACAAATGAATTAAATTGAATTGACAGATTGAGAACTACAGTATGGAAGTAGATAATCAAAGCTAGAAAAAGAGCTCAGTGCCATAATCATTGAAACTAATATTGATTTCCCAATTAAATGATTAGAAATCCAAATTTAAATGATTTACTATGTTACTGCTGATACTGTATCTGAGTGTTTTCTCTCTTTTATACCTTTCTGATAAAAATGTTCAGTTTAGGAATTCCTACTTTTTTTTTTTCAGCAAGAACATTATAATATTTTGCATATGCACCTGTAGGGGGCAGCAGCTGCTTGTTTTTGAGAATGATTCATGAAACGATGAAACCTAACAGCTGAAGTGGGTTTATGCAAATTCACCCTGTTATTAAAAACAGCCTCTTGCAGTTTGAAGTTTGTGTCATACGACTGAATCAAAGAGCATGATGATGGGGCTGAGGGTCACTCAGTACTACATCTTTGTTATAATGTTAACCAAAGGTACCTGAGACTTCTGTACTGTTTATTTCTTCCCTCAGAATATCTTGACTGTGTTGATGATGATCTTTGTTATGTTTTATCTGCTAGGTGTCAGCAGTGATGAGATCAGACTGGACCAGTCTCCT
This sequence comes from Tachysurus fulvidraco, assembly GCF_022655615.1. NCBI lineage: Eukaryota > Metazoa > Chordata > Actinopteri > Siluriformes > Bagridae > Tachysurus > Tachysurus fulvidraco. The sequence continues at coordinate 3,815,900 of NC_062532.1, forward strand.
GCTGTGGTAAAGAGACCTGGAGAAACTGTGAAGATCTCCTGTAAGATAAATGGATATTCAATGACAAGCAACTACATACACTGGATCAGACAGAAACCAGGGAAAGCTCTGGAATGGCTTGGCAGGATGAGTACAGGCAATGATGCAGGAACATATGCAGAGTCTGTGAAGAACCAGCTCACTTTAACAGAAGACGTCTCAGCAAGCACACAGTACTTAGAGGTCAAGAGTCTGAGGACAGAGGACACTGCGGTTTATTACTGCGCCCAAAGTCCCAAAGTGACTGGAGTTGAGGAAGCAGCTGTACTAAAACCAGACACACATTTTCACACAGAGTTTATTTTGAACAAGTCACATGTACTGTTATCATTTAGCTGTTATGTTCTATGTTTATTAAAGAGCTCATTAACCTCTGTACTGTAAGTTTGGCTTTAACAGCTTCAGTCATGTTCATATTCACCTTCTCATAACAGACCTTTTTTTGCCGTGGACCGGTCAATGTTTGATCATTTTTACCGTGGCCTGCTGGGGGTAGGGGGTATACAATTAAATTAAAATGAATAATTTTAATTTAATTGTATTTAGACATGCCTTTTTAACTCACTACAACGCTAAAGCAATGAGAACCCTGAGCTTGTTTCTTTGCAACGAGACGGTTCCATCTGGGGTAATAGGAGACAATAACACCCAAAGTGTGTTGCTTATGTCCAGTTTATTCCGTTGTTTTGTTTTGGTTGCTGTCACTGCAGAAAACCCCGCTTCACACCGATAGCATGTCGGAAATGGCGATAGAGATTTAAGTGCTGTGGTGGCAATCTCAGGGAATTCCGCCATGACTTTAATCCAGAACACCGGCAGTGTTTCTAACTTTCTAACGACGTCTGTTTCGTACTCATTTTTGCTAATTTGTGGGTTAAATTTGAGCAAACACAATATACAAGTACACCAAGCACTGTTAAACATGAGAAAGTACCGGTGAACAGAGAGAAGAGCGATACACACCTTCTCTCCACCAAAGCTACAACACCACTGCCGCTTGCAGCCGCTCAGCCCCAGACGTCACCTAAACCCGGCCCGATATCACGATATTTTGCGCATGCGCGGTATTGGTGCGGCTTTAGGTGACGTCTCTCATCTCCCCATTAACCTCTCGTCCATGGAAAGTCACACAAGCCCGAGAGAAATACACCACAGTAAATCAAATGGAAATAATTTAATGTCCCTAGGCCGGCTCGGTACCATTTATTTGGGGGTTGGGGACCACTGCCTTAAAACACCCACAGATCCTCCATCAGATGAATCTCCTCCTCATGATTTAAATACATTTCAGATACATTCTCCTCCCATATCAGCAGATAAACAAATCCAAGTGTCAGAGCTGGATCTCACTCTATTTATATGATGTGATGGTGTCTGTTAAACTTTGGAGAACAGAGAAGACTCCAGTCCAAACAACACACACCATGTTCTCTACATCTCTACTGCTCCTGCTGGCAGCTGCTTCTTGTGAGTGCTTTATCAAATTCATTCATTTACTAGATGAAGAATAAAGGTGCAGCATATATTGTGTGAGATATCACCATGTGTTTTCCTCCACAGATGTGCATGGTGAGGAACTGACTCAGCCTGCTTCCATGACAGTCCAGCCAGGCCAGAGTCTCTCCATCCAGTGCAAGGTTTCATATTCACTTACGAGCTATGCTACAGCTTGGATTCGACAACCTGCAGGAAAAGCACTGGAGTGGATTGGAATCATCTATACTGGTGGGAGTACAGATTACAGTGAGAAACTGAAAAATAAGTTCAGCATCTCCAGAGACACTTCTACTAACACAATAACAATTGGAGGACAGAACATGCAGACTGAAGACACAGCTGTGTATTACTGCGCTCGAAGACCACAGTGAGAGGAATAAACAACATCCCTGTACAAAAACTCCAAGTACAGTGAAACCATGCTAGCTCCAAACATCCTCCTTCATTAAAAAATAAATAATAATGATAACAATTCTGACTGGAGCATCAGAGCATCATGGACAATTTGACAGTCGATATCTGATTACAAAGGGAATTGATTAGCTTCATGTTCATTTCACTCTGATACACAGCTATCAATATCTGACATTCACTCTGTGAGGAAATCACACCTACAGTAAGGCTTTACAAATTTTCAGGCAGACTGACTGTTGATCTCGCTCATTACACAAGAGTTTTACATGAACGTATGCTAACCCAGATTACACAGACATTATATAATCATTTCCAAGCATGGTTTCTTAACACTGAGGTGTTTTTTTCTTCCCCAAATTCTCCTCCACCTGCCCCTGATAAGATTTCCCAGACCACAACACAACCATTTTTATTTTCCTGTCACATTTCACATATTCTGAAATAAAATAATAAATAATTACAGACAAAAACGGATGGAAAAATTCTAAACATCAGAACAGTAGTGCAAGTAATTTTCCATTTTTACTCAACCTTTGGTCTTTATCTGTATCCTGTATATTTAAACTGCAGCCACATTAGAAATGTTTGAACATTATGCTGTTCTTTAAGCTTTAAGGCCTGTGATTGTCGCTCTTTCTTTATTCACACAGCATCTAAGCAACATGTAGAGGATCAAAGGACTGACAGTGTGTCATAAATATGAGAACATGTTCTCCTGGGATTTATATTAAAGTCATAAACACTAACTACAACATTCTTATTCTTATTAAGACGTTACAGCTCCATTATATCAGCATCTTATTAAACCAGACTGCATCATCCAGACTGTTTCATCTACTACATCATAAGAATTAATCTTTTGTGATTGTGCTGTTTTAACATTAGTAGGAAATGCCTCATGTCTTCCGAAAGCCTAAACACTGTCATGCAAATCAAACCCCTTCATAAATGATTAGAGGTGTTCTCAGGAGAAGTGAGGATCTGGGTTCAGGTTCAGATCAAACCATGTTCTCTACACTTCTACTCTTGCTGTTAACAGCTACATCTGGTAAGTGTGTGGAGAATTTTGGAAAGATGCAGATCATTGTGTACATTTTCCTGTTTGATAGAATGCACCTGAATAATGGCATGATTGTTGTTCACAGGTATTAAATGTATTGAACTGGTTCAGCCTGCAGTCATACTGGTTAAGCCTGTTTCGGGTCGCCGTGCCGTCCACAGCACGGAAGACAAAATGACCACTAGGGGCTGAGCCAGAAACAGTTCGTTGTAGCCAGATTCGTTGTAGCGTTTAAGCATTAAATCTTCTAAATACACGGTTAAACTTATTTTTCTAGTAAAGCTTAGACTCTCAAGATTTTTTTAAGCCCACACACAAAGCATAATATGATTTATAGCCGTCATACTATTTGAAACAAAATTGGTGGTGAACTGAACTAGGCGGCGCTAGACCAGTTGTCCCTTACCTTTAGACGCTTCCCTTTCTTCACTGGGGTAATATTTTCCAAAACAAATGGTTCACAAAAATCCCCAAAGGTCCAAGGAACTGGAATCTGTAAGCCTTTTAATCCAAAACGCTTTGGTCGCCTCGCAAATATTCCGTTTGTGACCGAAAACTGGAAACAGAAGTGCGCCACCATCCGTTGTTTCGGCTCTAACTTCTCATTGGAGGTTTCAAAAATTACACTGTTGCGTCAGATTTGTAGTCCAGGGCCTAACGAATCAAACAAGCCCTCACTTGAGCCAATCGGCGCTTGTATTGCAGAGATAGACGGCTGAGAAGCCAATGATGTCTCTCCATCCTATGTGGGAACCCTCCCTTTGACTGACAATTGCTCCTTCCAATAGCAATGAAATGGTCCGGGACCTTTACAGCTCTTTAGCCAATAAGGAGACGATTCCAAAGGTATGCAACATGACACGGCTCTGAGGCCTCAGCTGCGCAGAAATGGATGCGCACTGGATTTATTGCGCAATTCTCGACTTTTTCACACTCTCACAGCTCAGGGTGTCAGATTACAGGCCTTTTTTCACAGCAGACTTCTAGACAGAGAGGCTCTGTTTGTTTTAGGCCTTTTAAACTGAGCATGCAGTCTTTTAATTCAAAGTTATACAGTAAACAAGTAAAGAAGAAAAACATGACCGGACGGACATGTCCGTAGAAAAATATTTTTATTGAAGCCATTTTTGAGTCTTTTGACTTGTTTTTTTTTTGGTGAAAGCCAAGACATGTGGCTCTGACCCTCAGTTGTTATTTGGTTCCTAACATGTTCCAGAGAAATAAGATTAATCAGTTTATCAGGTAAACAACTCAGGCGGAAATCAAAACTTTCCATTCTAGCCTCTGTACCTTTGTGGCAGTAAGGCCTAGAATCAATCTGACACTTGTATCTGAAACTAGAGAATCTTTCCAATGAGACCGGGCTCACCCCTGTGTGTTAAAGTATGTGGGAGCTGTACCACTTTTTGCATTATTTTTCTGTAACAAAACCTCCCCAAGTGTTTTATTCCTTACTTTCTGTCACTGAGCTTTACTCCTTCTCAATACAGGAGCAGGAGAAAGCCGTCTGTGTGAAATAAACCATCACCACGTAAACATTCCTACATTTAGGTTTCCTAATGTGTTCCTTAGATGAGTGAGGTGTCTTCTAAAAATGATTCGATTTGGTTCCCTTTCTGATAGAGAAACATTCTGTTGTAGAGATTTACATAGTACCTTATCATCCACTCATCTATCCAGTGAGCAGCGTGTGGTTGTGGGTTGAACACCTCCATAGTGGTCATGGACGCTCCCTATTCAAATAGAGTGGTGTATAAACAGCATGTTCTTGGCTGCTCTAGTTTCCAGTGAGCTCTGTGAGAGATAACACTCCCATACACTTTAAATCTGACTGAAGCAGAACTCAGAGAAGGATGATTTTAGGACAGTGTATTTTATTGCTACTCATTTCATGTATGTTTATGTTTTTTATGTGAAGATTATAAGCATTATAATTATTATAAGATAACATTACTGAGTTCTATTCTTCTCTTCCAGATTCTTATGGACAGTCCCTGACCTCCTCTGATTCTGTGGTGAAGAGACCTGGAGAGTCGGTCACTCTGTCCTGTACTGTCTCCGGATTCTCAATGGGCAGCTACAACATGCACTGGATCCGTCAGAAACCAGGACTAGGACTTGAGTGGATCGGGCTCATTGATGGTGGCACTGGCACTGCATTCGCTCAGTCTCTACAGGGCCAGTTCTCCATCAGTAAAGACACCAATAAAAACTTGCTGTACCTAGAAGTGAAGAGTCTGAAAGCTGAAGACACGGCAGTTTATTACTGTGCACGAGAGTCACACTGACACAACAGACTCCAGAGCTGTACAAAAACTTACACAAGCACGTCCTCATGAGCTGTAAATATTCCCTCAGCAGGAAGCTGCACCCCAGAGACCTTTATTATAAACAACATCATCTATTCACACTCAGATCTTCCTCTTTATTCCAATGTTTTCTAGCATTTAGTAATATTTATAATAATAATAATCCACGTTATGTATCACTTTAACATTATGACGTCTTTATGTATTTGACTGAAGGTAAATCAGCTCTAGGACAATGATTGTGATGACTAGTTGGGACTATATACTGTACTATATATGCATTTATTCCTCCTGATTGTGATGCCAGCTGCAGGAACACTACAGGTCGATGGTTCATTTCTTGAATTTAGAAACACAGAGTCTTATCAGCAGCACAGAATCTGACGAGAGATCAAACTGAAATGTAGATGTTTACTGCAGCATCACTACTACAAACTCCTGGAATTAAAAATCACCTGTAGGGGGCAGCAGCTGCTTGTTTTCAAGAAGGATTCATGAAACTATGAAATCTAACAGCTGAAGTGTGTTTATGCAGGGCTGCCAACTCACGCATTCAGTGTGAGAATCACGCAATTGACCCAAATCTCACGCACTCACGCCACACCCCAGCAGTAGTAAGGAAAAAAAATCGCACCGCATGATCTCGCAAAGCAACGCGCAGAGAGACCAGACAGACAGTGTAGTGAGTTTTTTGTTACAATTGTGAGGGAAATACACAATTTATTCCCATATTCCCATATTATTCCCATAATTCCCATATTATTGACCCGGGAATCTCCAATCTGTGAATATGCGGCCAACTTTACTTAAGTCCAGTTTAGCCTAGTAACTAATAGGCCAATGCTGTTATATAGTTTATATAGAATTAAGTTAGCATTAGCAGAGTTGTTAGTTTTGCATCACTGAGCAGTTATTTTACATAAATTTATTATTAAAAACAGTACAAAAGCATTTCCAGATGACAAATATCTGGACCTGCCTAGTAGTTAATGTTAAATATTGTTTTCTAAGAACAGAATGTCAAGTCAATGACATCCAAATCAATGATTAAGGCTGCAAAATCAGCCACCAGCACTTACAATAGAGCACGTTAATCTGTGAACATGTCAATCACATGTTAATCCTATTTCTGTAAAATGTTTGTGAACGTTAAATGTAATGTAAATCTCCCAAGGAATTCTGTACAGATACCAAATACTATGACAATCAGTATATACTTAATACACTTCTGCTAATGCAAGGATTTTGTGTTTGTATTTTTTTCCACACCAAACCAAGCCCCTCCATAAGCCCCCCGCCCATAGCCAAAGCCCCGCCCCCAGAATCTCACTCTAAGCTGAACTCAAAAGTTGGCAGCGCTGGTTTATGCAAAATCACCTTGTTATAATAGAAAAACATTCTCTTCATCACCCAAGTTTCAGATTCAGACATGTTCATATTCAGGTTCTTTAATACAACACCAATCTATTCCAAAGTGTTTGTGCAGCTTGCTGAAGTGGATGTCGGTGTAACTCACAATTTAAGTTTACATTATAATTATAATTGTCTGTGTGTTTATGTGCCTCTAGATGTCAGTCTTTGTAAAGAAACTCTCTCACTTTAAACATTCTAATCGTTCTCCAGCTTCATTTAACTCACCAGACAGACATTTGATTATTGTGATTCTGCAAAACTGATTCAGATTTAACTACAATAATCTGTGTATTTTAGAAATCTTAGAAGTTATCGTTTAGATCAATTATAGCATTAACATTGTGAGAATATTAATATTGTAAGATGTTTACAACTTCAAAGACAGCGTTCCAAATAAAAAAATCTTGTTGAAAGTTGAGTTTATAAACCCACACATCCTCCATCAGATGAATCTCCTCCTCATGATATAAATACATTTCAGATACATTCTCCTCCCATCATCAGCAGATAAACAAATCCAAGTGTCAGAGCTGGATCTCACTCTATTTATATGATGTGATGGTGTCTGTTAAACTTTGGAGAACAGAGAAGACTCCAGTCCAAACAACACACACCATGTTCTCTACATCTCTACTGCTCCTGCTGGCAGCTGCTTCTTGTGAGTGCTTTATCAAATTCATTCATTTACTAGATGAAGAATAAAGGTGCAGCATATATTGTGTGAGATATCACCATGTGTTTTCCTCCACAGATGTGCATGGTGAGGAACTGACTCAGCCTGCTTCCATGACAGTCCAGCCAGGCCAGAGTCTCTCCATCCAGTGCAAGGTTTCATATTCAGTTACAAGCTATGATACAGCTTGGATTCGACAACCTGCAGGAAAAGCTCTGGAGTGGATTGGAAGCATCTGGAGTGGTGGGAGCACATACTACAGTGAGAAACTGAAAAATAAGTTCAGCATCTCCAGAGACACTTCTACTAACACAATAACAATTGGAGGACAGAACATGCAGACTGAAGACACAGCTGTGTATTACTGCGCTCGTGATCGACACAGTGACACAACAAGCTGCAGTGCTGCCCAAAAACCTCATCACAATTCAATTCTTTAATTAAATAACAAATACATTTTACTGAGTAACTAATCCCCATACAGTATTACAAATATTTCAGCATAGACACCAACACCGGCATTAATAAAATAAATAAATAAAAGTTTGTTACGTTACTTTACAATCTATACAAAAAATGTATACAAATCCCATGAAATTAAATGTGAAATGTGAACATTGTATAATTTGATCATGAATTTCTGGTAATGTACAAATTAAAAGGAAAAAAACAAACACAAAGTTTTTTGATTATCTCACCAAATTATTTTTATTAATTGATCATTGGAAAACCAGAATTAGCTAAAAGATATAAACTTTAACATTTTTATTTCATGTTTTAAATTATCATTGAAACGAATATTGATTTCCCAATTAACTAATTAATAAAAACAAATGATTTACTATGTTACTGCTGATACTGTATCTGAGTGTTTTCTCTCTTTTAAACCTTTCTGATAAAAATGTTCAGTCTCTGAATTCCTACTTTTTTTTTTTTTTTTTTTTTTTTGCAGCAGGAACATATACAATTTTGCATATGCACCTGTAGGGGGCAGCAGCTGCTTATTTTTGAGAAGGATTCATGAAACCTAACAGCTGAAGTGTGTTTATGCAAATTCACCCTGTTATTAAAAACAGCCTCTTGCAGTTTGAAGTTTGTGTCACACGACTGAATCAAAGAGCATGATGATGGGGCTGAGGGTCACTCAGTACTACATCTTTGTTATGATGTTAACCAAAGGTACCTGAGACTTCTGTACTGTATATTTCTTCCCTCAGAATATCTTGACTGTGTTGATGATGATGTTTGTTATGTTTTATCTGCTAGGTGTCAATAGTGATGAGATCAGACTGGACCAGTCTCCTGCTGTGGTAAAGAGACCTGGAGAAACTGTGAAGAAATGGATATTCAATGACAAGCCACAACATACACTGGATCAGACAGAAACCAGGGAAAGCTCTGGAATGGCTTGGCAGGATGGATACAGGCAATAATGATGTAACAAATGCAGAATCTGTAAAGAACCAGCTCACTTTAACAGAAGACGTCTCAGCAAGCACACAGTACTTAGAGGCCAAGAGTCTGAGGACAGAGGACACTGCGGTTTATTACTGTGCATGAAGTTCTACAGTGACTGAAGCTGAGGAAGCAGCTGTACTAAAACCAGACACACATTGTAACTGAACTAACTGAAGTTGCTTAACTTATAATTGTAACACCGATGAACACGGTTTGATTCTATTTATTGCTCCAATTATCTATAAATATACCTGGATATAACCCTAAAATGGGCGTGGCCTAAACTAATTATCAGGAATGAAACTCTGAAATGGCAGCTCTGTCAGCATGCTGTGTGACATCCCATTCCCAATACACACTAATACACACATCACAGTCTGACTACACACTGTAATACACACATCACAGTCCCAATACACACTGTAATACACTCATCACAGTCACAATACACACTGTAATACACACATCACAGTCACAATACACACTGTAATAGACACATCACAATCACAATACAAACTGTAATACACACATCACAGTCCCAATACACACTGTAATACACACATCCCAGTCCCAATATACACTGTATTACACAGATCACAGTCACAATACACACTGCAACACACAACCCAGTCTCCCATCCCAGTCATCCCAGTCCCAATTTAACTCATTGGATGGATGATTGATTTTTTTGGATTCTGCAAAAGTGATTCATATTTAACAACAATTTTCTGTGTATTTTAGGAATTCTACAGTTTGACTCACTTATTTTTATGCATTTATGTGTATCACAGTGCAAATAAAATTCAAACCCAAGCAGCAGAAGTGTTAGGGAGCGTTAACTAGTACTACAAACAGAACAGTTAGTGACCTGACAATGTGAAACTTACAGAAATAGTTTTCACCTCTCGTCTGTTCCTCTGTGGATGTTTTTATATCTCTAGTGGGTGTGTCATGCAAACCAAATCCTGTGTTTGAACCATTTATGCTGAAACATTCAGCCCAACAACATAGCAGCAGTTTGTGTTCATTTACAGCAGCAGGAATCATTTTAATTCTTTGAGATGGGACTAGGCAGAGTTTTGTGTTACTTTACTCTAGCAATCTTCATTCAATGTTAGTATTATTTATTACATTATATATATATATATATATATATATATATATATATATATATATATATATATATATATATATATATATATATATATATATGTTCTTTAACATTAACTTCTACCTTTGAATATTTTTCTATTTCAGATTCCTGCAGTCAGACACTGATCGAGTCTGATCCAGTGATCATCAAACCTGATCAGTCTCATAAACTGACCTGCACAGCCTCTGGATTTACCTTTAGTAGCTATTACATGGCTTGGATCAGACAGGCACCTGGAAAAAGGCTGGAATTTCTTGCAATTATCCACGGCAGTACCATATATTACTCTAATGCTGTTAAGGGCCGCTTCACCATCTCCAGAGATGACAGTAAGATGCAGGTGTATCTGCAGATGAACAACTTGAGGACAGAAGACACTGCAGTTTATTACTGCGCCTGTGACACACAGTGATACTTCCCCTTAGACATCAGTACAAAAACACAGACTTATAGTCTGAGCTTACATTTCTGAAACAGCTGAAGGAGGCAGCAGAGCTCAACAAATAAAGTGAAAAAAAAGTGAATCAACAAACTGCATTCTGTATGAGACTCATTCAGTATCAGTCATTATCAGACAAATATCTACATTTTCTCTTCTTTTTCACTCTTTCCATAATGTGTGATTAGTTATTATATAAATATATTAGTTATTTGGGTTGTTAAACACAGGTTGGACAAATAAAAACACTATAATTTATGTAACTACATCCTCCTGTGGTTGTGAGGTTTCTCAGTAACATGACAAGATGTATTTTATAATGCTGTTATAATGTAAGGTTCTAAATTAAACAGAATTATAAATCAATAGAAATAAAGGGCCCTTTCCAAAATGAATATAAATTTCTGTAACCTGAAAACACCTGATAGTGTATAACAGGGGTCGGCAACCTTAAACACTCAAAGAGCCATTTGGACCCGTTTCCCACAGAAAAAAAACACAGGGAGCCACAAAACCCTTTTGACATCTAAAATGAAGAGAACACTGCATGTATCATTTTTTACCTTAATGGAAAGTATAGAAAAAACTGCAGTGTGTTGCATTTATGAAATCAATGAACTGCTACAGAGTAAACAAAATTTTATTTCTGCAAGCAAACAAAAATAGATTGAAACAGATTGAACTAACCTTAACAAAAATGATGCTGAGTTGAAGGTAACTTTCAATGTCTAATTGAGTCCTCTTCGTATTCATGACATCAAAATTTTACTTGCCAGCTGCAGCAAACCAAAAATGCGTCTGCTTCTGTGTGTCGGATTTACAGTGCTGTAGCAAGTCGGCAGTTATGACGCATATTTTGAGCGACAAACAAATTAAACACAGTTTATTTTAATGTTACAGAGCATCATAATCTTAGAATTTAGAATGACTTTTTTTTTAAAAACTAACTAACTAAAATAAAATAAATTTTAATTAAATAATTATTTTCCAAATCTACAGGGAGCCGCAGCAGAGGGATGAAAGAGCCACTTGTGGCTCCAGAGCCCTGGGTTGCTGACCCCTGGTGTATAAATCTACTCAATAACACCTGCCTTAAGCTTCTTATTGGTTCAAACATAAACTCAAGCTGCAGTGATAGATATCTCTAAAAAATACAGACATGTTTAAAAGATGAGAAGGTTTTCTCATATAAGAATCCATCCCATTTTGACCCTAAGATAAGGAGTGTCTCTATGCAAATGTCCTCCACTGTTATAGATTTAAGCAACAAAGATCAAGAGCTTTTACTTCTTCTGCTCCAACACACACCATGATCTCTACATCCCTACTGCTGCTGCTGCTGGCAGCCGTACACCGTAAGTGTTTTTACATTTGACATGTAATACAGTTTTGGTTCCTTAAAGCTTTTTGCTTTTACATCATTAAAATAACTTTTCTTTAACAGGTGTTCACAGTGTTGAGCTGATCCAGACCGGATCCACTGTATTAACTCCTGGTCAGTCACTGACTCTGACCTGTAAAGTGTCTGGATATTCATTAACTGATAGCAGCTACTGTACAAACTGGATACGACAACCTGCAGGAAAAACTCTGGAATGGATCGGAGAGATATGTTCTGCTGGTGGCACTGTCTACAGTGAGAAACTGAAAAGCAGGTTTCAGGCTTCCAGAGACACGTCCAGCAGCACAGTGACATTAACAGGACAGAACATGCAGAGTGAAGACACAGCTGTGTATTATTGTGCTCGTGAACCCCACAGTGAGACAAATAAACAACATCCCTGTACAAAAACTCCAAGTACACTGAAATAAAATTCTCCTCTACCTGCATTAATTTTTATTTTCCATCACGCTTCATATATTCTGAACGGAAATAATAAATGTTTTCAGACAAAGACAGATGGAGAAATGTTTTTACATCTTTTCAGTATTTGTAATACATATAATTTTCCAATTTTACTGACAGACCAACAGTAAAGGTTTACTCAACCTTTGGTCCTTATCTGTATCTTTTATATTTAAACTGCAAACACATTAGAAATGTTTGAACATTACAATTTTTCTTTAAGCTTTAAGGCCTGTGATGGCCGCTCTTTCTTTATTCACAGCATCTAACCAACAAGTTGAAAATCTAACGACTGACAGTGTGTCATAAATATGAGAACATGTTCTCCTGGGATTTACATTAAAGTCATAAACAATAAAGACACAATTCCTATGAAGCCAAGACATTACAGCTCCAGACTGCATAATCCTCACCATTTGATCAACTACACAGTAAGTACATAGTAAGTAACTAATATTTTCCTGTTGATAGACTGCAGCCGAATAATGGCGCGATTGTTGTTTACAGGTATTAAATGTATTGAACTGGTTCACCCTGAAGTCATGCTGGTTTAGTCTGGTGAACGATTTTCAGTCCTCTGTAAGATCACTGGAAACTTACCCACTAGACAGTTCTAACTGGATATGACAACAGGGACATGCGCTGAAATGGATCAGCTGGTACTGTAGCTCCAGTGATACTCCAGCGATTTACTAAAGAAAGAGATCTGTCCTCAGATGACATGTACAGCAGTTTGTGTTCATTTACAGGAATCATTTAAATTCGTTGAGATGGGACTGGGCAGAGTTTGGACTTTGGCCACGTGCATTTGTTTGTTTTGTGTCATATGTTTGCCCCGCCCTTGTCTCTTATTCCCTGCCTATGCACACCTGTTCCTCATTTGTTGATTCTCTTTTCTATTTAGTTGAGCCGCATTTCTTTGAGCATCTGTTGTATTCTGTTGTCTTTTATTGTCATCCTGTCCTGAGTCCGTGTTCCTGTTCGGTGTTTTTTGTTAATAAATCCTTGTTTTATTTTAGCTATCCTGCATTTGGGTCTCTTTTATCCCCGTGCCCGTGACACAGGATCCTCAAGCATACATAATAATTATTATGCTAAAATTTATTTGTATTCCTTGTTTCCTTCATTGAATCTTAAAGATTTCTGTTTTGGGAAATGACAGTATTTGATGAAAAGGCTGGCATAAATTAGCTACCAAAGTTAAACACAGACTTACTATAGACACATGACAAACCCACATTTTCAGATTCATGGAGGTGAAAGAACCAAAATGTTTACAGTGTCTCTGACTTACATGTTACCACTTGCTGACTTTTACTGGACTGTTCTGAACATTGTCTGGACATTTCCTTTGATGTTAGATTAATTAATACATTTTTGAATTTTTCATGTCAAAATATAACACAACACACAACAGTGTGACTTTCCTACACACTTTCAGGAGTCTGTGTAATGAGATCCAGTCAGTAGAAAAGTTTCACAGTGTGACAGAGTGAGAACTATGGAAACTGTTTAAAATCAGAGGATGAAAGTCATTTACATACTAAATGTAACTTACAGATTCAGTGTAAAATAAATACAAACTAATTTAAACACCAGAAAACATTTTTCACTGTGATTATTGACACCTGTAGAAGACCAGCATAACAATATGCAAATGAATATGTAAAATGTTCTCCTTACAGCTACATATAGAGAAATATCAGCCACGGTCACTGTGGGCTCTGGAGAGTTTAGCACTGCTTTTAGTTATACGATGTTCCTTCCAGTTCTGCTGCTGCTGGCAGCTTCATCCTGTGAGTTTCACTTCACTAATGATCTCAGAGCTGCTAGTAAATTCCTGCAGTTATAACCTACTGTACATAGATTTTTGACTGGAATTGTGACATGTCTTTTTTTCAGATGTGGAATGTGCAGTAGAGCTCACTCAGGACACCTCAGTGATGTTAAAGCCTGGAGATTCTTTAATCCTCAGCTGTAAAGTATCCGGTTACTCACTTACTGATAACAGTTACGCCACAGCTTGGATCCGACATCCTGCAGGGAAATCTCTGGAATGGATAAACCACATTTGGGGGGGTGGAGACATGTATCATAAAGAGTCTCTAAAAATCAAGTTCAGTATTTCTAAAGATGCCTCCAGCAGCACGGTGACACTGAGAGGACAGAACATGCAGACTGAAGACACAGCTGTGTATTACTGCGCTCGTGTAACACACAGTGACACAACAAGCTGCAGTGCTGCACAAAAACCTCATCACAATTCACTTCTTTAATTAAATAACTACATTTTATTGAGTAACTAATCCCTACATTCCAAACACCTCATACATTATTTAAAAGCTTCTCAAACAATTAGGAAGATAATGAACTACAAATTGTTTGTGAACATTTAATTAGAAGATAAAATATCTGCAGTGTTTGATATGATGAAGATTTCTGTAAAGAGAATGTTTATTTCGTGTTGTTGGAAGGAGTCTCCAGTGTCAGAGCGAGATCAGGGTTAAAGCTGTGACTTTATTTACAGCATGAGAAAGTCTTCAGGACAGAAAAGTTTCTACATTTTCCACAGTTTCAGGACAAATGTTGAGGGAAGGACTGTTTCTAGCTGTAATAATGAACACGATAACAGGAAATAACTTTGTAGTGAGGTGTCTTCTTAAAATGATTCGATTTGGTTCCTTTTCTAATAGAGAAACATTCTGTTGTAGAGATTTACATAGTACCTTATCATCCACTCATCTATCCAGTGAGCAGCGTGTGGTTGTGGGTTGAACACCTCCATAGTGGTCATGGAGTATTTACGTATTTGACTGGAGGTAAATCAGCTCTATTTATGCATTTATTCCTCCTGATTGTGATTCCAGCTGCAGGAACACTACAGGTCGATGGTTCATTTCCTGAATTTAGAAACACAGAGTCTGTTCAGCAGCACAGAATCTGATGAGAGATCAAACTGAAATGTAGATGTTTACTGCAGCATCACTACTACAAACTCCTGGAATTAAAAATCACCTGTAGGGGGCAGCAGCTGCTTGTTTTCAAGAAGGATTCATGAAACTATGAAATCTAACAGCTGAAGTGTGTTTATGCAAATTCACCCTGTTATAATACAAAAACATCCTCTTGCTCACCCGAAGTTCAGATTCAGACATGTTCATATTCCGGTTCTTTAAATGACTCTGTAAATAACCTGCAGCTCATTTTCCCCGTCTGCGTCTGCAGGTTTTATGTGTTCAGGAGTCCAGAAGAGAACAAATGTCTGTGCTCTTATTAATAGAAAACAAAACTACTGGAATTAGAGGTGTAAGAATATATATACTGTAACTAATCATATAATCATTCAGTATCACGAGACAATAATCAGGGTAATGTATTCAGTCACTCGGTCATCATTAGGAAGTGTTTTATTGGGTCAGAGTGCAGGCTCCAGAGTCCATCCCAGGAACACTGAGCGTACATTCTGGTCATGTTACACATTCACACACTCATTCACACTGAGGGGCAATTTAAAGAAGACGAGTCACCTGCTTCACTCCTGATTCCATTTCTTGAAGCAGATTATTTTAGACTTATGATTTAAGAAAGAAGAAGAAGAAAGAATAGTTTCAACGTCTAGCTGTTGTGATATTAGATTTCAGCTTTCTCTTCTGCTCACTAGAGATTACAAATCTTCTTTAGGATTTAAAAACACCTGATCTAGAATCTTCTCAGCTCTTTCTCTCTGGATTCGTCAGATAAAGCCTCTAGAGGGTTTCAGCCTATACCAGAATGAACTTCATGTTCGGCTACACGGTTTGATTATAATGTTCAATGTAGTTCAGGAAAGTGTTAATTACATCACATATCATTATTTGATATCATTATTAATAATAACAAACAGCTGAATTATTTTCCACATTAAATTGATATGGAGATGAAACGGGGTGTGAGTGTGATTAACAGCTGCAGAGCTGCACTCAACACAGCAATGTTTTGTCTGAAACACATGATGTTTTTATATCTCTAGTGGGTGTGTCATGCAAACCAAATCCTGTGTTTGAACCATTTATGCTGAAACATTCAGCCCAACAACATAGCAGCAGTTTGTGTTCATTTACAGCAGCAGGAATCATTTTAATTCTTTGAGATGGGACTAGGCAGAGTTTTGTGTTACTTTACTCTAACAATCTTCATTCAACGTTAGTATTAATTATTACATTATTAAAAAATATTTAGTTTTGTTCTATTTCCAATGTTAATTTCTACTTTTACATATTCTTCTATTTCAGATTCCTTCAGTCAGACACTGATCGAGTCTGATCCAGTGACCATCAAACCTGATCAGTCTCATAAACTGACCTGCACAGCCTCTGGATTTAACTTTGGTGGCTCAGAAATGGCTTGGATCAGACAGCCACCTGGAAAAGGACTGGAATGGGTTGCATGGATCTCAAGTGGCAGTGGTAGCATATATTACTCCAGTGCTGTTAAGGGACGCTTCACCATCTCCAGAGACAACAGTAAGATGCAGGTGTATCTGCAGATGAACAACATGAGGACAGAAGACACTGCAGTGTATTACTGCGCCCGTGAACCACAGTGATACTTCCCCTTAGACATCAGTACAAAAACACAGACTTACTATAGACACATGACAATGTCTGGACATTTACACTGATAAAAGATTATTAATTTACTTCTCAACTTATTTAGAGTCATGTGAAAAAGAATGTGCATTGAATTTTGGGTTTAATTCTTCAGTTATAATACAATTTATCTAGTCTTTAGCAGTTCTTCAGATTGGATAATAAAACCTCAGCGGAGCAAGAAAACATGATATTTCTCACCATTTCATTATTTATTTAACACAAATGAAGCTTATATGAAGCTAATATGAGAAGCTATGTGTGAAAACTAAGTACAGCCTCACTGCTTCCACAGGAATCAAGAGGGTAAGTAGCAGCCAGGTGCTGTTAATATAATGCAAGTGAATAATTGATCAATAGCAAATGTCATTTATAATATCTCTATAAAAACAGAAGTTTATTCAGTTTGCTTATCTGGAGCATTCAGGTGTGTGTTAAAATAACAGCAAGAATGAAGGACATGAGCAGTTATCTTAGAGAAACTGTCCATCAATTTGGAAAGGATTATATGGTCATTTCTAAAAAAAATTTTATTATTATAGAATTCAATAGTGTGTACTTCCTAAGTAACATGACTGTATAACATCACACAAACAAGTGTTTTATAACTTGTATAACACGCTCATTAGCATGAACTACTAAACATGCATAAATACACACAGTTCAGAAAGAAAAACTCCAGTCATTCTTTATGTTCATGATGGCAGTTTAATGATGAAAATCAATTATCAATCAATTATCGCATGAACATGTTTACAACTCCAAAGAGAAAGCATTGAGTTATATTACCCACACATCCTCCTTTAAATACATTTCAGATACATTCTCCTCCCATCATCAGCAGATAAACAAATCCAAGTGTCAGTGCTGGATCTCACTCTATTTATATGATGTGATGGTGTCTGTCAACAAAAAGTGAAAAACAGTGAATCCACAAACTGCATTCTGTATGAGACTCATTCAGTATCAGTCATTATCAGACAAATATCTACATTTTCTCTTCTTTTTCACTCTTTCCATAATGTGTGATTAGTTATTTGGGATGTTAAACACAGGTTGGACAAATAACAACACTATAATTTATGTAACTACATCCTCCTGTGGTTGTGAGAAAAACACAACCACATAAAAACACCTGATAGTGTATGAACTTACTCATTAACACCTGCCTTAAGCTTCTTATTGGTTCAAACATAAGCTCAAGCTGCAGTGATAGATATCTCTAAAAAATACAGACATGTTTAAAAAATGAGGTTTTCTCATTTATATTTATGTACATATAAGAATCCATCCCATGTTTGCCCTAAGATAAGGAGTGTCTCTATGCAAATGTCCTTCTCTGTTATAGATTTAAGCAACAAAGACCAAGAGCTTTTACTTCTTCTGCTCCAACACACACCATGATCTTATTACTCATTATCCTAACCCGGATTACACACAAATTATATAAACATTTCCAAGCATGGTTTCCTAACACTGAGGTGTTTTTTTTTCTTCCCCAAAATTCTCCTCCACCTGCACCTGATAAGATTACACAGACCACAACACAACCATTTTCATTTTCCATCATGTTTCACATATTCTGAAATAAAATAATAAATAACTAGATTTGTAAAGTTCTTCGTGACAAACTTTATGTTGGCTTTGACGTTACAAGTATTCGTAAAGGCCGGTGCTTTTTGGAGGCGAGTGGACATAAGGGTCAGTGTTACTTTTGGAAGCAAGTAGACAGAAATCTATTGTGCCAAAACATTTGTAACAAGTGGAGATGAGCATGTGATGTCATCCAAATACTCTTGAGGACGTTCTCCTCATTGTGCTGAGTGTTTTGATATGTCACAAGTTCATGTTGCGCTAATTTTTATCTTCACGTGACATCACATGACATCATCAGAATACCTGTGAGGACGTTCCCCTCATTGTTCTGAGTGTTTTGATACTGTATGTCACATGTCCATGTTGCAAACAGTTTTTTTGATTTTGCATATTTTGGGGGCGGGGCTGCAGGACAATCGAAAGGCCAGTCAGTACACCAATTTAAACCTTTGTTCAGATTATCACCCTAAAGGAGCTGGCAGAGTTTGGTATAGACAGTCCAAAAGCTTGCCGAGTTATAAACCTCCAAAGTTTATAATGTGAGTCTATGGGAAAAAAGGCCACTTTGAGACCTGGTACCGGAAGTACCGGTACTCAGATTGCTTAGAAAAGTAATATCAACAAACTTAAGACCAGGCTCTACAACATATCCGAATTTGATTCATGTGGCTCGAAAGCCCTAGGAGGAGTTACTCTTGATAAATCTTTGTCTAAGCTTAAATAAGAAAACAGAAATGTTAGCTTCTACAAAGCGACATAATTATAGACAAAAATGTTTAGGAATTCTAAATATTATAACAAGTAATTTTCCATTTTTACTGACAGACAGAAAGTTTCCTCAACCTTTGGTCTTTATCTGTATCCTGTATATTTAAACTGCACCCACATTAGAAATGTTTGAACATTATGCTGTTCTTTAAGCTTTAAGGCCTGTGATTGTCGCTCTTTCTTTATTCACACAACATCTAAGCAACATGTTGAGGATCAAAGGACTGACAGTGTGTCATAAATATGAGAACATGTTCTCCTGGGATTTACATTAAAGTCATAAACACTAACTACAGCATTCTTATTCTTATTAAGATGTTAAAGCTCCATTATATCAGCATCTTATTAAACCAGACTGCATCATGCAGACTGTTTCATCAACTACATCATAAGAATTAATATTTTGTGATTGTGTTGTTTTAACATTTGTAGGAAATGCCTCATGTCTTCCGAAAGCCTAAACACTGTCATGCAAATCAAACCCCTTCATAAATGATTAGAGGTGTTCTCAGGAGAAGTGAGGATCTGGGTTCAGGTTCAGATCAAACCATGTTCTCTACACTTCTACTCTTGCTGTTAACAGCTACATCTGGTAAGTGTGTGGAGAATTTTGGAAAGATGCAGATCATTGTGATCATTTTCCTGTTTGATAGAATGCACCTGAATAATGGCATGATTGTTGTTCACAGGTATTAAATGTATTGAACTGGTTCAGCCTGCAGTCATACTGGTTAAGCCTGGAGAATCATTTTCAGTCCCCTGTAAGATCACTGGATACTCAGCCACTAGTCAATGTACTAACTGGATGCGACAATCAGGACAAAAACTGGAATGGATCGGCTGGTACTGCAGCTCCAATAATACTGGCAGCAGCGATTCACTAAAGAACAAGATCCGTTTCTCAGCTGAAGCTTCCACCAACACTGTGACTTTACATGGGCAACAATTTCAGACTGAGGACACAGCTGTGTATTACTGTGCACGAGAGCCACAGTCGTTCAGATTACTGCTGAGGCTGTACAAAAACCAGGGTCATGCTGTGTTGAGCTCCCTTTAGTCTGCATTTGGTCATGTCCTGTGATGAACATTAGACAAAGACCTGACTGAAGACTGAACATTGAATTTTAGACCTAGGGTTAGCTTGATTTAACAGGAAAATAAATAATTAAAACTTTTGAAATTGTACATATTCAAACACAGACAGTATCAATCCTGCACAAGTGATACATAACATGTTACCTAACTCACAGTCATTTAACCAACTTTATTGCAGATAATGTGGACTTTCTATGGTCAGATTTTGACATTGTTTAGTAGAAATAAATCTAAAAACTACAGGTTTTCCTTTACTGAAATATATTTCTCTTTAGCAGGTCCCTCGAGATCAAGAAAAGTTTTACCATTTCAAGATTTCATTCTGATTGTGGTGCAGATATGAATAAAAAAATAACAATTTTAGATGTTTTATAGCATGAACATTGTGGATAGAAGTGATTTTCCAAAGTTAAAATCTTATTAGTTGGGATTATAAAGTTTCTATAGAAGACTTTTGTCAAATAAAATAGTTTTCATCCCTTAAAACACCCACACATCCTCCATCAGATGAATCTCCTCCTCATGATTTAAATACATTTCAGATACATTCTCCTCCCATCATCAGCAGATAAACAAATCCAAGTGTCAGAGCTGGATCTCACTCTATTTATATGATGTGATGGTGTCTGTTAAACTTTGGAGAACAGAGAAGACTCCAGTCCAAACAACACACACCATGTTCTCTACATCTCTACTGCTCCTGCTGGCAGCTGCTTCTTGTGAGTGCTTTATCAAATTCATTCATTTACTAGATGAAGAATAAAGGTGCAGCATATATTGTGTGAGATATCACCATGTGTTTTCCTCCACAGATGTGCATGGTGAGGAACTGACTCAGCCTGCTTCCATGACAGTCCAGCCAGGCCAGAGTCTCTCCATCCAGTGCAAGGTTTCATATTCAGTTACAAGTGAACGTACAGCTTGGATTCGACAACCTGCAGGAAAAACTCTAGAGTGGATTGGAAGCATCTGGACTGGTGGGAGTACAACTTACAGTGAGAAACTGAAAAATAAGTTCAGCATCTCCAGAGACACTTCTACTAACACAATAACAATTGGAGGACAGAACATGCAGACTGAAGACACAGCTGTGTATTACTGCGCTCGTGAACCACAGTGAGACAGAATAGTGGATTCCTCTTACAAAAACCTTATGAGACATGTTACAGACATCCTCTCAGTGTAACTAATAAATCATCTCAGTCACACTTTTACTTTTTTCCACTGGAATGAAGTCAGAATCGTTTGCAGCATTTTAAAACACAGTCACACAAAGTCATTTTTAAATAAAAAAAGAAAACATTATTGAAAGAGTCTTCATTCTGAACCATTATTAATCCCTTCATTTTACAGAATTTTTAACCAGCAGTTGGAATCAGTGTTTAATGAGTGGATTCAGGAATAATACAGCATGTTTCCAGCAGTGTGTTGTGTTTAACACACAGTCTGTTCTCATAGTCTGAGCTTCAATAACTGAAACAACTGAAGGAGGCAGCAGAGCTCAACAAATAAAGTGAAAAAAAGTGAATCCACAAACTGCATTCTGTATGAGACTCATTCAGTATCAGTCATTATCAGACAAATATCTACATTTTCTCTTCTTTTTCACTCTTTCCATAATGTGTGATTAGTTATTTGGGTTGTTAAACAGAGGTTGGGCAAATTAAATAATTTATGTAACTACATCCTCCTGTGGTTGTGAGGTTTCTCAGTAACATGACACGATGTATTTTATAATGCTGTTATAAAGTAAGGTTCTAAATTAAACAGAATTAAAAATGAATAGAAATAAAGTTTGCTGTGTGTTTTCTTATTATAAATTAACATGAAAACACCTTATAGTGTATAAACTTACTCATTAACACCTGCCTTAAAATCCTTATTGGTTCAAACATAAGTTCAAGCTGCAGTGATAGATAAAAAATGCAGACAGGTTTAAAAGATAATTTTCTCATTTATATTTATGTATATAAGAATCCATCCCTTTTTGACCCTAAGATAAGGAGTGTTTCTATGTAAATGTCCTCCACTGTTATATACCGTATTTAAGCAACAAAGACCAAGAGCTTTTACTTCTTCTGCTCCAACACACACCATGATCTCTACATCCCTACTGCTGCTGCTGCTGGCAGCCGTACACTGTAAGTGTTTTTACATTTGACATGTAATACAGTTTTGGTTCCTTAAAGCTTTTTGCTTTTACATCATTAACTCTTACGGGTCGCCGTGCCGAAGTGACCACTAGGGGATGACCCAGAAACAAGCTTCAAATCAACTTTAAAGCATCAAATCCTCCAAAAACACGAAAAAACCTATTTACCTAGTAAAGTTTATACTCTCAATAATTTTTTAAGCCCACACACAAAGCACAATATGATTCACAGCCTTCATACTATTAGAAAAAAAATTTAGACAAAACTGACCTAGGTGGCGCTAGACCGGTTTTTCCCTTACCTTTAGACGCGTCTCTTTCTTCACTGGGGTAATATATTCCAACACAAATAATCCACAAAAATCCACACAGGTCCAAGGAATTGAAATCTGTAAACCTTTTAATCCAAAACGCAAATATTCCGTTAGTGTTCTGAAAACTAATTGGGATATTCAAAAATTCAAAGTCTACGTCATATTTATAGCCCAGGTCCTAACGAATCAAATAAGCCCTCATTTGAGCCAATCGGTGCTTGTATGGCAGAGATAGACGGCTGAGAAGCCAATGGTGGCATGACCTCATTTTTGGGAACCCACCTTTGACTGACAATTACTCCTTCCAATAGCAATGAAATGGGCTGGACCTATACAGCTGTTTAGCCAATAAGCAGACGATTCCAACGGTATGCGACATGCCTTACATTCTTTGCCTGTGTCTGCGTGAACTGGATGCGCAGAAGAATTCTTGCGTAATCCCTGACCTTTTGTCCCTCTCACAGCTCAGGGTGTCAAGTTACAGGCCTGTTTTCACACCAGAGTGATAGAGAGAGAGTCTAGGCTTGTTTATGGCCTTTCAGACTGAGCCTGCAGCCTTTTATTTCAAAGTTATATAGTAAACAAGTACACAAAAACGCTGCACCAGACGACCAGGGCCGTAGAAAAATATTCATATTGAAGCCATTTTTGGGTCTTTTGACTTGAATTTTTTTTGGTGAAAGCCAAGACATGTGGCTCTGACTCTCAGTTGTTATTTGGTCCCTAACATGTTCCAGAAAAATAAGATTAATCAGTTTATCAGGTAAACAACCCAGGCGGAAATGAAAACCTGCATTCAAACCCCTTTAACTTTGTGCCAGTAAGGCCTAGAATCAATCTGAAACTAGAAAATCTCTTCTTTCTTCTGTGTGTCAAAGTATGTGAGAGCTGTACCACTTTTTGTTGGGTAGGTCATGTAGGCGAAAAAGCTGCAAAAGGGGGGCAATGCTTAAAGGGGTTAAAATAACTTTTCTTTAACAGGTGTTCACAGTGTTGAGCTGATCCAGACCGGATCCACAGTATTAACTCCTGGTCAGTCACTGACTCTGACCTGTAAAGTGTCTGGATATTCATTAACTGATAGCAGCTACTGTACACACTGGATACGACAACCTGCAGGAAAAACTCTCAAATGGATCGGAGAGATATGTGGTAGCGGTAATACTTACAGTACTACAGTGAGAAACTGAATAGCAGGTTTCAGGTTTCCAGAGAGTTTTCATTTTTCATGTCCAGCACCACAGTGACATTGACAGGACAGAATATGGAGACTGAAGACACAGCTGTGTATTACTGTGCTCGTGAAGCTCACAGTGACACGACAAGCTGCAGTGCTGCACAAAAACCTCATCACAATTCACATCTTTAATTAAATAACAACTACATTTTACTGAGTAACTAATCCCCATATTACAAATATTTCAGCATAGACACAAACACTGGCATTAATAAAATAAATAAATAAAAGTTTACTTAGGAATAATAGTCTTTTTTTTTTATAACTAGATGAAATGAAATGTGTCTGCAAAAGACATTTATTATAAAGAACAACATCCATTCACACTCAGCACTCAGGCTTTAACTCTTCATCCCGAATGAACAAAAACAATCCAAAAACTCCTCAATCTATATCTAATAATTAGCAATTAAATTTGATATGTGAACATTGTATAGTTTGATCATGAATCTCTGGTAATGTACAAACTGAAAGGAATATGTAGCATCTTGTACCAGTCATTTTAGATTTCATGTCCCAGGCACCCTAAATTTCAACATCTACTCCTCAATTAACCGATGAGCAACCCAGTTTTACACCCACACCTGGCTCCAGAATGTCTGGAGTCTCCACAAAGACCAGATAACCCCATGCGGCTCATTGGGGCCTGCAAACAGAACTCTCTCTCACACACACACACACACACACACACAACACAATGAGACATTCCGTTTACTAATAAAACCCAAGATAAGGTACTCTAAGGTTCTCATTCTTATAACCCTTTTTGTAATGTGTTTCTTCTTTTAAGGCTTGCCTGACTTAAAATTATTTGCTCCTTAATTTCCTGACAAGGGTGTATTTTATTCATGTGTCATAAAACAACATTGTATTTAAAAAATCCGTTATACTCTATCATCATATCTTACTGATCATGGCATGTTAATTTTTACCTGTTCTAATGCCGTATGCCCCTTTAAGGTCTGATGTCAGAATGTATACGAAGCTATCGTTTTCTTTTTACTTCCCCAATGAAAGTGCATCTTGTTCATGTTTCATTTTTGTTTCTTTGCCTTTATCTTTGCCTTGATTAATGATCTATGTATGTAATGTACCGCTGCCTTCATACCGTCATTACCCTTCATGTTTAGTATCCAAATGACCACAAAATTATCGGTTACTCATTTTTCAAGCACTGGTGTATTTTATTTGAGCACGAAAGGTGCCATACCATCTTAATACACCCTGGATCAAACTTTAAAGTCATCTAAAAGTTTGATAGCTAAACCACGCCCACAGACACCTGAAACAAAGGGAGTTTTTCCCTTCAAAATCCTGACCAAAGTATTGGTCATCTTCCCAAAGATGGGTGGGTGTTCGCGACCTTTAAGTTGTCAGAAACACCACTAATCTGCTATTCAGTTTCTCACTAATGGTCAGACTTTCCGAACAGCTTCAAGATGACTCCATCTTCCTTCAAAGAAGTTCCAGCAAGCTTCACTTCCAAGAACGACAACTGCTCTGATCTTCAGGAGAACTTGGAAGAACGTCTGACCCCACCCTAACTGACTTTTCAGAGATTTCTCTGTTGCATCCGGACTCTTGTTCAGTAAGCCAATGCAAGTAACCGTTTCCTTTACAAACCAATTTAGATGCATAATTTTAAGTAGGAATCTTTCATTGAATCTTAAGGTGAATTTAAGTTTCTGTGACGATTTCCCAGTTAGGGTGTGATTAATTTTTGAGTCTAAGCTTGCCATTCCTTTCCTTCCTTTCTCTAGTTTTTCTTTCCAGTCTCTTCCTCCCTTTCCCCAATTAATTTCTTTTGTTTTATTTTATTTTCATCTTCATTTTCCCTATTTCTTTTGTTTGTTTGTTTGTTTGTTTGTGTAGTTAGTTTTATGTTGTGTTTGTCTCATTCATTAAATGTCATAATTTTGAGCCACAGGTGATTTGTCTCTGAGTGTCACTCACAAATTAAGGTACCTGCAACATCGGGTCTGAACTACATGCTCTATTGAGTTAATTTAATTTAAATTACGTTATACAGTAAAAGGAAAGCGAATCTTTCTTGGCCGGGAAGATACCGCCTTCATAGAATTAATAAAGGTACATGGCCTGTTCGCTGGACGAACAGACCAAATAAGCGTAACCTTAATTCCAGTACCGTTAATTTCAACTTAGGTTAAAATATTTAGAAGTCACTATAACACGTTATAGTTACTTATAAATATTTACCTTGCTTCGCGAGCCAAAATCGCTACAAATAAAAGAAACACAAAGTGTTTTATCATCTCACCAAATGATTTTTATTTATGGATCATCAGAAAACCAGGATTAGCTAAAAAATGACAACATCATGATGGACTGGACACGTTTGTGTTGTTCAGTTATAATCAGTGATCAGAAAACTTTACGTTCTTCTGGATGTTCCAGTGATCCACAGTGATGGTCTAAAAAGACATGAGATTTAATGAGTAAAGAGCAGTGATGAAGCTGACAGCAAGAAACACACCAAGAGTTTTACAGGAAGCTTTTTCTCCTCTCGTCTGCAGGAGTGTTAGGGAGCGTTAACTACTACTAAAAACAGAACAAATGACCTGACAATGTGACACTTAAGGAAATAGTTTTCTCCTCTCGTCTGTTCCTCTGTGGATGTTTTTATATCTCTAGTGGGTGTGTCATGCAAACCAAATCCTGTGTTTGAACCATTTATGCTGAAACATTCAGCCCAACAACATAGCAGCAGTTTGTGTTCATTTACAGCAGCAGGAATCATTTTAATTCTTTGAGATGGGACTAGGCAGAGTTTTGTGTTACTTTACTCTAGCAATCTTCATTCAATGTTAGTATTATTTGTTACATAATTTTAAAAAAATGTTTTGTTCCTGTTTTAATATTAATTCCTACTTTGAATATTCTTCTATTTCAGATTCCTGCAGTCAGACACTGATCGAGTCTGATCCAGTGATCATCAAACCTGATCAGTCTCATAAACTGACCTGCACAGCCTCTGGATTTACCTTTAGTAGCTACTGGATGGCTTGGATCAGACAGGCGCCTGGAAAAGGACTGGAATTTGTTGCAATTATTGAGTATGATAGTGATAGGAAGTTTTACTCCAGTGCTGTTCAGGGCCGCTTCACCATCTCCAGAGACAACAGTAAGATGCAGTTGTATCTGCAGATGAACAGCATGAGGACAGAAGACACTGCAGTTTATTACTGTGCCCGAAAAGAATACAGCACACAGTGATACTTCCCCTTAGACATCAGTACAAAAACACAGACTTACTATAGACAAATGAAAGGCTCACAGTCTGTAACAAAAAATGTTAAAACATTTAAACTTTAGTTTTAAATTTTTTATTGTAAGTTTCTTTTCTTTTTTTCAAGCTGCTTTGAGAAAAATTAAAAAAAGTAAAGAAAATTGAATTAACAGATTAAGAACTATGTGGAAGTAGATAATTTGGTTAAACCAAATGATTTACTATGTTACTGCTGATACTGTGTCTGAGGGTTTTTCTCTCGTTTAAAACCATGCTGATAAAAATGCTCCAATTCTGAATTCCTACTTTCTTTATTTTCATTGTTGGTCCATGTGAAAGTTTTTTTTTTTTATTATTGACAGCAAGAACATTATAATATTTTGTATCTGCACCTGTAGGGGGCAGCAGCTGCTTGTTTTTGTGAAGGATTCATGAAACTATGAAATCTAACAGCTGAAGTGTGTTTATACAAATTCACCCTGTTATATAAAAAACACCATCTTGCTCACACGACTGAATCAAATGTACTTTGCTATAACCCTAAAGTGTGGCCTAAACTAATTACCAGGAATGAAAATATACTCTGACTGTTCATCAAACCAACAAACTAGTAGACATCACAGTCTCAATACACAATGTAATACACACATCACAGTCTCAATACACACTGTAATACACAGATCCTCAACATGTGTGTATTACAGTGGTATTGGGACTAATAATTAATAAGAATAACATGCAATTAAATGTGAAATATGAATATTGTATAATGTGATTACATATTTTTTCGGTAATGTGCTAATTAAAAGGAAGAAAACAAACACGAACAGTTTTTTAATCATCTCACCAAATGCGTTTTATTAATTGATCGTTGGAAAACCAGAATTAGCTAAAATATTTATTTTTATGTTTCTGTACTTGTGTAAAGCTGCTTTGAGACAATGTCTATTGTTAAATGCATTACAGAAATAAATTGAGTTGAATTGACAGATTGAGAAATTGGAAGCTAATGTTCACAAAGAGAGAAAAAGAGCTCAGTGCCATAATCATTGAGACTAATATTGATTTCCCAATTAACTGATTATTTAAACCAAATGATTTACTACGTTACTGCTGATACTGTATCTGAGTGTTTTCTCTCTTTTAAACCATGCTGATAAAAATGATCCATTACTGAATTCCTTCTTACTTTATTTTCATTGCTGGTCCATGTGAATTTATTTTTAATTGACAGCCAGGATATTTGAAACTTTTTCTCATTTTAGGTTTGTATCATCTGAAACCAGGTCTTTTCGCCACTAGAGGGCAGTCTGTACGAACTCCACCGTCTCTATCTGTTTCCTTTTGCACATTTAAGCAATCTCTCTTTTCACATTCTGCTCTGACTGCATCCAGCATCATGACACTCGGATTAAACTCAGTTACATAAAATGTCTCTGGTGACCTGTTTAGTGTTGATCAGTAAATAAGGCTCTTTATTATGGAAAACTACACCAGGTTACGTATGTAACCCGGTTCCCTGAAAAGGGAACGAGACGCTGCGTCAGTGCTGATGCTATGGGAATGCTTCTTTGAGCTCTGTGTGCACACACGCCATTTAATGGCTCGGAAAGGACACGTGACGGAGTAATTACTTGCCAGTAAGTCCATATAAGGGCATCTACGTCACGCTGCTCCAGCTCTCTTTGTCTGAAGGAAGTGCGAACGGATGCACGGGGCGTGGCCAGCAACGCAGCGTCTCGTTCCCTTCTCAGGGAACCGGGTTACATACGTAACCTGGTGTAGTTCCCTTTCGAGGGAACTCGACGCTGCGTCAGTGCTGACGCTATGGGAATGCCAATACCCACGCCGCCACGCACCGGTCAATGACTGCGCCAGAGGCCGTGAGAGAGCATGAGCAGACTGGGAACGGCACATCATAAGCCCTGCAGTACCTGGGACCCTGGAGTGGGGTCCAAGTCCAGGTCATAGAATCTGATAAAGGTGTGCAGAGAGGACCATCCTGCCGCAGCACAAATATCTTCAATGGGGACACCCATGGCCAAGGCACTGGATGAGGCGATACCCCTAGTGGAGTGGGCCTTGATGCCAAGAGGTGAGGCATGACCACGCACCTCATAGGCCTGAGTAATGGCCTCCTCCACCCAGTGCGCCAGGTGCTGTTTGGAAACCGGATTACCCCTATTCCGGCCCCGAAAACAGACAAAAAGGTGGGCCGAGCTAGAGAGGTGGACGTAAGTCCTCAGGGCCCTTACTGGGCAAAGCAAGTGCAGCCTCTCCTGTTCTGCCGACTCATGGGGCGGGGGACAGTAGGCCTGCAGGATTATTGGACATCCCACCAGCCTGGGCACCTTAGGGACATATCCTGGCCTGGTGTGCAGGATAGCCTTGGACATGCCGGGGGCAAATTCTTGGCAGGCAGGGGAGATTGACAAAGCCTGCAAATCCCTGACTCTCCTGAGAGAGGCCAAGGCAAGAAGCAGAGCCGACTTCAGGGTCAGAAACTTCTCAGAGGCTGACTCCAAGGGCTCAAAGGGGGCTTCCAGCAGCCCCTCCAGGACCACAGAGAGGTCCCAGGAAGGAAGGCGTGGCCTAGAGGAAGGCCTCAGCCGCCTGACACCACGCAGAAAGCGAGAGACCAAAGGGTGCCTACCCAAGGAGGACCCAGGGACAGGTTCGTGGTTCGCGGCAACTGCGGCCACATACACCTTTAGAGTAGATGGGGACAGGCCCCGAGAAAAGCAAGACTGCAGGAACTCCAGTACTGTACCAACCGGGCAGTGAACTGGATCCTGAGAGTGCTCGTCACACCAGAGGTGAAAAAGTCTCCACTTCAGAGCATACAGTTTCCTAGTGGAGGGAGCCCTAGCATTCAGCAGAGTCTCTGTCACCTCAGTTGAGAGGCCTGCGTCTAGGAGCTGGTCCCCCTCAGGGGCCAGACCCAAAGCTTCCACATATCGGGGCAGGGGTGAAGAATTGCCCCCTGCACCTGAGAGAGGAGATCCCTCCTGACCGGAACCTCCCATGGAGTGCTGTTCATGAGGGAGATTAGGTCCGTGAACCAAACTCGAGAGCGCCAACGGGGGGCAACTAGGAGAAGGTTGACCCAGTCGTGGCGCACTCTGGCCAGCACTTGCGGGAGCAGAGCTACCGGGGGGAAGGCATACAGACGGAGCCTCGTCCACGTCCATACCAGGGCATCCAGGCCCAACAGGGCCGGGTGAGAGAGGGAGTAACACAGCGGACAGTGGGTCGACTCCTCTGAGGCGAACAAATCCACTTCCGCCCGGCCGAAAATCTGCCAGATTCGCTCCACCACGTGGGGGTGAAGACACCCGCCTCGACAGGAAGTCTGCCTCCCGATTTACATGCCCTGGGATAAAAAACGCTCTTAGCGAAAGAAACCTGGTCTCTGCCCAGAGCAGAATCTGCCATGCCAACCTGAACAGGGGGCGTAAACACAGACCGCCCTGATGGTTGATATAGGACACCACCGCAGTGCTGTCTGTTCGCACTAGGACATGACAGCCCTTGAGGTTTGGGAGAAAGTGTTGCAACGCTAGAAACACAGCCCTAATCTCCAGGCAATTTATGTGCCATGAGAGACAGGGGCCCTCCCATAGACCTATGGCCCCAGCCCGAGAGCGAGGCGTCCGTCAAAAGAGTCCTGCGACGGTGACACGCCCCTAGAATGGGACCCAAGGCCAAAAACCCAAAAGCCCGCCCCATTGAGCCAGAGCTGGAATGGCCTCATGTGAAGCAGACCCAAAGGAATAACGTTGGCTGCTGCTGACATGAGGCTGAGCACCCTCTGTGCCTCGGCAAAAGAGAGGCTGCGGCCTAGCCGAATAGCTTTCACCGCTGACAAGATGGAGGCCACCCTAGTGGGAGACAGATGTGCCTGCATCGTGGAGGAGTTCCAAACCACCCCCAGAAAGGTGGTTCTCTGAGAAGGTGAAAGCACACACTTTCCTGGGTTCAGCCTGAGTCCTAAGGACCTCATGTGGGCAAGCACAGCATCTCGATGCCTGGCTTCCATAGCCTCCGACTGGGCCAGAATGAGCCAGTCATCCAGGTAGTTCAGTACACGGATGCCCTGGAGACGCAATGGTGCCAGGGCAGCATCCATGCACTTCGTGAACGTGCGTGGTGGAAGGGCTAGGCCAAAAGGAAGGACACGATACTGGTACGTTTCGCCCCCGAAAGCGAACCTGAGGAACTTCCTGTGCTCCGGCAGAATGCTTATGTGGAAATAAGCATCCTTGAGGTCGATTGTGACAAACCAGTCCTCGGATCTGATCTGGGACACGATCATCTTGAGCGTGAGCATATTGAACTTGTAAGTCTTCAGAGTACAGTTCAGAACCCGCAGGTCCAGAATCGGACGCAACCCCCTGTCCTTCTTGGGAACAACAAAATATCGGCTGTAAAAGCCGGAGTCCCGCTCTGGGAGGGGAACATGCTTTATGGCCCCTTTCTCCAGAAGTGAGAGGAGTTCCTCCCGGAGGAACACCGCCTGGTGCCCGCCCACATTTGTGGGCAACACACCCTGGAAACACGGAGGACGGGAGTAAAACTGGATCCTGTACCCCTTTCTACAGTATTCAGGACCCACTGAGACATCCCTGGCAGAAGTTTCCACGCTGCCAGGCTGCCTGACAGTGGCGTCAAACTCGTGCAGACTTCCCGGGCTCCCTGAAACAGTGCACCGGCAGGTGCGATCCCGGGACGATCCGCACAAGGAAGGGGAGCCAATACAGGCCCCACTGCCCCCCAAAACGACAAAGGTGGCAGGGGGCATAGCAGGGGGGCTAGATGATGGCCCAGGCTGCTCCCCACAGTGAGGGAGAAACTCCCTGAACTGACTGGTGTTTCACCTCCTGGTGCCTTTCAACGACAGTACTAACTGCGTCGCCGAACAAGCCCTGAGGTGAAACTGGGGCGTCCAGGAGAAAGGACTTATCCTTCTCCCTTAAGCCCGTCAAGTAAAGCCACAAGTGCCTCTCCGTGGCAACCAGCGCAGCCATAGTACGGCCTATAGAGCGAGCCGTCTGCTTCGTGGCACGGAGCGCGAGATCAGTGGCACGGCGGAGCTCAGACACCGCCTGAGGTCCCAGCGCTTCACCGCCATCCAGCTCTGCTAGCAGATCAGCCTGGTAGGCCTGCAAGACCGCCATGGTGTGCAGCGCCGCACCCGCTTGACCCGCTGCCTCATAGGCCTTACCCACAATGGCCAAAATGGTCCTACATGGCTTGGATGGAAGGGCAGGTTTTCTCCATGCGGGCGATGCAGGGGAGAGATAACTGGCCAGCGTCTCTTCAACCCTCAGCATCGTTCTATACCCATGGCCTTCAAGCCCCATAATGGCTGAATAGTCTGACATGGCTGGAGAAAATACACGCGCCGAAAAGGGATTTTTCCAAGACCTCGATACCTCAGTATGGAGGTCTGGAAGAAATGGCAGACATCTGCGTGCAGGTGGCTGACGGCCTGAAGTGAGAAAGCGGTCATCCAGCTTAGAATGGATGACGCCAACTACCTCTTCAGGCCAATCTAAATTCAGCTTCTCAACAGCCCGAGTTATTACCTCGAGGAGCTCGTCAAACGCGACTGATTGCGGCCGTTCTGAGGTGGAAAGCCCCTCATCAAGCTCCTCAGAGCCGGACGCAGAAAGCAGCATTCTCTCTTCCGGGTTGGGAGAAATCGCAGCGCGAGCTCCCGAACGCGAAACCGGGCGATCGGAGTCAGGGGAGAGGGCAAGAGAAAGGGGAACAACCGTCTCTTGCTACGCCTCCGCTAACTCAACCTGGGAACTCCTCGGCAGACGCAGGACCCGAACCACGAGGCACAGCCACAGCTGAAAATACAGCCAGGCGGGATCGGAGCGTGCGGAAAGGGAATCCCTCACAATGCACGCAGCCGGCTCCCTCGAGAGCCGACCGGGCATGCTCCTCTCCCAAACATACCACACAAAGAGAATGCGCATCGCCCCCCCGTGATAAAGCGGGGGCACGGATGCACGCATCTCTTAAAGTGCTTAGACTGCAACATTTTGCCTAGTCTTTCCCTATTCTTTTCTTTCCATGCACTTGACAGACAGACACACGACACACATACACAGAGAGCTTCCTGAAGACAAAGAAAGCTGGAGCAGCGTGACGTAGATGCTTTTATATGGACTTACTGGCGAGTAATTACTCCATCACGTGTCCTTTCCGAGACATTAAATGGTGTGTGTGCACACAGAGCTTCAGACACAACTTCCTCAAAGAAGCATTCCCATAGCGTCAGCACTGACGCAGCGTCGAGTTCCCTCGAAAGGGAACCTGATTTCATGGAAAATTCAAGTGGAGTTGATCGAGTGAAACGAATGATTGTCTAATTTTATACAAACAAAAACATAACATATTTGATTGATTTAGATCTTGTACGTATCAATGTTCAAATTGATCCTCAAACATACATAATAATTATTATGCTAAATTTAATTTGTATTCCTTGTTTACTTAATTGAGACTTTAAGATTTCTGGTTTGGGAATATGACAGTATTTGATAAAGAGGCTGCTGTTTCAGAGAGGCTGCTGTTTATAAACTCAGATCTGATGAATCTCCTCTTCATGATTTAAATACATTTCAGATACATTCTCCTCCCATCATCAGCAGATAAACAAATTCAAGTGTCAGAGCTGGATCTCACTCTATTTATATGATGTGATGGTGTCTGTTAAACTTTGGAGAACAGAGAAGACTCCAGTCCAAACAACACACACCATGTTCTCTACATCTCTACTGCTCCTGCTGGCAGCTGCTTCTTGTGAGTGCTTTATCAAATTCATTCATTTACTAGATGAAGAATAAAGGTGCAGCATATATTGTGTGTTTTCCTCCACAGATGTGCATGGTGAGGAACTGACTCAGCCTGCTTCCATGACAGTCCAGCCAGGCCAGAGTCTCTCCATCCAGTGCAAGGTTTCATATTCAGTTACGAGCTATCATACAGCTTGGATTCGACAACCGGCAGGAAAAGCTCTGGAGTGGATTGGAAGCATGCATACCGGTGGGAGTACAGCTTACAGTGAGAAACTGAAAAATAAGTTCAGCATCTCCAGAGACACTTCTACTAGCACAATAACAATTAGAGGACAGGACATGCAGACTGAAGACACAGCTGTGTATTACTGCGCTCGTGAACCACAGTGAGACAGAATAGTGGATTCCTCTTACAAAAACCTTATGAGACATGTTACAGACATCCTCTCAGTGTAACTAATAAATCATCTCAGTCACACTTTCACTTTCTTCCACTGGAATGAAGTCAGAATCGTTTGCAGCATTTTAAAATACAGTCACACAAAGTCATTTTTAAATAAAAAAGAAAACATTATTGAAAGAGTCTTCATTCTGAACCATTATTAATCCCTTCATTTTACAGGATTTTTAACCAGCAGTTGGAATCAGTGTTTAATGAGTGGATTCAGGAATAATACAGCATGTTTCCAGCAGTGTGTTGTGTTTAACACACAGTCTGTTCTCATAGTCTGAGCTTCAATAACTGAAACAACTGAAGGAGGCAGCAGAGCTCAACAAATAAAGTGAAAAAAAGTGAATCCACAAACTGCATTCTGTATGAGATTCATTCAGTATCAGTCATTATCAGACAAATATCTACATTTTCTCTTCTTTTTCACTCTTTCCATAATGTGTGATTAGTTATTTGGGTTGTTAAACACAGGTTGGACAAATAAAAACACTATAAATTATGTAACTACATCCTCCTGTGGTTGTGAGGTTTCTCAGTAACATGACAAGATGTATTTTATAATGCTGTTATAATGTAAGGTTCTAAATTAAAAAGAATTATAAAGGAATAGAAATAAAGTTTGCTGTGTGTTTTTTTATTATAAATTCACCTGAAAACACCTGATAGTGTATAAACTTACTCATTAACACCTGCCTTAAGCTTCTTATTGGTTCAAATATAAACTCAAGCTGCAGTGATAGATATCTCTAAAAAATACAGACATGTTTAAAGATGAGGAGGATTTCTCATTTTTATTAATGTACTGTATATAAGAATCCATCCCATTTTGACCCTAAGATAAGGAGTGTCTCTATGCAAATGCCCTCCTCTGTTATAGATTTAAGCAACAAAGACCAAGAGCTTTTACTTCTTCTGCTCCAACACACACCATGATCTCTACATCCCTACTGCTGCTGCTGCTGGCAGCCGTACACTGTAAGTGTTTTTACATTTGACATGTAATACAGTTTTGGTTCCTTAAAGCTTTTTGCTTTTCCATCATTAAAATAACTTTTCTTTAACAGGTGTTCACAGTGTTGAGCTGATCCAGACCGGATCCACAGTATTAACTCCTGGTCAGTCACTGACTCTGACCTGTAAAGTGTCTGGATATTCAGAAACTGATAGCAGCTACTGTACAAACTGGATACGACAACCTGAAGGAAAAACTCTGGAGTGGGTCGGAGGTATATGTGGGGATGGTAACACTTACTTCAGTGAGAAACTGAAAAGCAGGTTTCAGGCGTCCAGAGACACGTCCAGCAGCACAGTGACATTAACAGGACAGAACATGCAGACTGAAGACACAGCTGTGTATTACTGCGCTCGTGAACCACAGTGAGAGGAATAAACAACATCCCTGTATAAAAACTCCAAGTACACTGAAACAAAATTCTTCTCCACCTGCATCTTATGAGTTTTCCCCAACCACCACACAATTATCCATTTTTATTTTCCATCACACATCCTATATTCTGACAGAAAATAATAAATGATTACAGACAAAGACAGATGGAGAAATGTTTTTACAACTTTTTCGTATTTGTAGTACAAATAATTTTCAATTTTACTGACAGTGCAACAGTAAAGGTTTACTCAACCTTTGGTCCTTATCTGTATCCTGTATATTTAAACTGCAACTGCTTTAAGGCCTGTGATGGTCACTTTTTCTTTATTCACACCATCTAACCAACAAGTTGAAGATCTAATGACTGTCCTAATGTGTGTCCTAAATATAAGATCATGTTCTCTTGGGATTTACAATAAAGTCATAAACACTGACTGAGTCATTCTACGAAACGGGTGCCCTCCAAAAAAAACCATATCCCACCTCAGGCACAAAATCCTTAATAATATTATCAATTTTATTCTGATAAATAAAACCGGATAATATGTCTGATAAATAAAACCGGATAATATGTATACCATAAGAGTAGTAAAACAAGAAATATATTTTTAAAATCTAATGTTTTCCTAATAGTAAAATATCCCTTTTTTGGAACCCATCAATAGAAAGTCTGTAATTTTAATTTAAATAATTATTCTTAGTTTTTTATTCTTGAAATATGAATTTGACATTTCAATGGCCTCATTGTTTTTACTTAAGGTCGTCAAAGTGACCACTAGGGGATGACCCAGAAACAAGCTTCATTTCATCTTTAAAGCATCAAATCCTCTAAAAACACGAAAAAACCTATTTACCTAGTAAGGTTTATACTCTCAATAATTTTTTAAGCCCACACACAAAGCATAATATGATTCACAGCCTTCATACAATTAGAAAAAAAAATTGGAGAAAACTGACCTAGGTGGCGCTAGACCGGTTTTTCCCTTACCTTTAGACGCGTCTCTTTCTTCACTGGGGTAATATATTCCAAAACAAATATTCCACAAAAATCCACACAGGTCCAATGAACTGGAATCTGTAAGCCTCCAAAACGCTCTGGTCGCGCCGCAAATATTCCGTTTGTGTTCCGAAAACTGGAAACAGTAGTGCGCCATCATCTTGTTTTGCCGCTCTAACGTCTCATTGGGGTATTCTAAAATTCTAAATTTATGTCATCCTCACTTGAGCCAATCGGTGCTTGTATTGCAGAGATAGACGGCTGGGAAGCCAATGATGTCATGACATCATTTTTGGGAACCCGCCTTTGACTGACAATTACTCCTTCCAATAGCAATGAAATGGGCTGGGACCTTTACAGCTCTTTAGCCAATAAGCAGACGATTCCAACGATACGCAACATGCGTCTCCTCTGCCAGGATCTGCGTGAAAAAGCTGCGCAGAAGAATTCTTGCGTAATCCCTGACCTTTTGTCCCTCTCACAGCTCAGGGTGTCAAGTTACAGGCCTGTTTTCACACCAGAGTGATAGAGAGAGAGTCTCTGCTTGTTTTAGGCCTTTTAAACTGAGCCTGCAGTCTTTTAATTCAAAGTTATACAGTAAACAAGTACACAAAAACACTGGACCAGACGACCATGTCTGTAGAAAAATATTTTTATTGAAGCCATTTTTGAGTCTTTTGACTTGTTTTTTTTTTGGTGAAAGCCAAGACATGTGGCTCTGACCCTCAGTTGTTATTTGGTTCTTAACATGTTCCAGAGAAATAAGATTAATCAGTTTATCAGGTAAACAACTCGGGCGGAAATCAAAACCTTCCATTCTAGCCTCTGTACCTTTGTGGCAGTAAGGCCTAGAATCAATCTGACACTTGTATCTGAAACTAGAGAATCTTTCCAATGAGACCAGGCTCACCCCTGTGTGTCAAAGTATGTGGGAGCTGTACCACGTTTTGTTGGGTAGGTCATGTAGGCGAAAAACCTGCAATAGGGGGCGAGAGCCACCAAGGAACATTTTTCTCTGTGATTATTGACAAACTGTAGAAGATCAGCATAACAGTATGTAAATGAATATGTAAAATGTTCCCTTTACAGCTACTTATAGAGAAATATCAGCCACGGTCACTGTGGGCAGCTTCATCCTGTGAGTTTCACTTCACTAATGATCTCAGAGCTGCTAGTAAATTCCTGCAGTTATAACCTACTGTACATAGATTTTTGACTGGAATTGTGACATGTCTTTTTTTCAGATGTGGAATGTGCAGTAGAGCTCACTCAGGACACCTCAGTGATGTTAAAGCCTGGAGATTCTTTAATCCTCAGCTGTAAAGTATCCGGTTACTCAGTTACTGATGGCAGCTACGCCACAGCTTGGATCCGACATCCTGCAGGGAAAACTCTGGAATGGATAAACAACATTTGGGGAAGTGGAACCATGTATCATAAAGAGTCTCTAAAAAGCAAGTTCAGTATTTCTAAAAATGGCTCCAGCAGCACGGTGACACTGAGAGGACAGAACATGCAGACTGAAGACACAGCTGTGTATTACTGCGCTCGTGTAACACACAGTGACACAATAAGCTGCAGTGCTGCACAAAAACCTCATCACAATTCACTTCTTTAATTAAATAACGACTACATTTTACTGAGTAACTAATCCCCATATTACAAATATTTCAGCATAGACACCAACACTGGCATTAATAAGATAAAACAATAAAAGTTTGTTACGTTAACTTTACAATCTACACGAAAATTAATATCCCATGAAAAATCCCATGAAATTAAATGTGATCTGTGAACATTGTATAATTTGATCATGAATTTCTGGTAATGTACAAATTAAAAGGAAAAAAACAAACACAAAGTTTTTTGATTATCTCACCAAATTATTTTTATTAATTGATCATTGGAAAACCAGAATTAGCTAA
Organism: Tachysurus fulvidraco; assembly: GCF_022655615.1. NCBI lineage: Eukaryota > Metazoa > Chordata > Actinopteri > Siluriformes > Bagridae > Tachysurus > Tachysurus fulvidraco. Next base: position 3,854,810 of record NC_062532.1, read on the forward strand.
AACATATAAACTTTAACATTTTTATTTCATGTTTTAAATTATCATTGAAACGAATGTTGATTTCCCAATTAACTAATTAATTAAAACAAATGGTTTACTATGTTACTGCTGATACTGTATCTGAGTGTTTTCTCTCATTTAAACCTTTCTGATAAAAATGTTCAGTTTCTGAATTCCTACTTTTTTTGCAGCAGCAGCAGGAACATATAATATTTTGTATATGCACCTGTAGGGGGCAGCAGCTGCTTGTTTTTGACAAGGATTCATGAAACTATGAAATCTAACAGCTGAAGTGTGTTTATGCAAATTCACCCTGTTATTAAAAAAAGCCTCTTGCAGTTTGAAGTTTGTGTCACACGACTGAATCAAAGAGCATGATGATGGGGCTGAGAGTCACTCAGTACTACATCTTTGTTATAATGCTAACCAAAGGTACCTGAGACTTCTGTACTGTATATTTATTCCCTCAGAATATCTTGACTGTGTTTATGATGATGTTTGTTATGTTTTATCTGCTAGGTGTCAGCAGTGATGAGATCAGACTGGACCAGTCTCCTGCTGTTGTAAAGAGACCTGGAGAAACTGTGAAGATCTCCTGTAAGATACACGGATATTCAATGACAAGCAGCTACATACACTGGATCAGACAGAAAACAGGGAAAGCTCTGGAATGGCTTGGCGAGATGAGTACAGGTAATAATGCAGCAATATATGCAGAGTCTGTGAAGAACCAGCTCACTTTAACAGAAGACGTCTCAGCAAGCACACAGTACTTAGAGGCCAAGAGTCTGAGGACAGAGGACACTGCGGTTTATTACTGCGCCCGAGACCCAACAGTGACTGAAGCTGAGGAAGCAGCTGTACTAAAACCAGACACACATTGTAACTGAACTAACTGAAGTTGCTTAAATTATAATTGTAAGACAGATGAACACGGTTTGTATCTATTTATTGCTCCAATTATCTATACTGTAAATGTACCTGGATATAACCCTAAAGTGGGCGTGGCCTAAAATAATTATCAGGAATGAAAATCTAGATAAACCCTGTTTCTATGATCCTGGAAACACTTGAAAGCCACAGGTAGAAATGGCAGCTCTGTCAGCATGTTGTGTGACATCCCATTCCCAATACACACTGTAATACACACATCATAGTGTGATTACACAATGTAATACACACATCACAGTCACAATACACACTGTAATACACACATCACAGTCACAATACACACATCACAGTCACAATACACATTGTAATACACACATCCCAGTCCCAATATACACTGTATTACACAGATCACAGTCACAATACACACTGCAACACACAACTCAGTCTCCCATCCCAGTCATCCCGTTCCCAATTTAACTCATTGGATGGATGATTGATTTTTTTGGATTCTGCAAAAATGATTCATATTTAACAACAATATTCTGTGTATTTTAGGAATTCTACAGTTTGACTCACTTTGACTCACAGTTTGACTCACTTATTTTTATGCATTTATGTGTATCACAGTGCAAATAAAATTCAAACCCAAGCAGCAGAAGTGTTAGGGAGCGTTAACTAATACTACAAACAGAACAGTTTGTGACCTGACAATGTGAAACTTACAGTCATTTATTTTAACTTACAGTTATTTTAATGTTACAAGAGCATCATAATCTTAGAATTACATTTTAAAAAAAACTAACTAACTAAAATAAAATAGATTTTAATTAAATATTTATTTTCCAAATCTACAGGGAGCCGCAGCAGAGGGATGAAAGAGCCACTTGTGGCTCCAGAGTCGCGCGTTGCCGACCCCTGGTGTATAAATCTACTCAATAACACCTGCCTTAAGCTTCTTATTAGTTCAAACATAAACTCAAGCTGCAGTGATAGATATCTCTAAAAAATACAGACATGCTTAAAAGATGAGAAGGTTTTCTCATCTAAGAATCCATCCCATGTGGACCCTAAGATAAGGAGTGTCTCTATGCAAATGTCCTCCTCTGTTATATATTTAAGCAACAAAGACCAAGAGCTTTTACTTCTTCTGCTCCAACACACACCATGATCTCTACATCCCTACTGCTGCTGCTGCTGGCAGCCGTACACTGTAAGTGTTTTTACATTTGACATGTAATACAGTTTTGGTTCCTTAAAGCTTTTTGCTTTTACATCATTAAAATAACTTTTCTTTAACAGGTGTTCACAGTGTTGAGCTGATCCAGACCGGATCCACAGTATTAACTCCTGGTCAGTCACTGACTCTGACCTGTAAAGTGTCTGGATATTCAGTAACTGATAGCAGCTACTGTACAGACTGGATACGACAACCTGCAGGAAAAACTCTGGAATGGATCGGATGTATATGTGGTAGTGGTAACACTTACTACAGTGAGAAACTGAAAAGCAGGTTTCAGGTATCCAGAGACACGTCCAGCAGCACAGTGACATTAACAGGACAGAACATGCAGACTGAAGACACAGCTGTGTATTACTGCGCTCGTGAACCGCACAGTGAGACGAATAAACAACATCCCTGTACAAAAACTCCTCATTCAGTGTTCACAATAACAGGACACAAGACACAACACTGATCTATCCGAGTCTAAATAAAAAACAATAATCCAACAAATGATCACAAAAAGTTTCAAGCTAGTTATTTGATTAAGTTATTAGTGTTTACTTAAATCCATAATATTATATCTCTAACATTGCTGCACATCATAAAGACTATTATAATCATATCACTATCATGAACTTTATAGACTTTTGTGTCTTTGACTAATAAAAATCCCAACACAAATGAGAATTTGTGTGAACATATCTGAGAAAGTGTGAGAGCATTATTCCATGACTATAGAAATGTAAAACTTGTTCTGTTATCATGATCCCAATCTTCTCAGTCATAGATAATAATCCTCAAAGGTAAATTCAGTATTTAATCCTTGATGCATATTTTCACATATGATCCACTATTACTCCATCAGATGAATCTCCTCCTCATGATTTAAATACATTTCAGATACATTCTCCTCCCATCATCAGCAGATAAACAAATCCAAGTGTCAGAGCTGGATCTCACTCTATTTATATGATGTGATGGTGTCTGTTAAACTTTGGAGAACAGAGAAGACTCCAGTCCAAACAACACACACCATATTCTCTACATCTCTACTGCTCCTGCTGGCAGCTGCTTCTTGTGAGTGCTTTATCAAATTCATTCATTTACTAGATGAAGAATAAAGGTGCAGCATATATTGTGTGAGATATCACCATGTGTTTTCCTCCACAGATGTGCATGGTGAGGAACTGACTCAGCCTGCTTCCATGACAGTCCAGCCAGGCCAGAGTCTCTCCATCCAGTGCAAGGTTTCATATTCAGTTACGAGCTATTATACAGCTTGGATTCGACAACCTGCAGGAAAAGCTCTGGAGTGGATTGGAAGCATCTGGAGTGGTGGGAGCACATACTACAGTGACAAACTGAAAAATAAGTTCAGCATCTCCAGAGACACTTCTACTAACACAATAACAATTGGAGGACAGAACATGCAGACTGAAGACACAGCTGTGTATTACTGCGCTCGTGATCGACACAGTGACACAACAAGCTGCAGTGCTGCACAAAAACCTCATCACAATTCAATTCTTTAATTAAATAACAAATACATTTTACTGAGTAACTAATCACCATACAGTATTACAAATATTTCAGCATAGACACCAACACTGGCATTAATAAAATAAATAAATAAAAGTTTGTTACGTTAACTTTACAATCTAAACGAAAAATTAATACAAATCCCATGAAATTAAATGTGAAATGTGAACATTGTATAATTTGATCATGAATTTCTGGTAATGTACAAATTAAAAGGAAAAAAACAAACACAAAGTTTTTTGATTATCTCACCAAATTATTTTTATTAATTGATCATTGGAAAACCAGAATTAGCTAAAACATATAAACTTTAACATTTTTATTTCATGTTTTAAATTATCATTGAAACTAATATTGATTTCCCAATTAACTAATTAATAAAAACAAATGATTTACTATGTTACTGCTGATACTGTATCTGAGTGTTTTCTCTCTTTTAAACCTTTCTGATAAAAATGTTCAGTTTCTGAATTCCTACTTTTTTTTTTTTTTTTTTGCAGCAGGAACATATACAATTTTGCATATGCACCTGTAGGGGGCAGCAGCTGCTTATTTTTGAGAAGGATTCATGAAATCTAACAGCTGAAGTGTGTTTATGCAAATTCACCCTGTTATTAAAAACAGCCTCTTGCAGTTTGAAGTTTGTGTCACACGACTGAATCAAAGAGCATGATGATGGGGCTGAGGGTCACTCAGTACTACATCTTTGTTATAATGCTAACCAAAGGTACCTGAGACTTCTGTACTGTTTATTTCTTCCCTCAGAATATCTTGACTGTGTTGATGATGATCTTTGTTATGTTTTATCTGCTAGGTGTCAATAGTGATGAGATCAGACTGGACCAGTCTCCTGCTGTGGTAAAGAGACCTGGAGAAACTGTGAAGAAATGGATATTCAATGACAAGCAACTACATACACTGGATCAGACAGAAACCAGGGAAAGCTCTGGAATGGCTTGGCTGGATGAGTACAGGCAATAATGATGTAACAAATGCAGAATCTGTAAAGAACCAGCTCACTTTAACAGAAGACGTCTCAGCAAGCACACAGTACTTAGAGGCCAAGAGTCTGAGGACAGAGGACACTGCGGTTTATTACTGTGCATGAAGTTCTACAGTGACTGAAGCTGAAGAAACAGCTGTACTAAAACCAGACACACATTGTAACTGAACTAACTGAAGTTGCTTAACTTATAATTGTAACACCGATGAACACATTTTGATTCTATTTATTGCTCCAATTATCTATAAATATACCTGGATATAACCCTAAAATGGGCGTGGCCTAAACTAATTATCAGGAATGAAACTCTAGATAAACCCTGTTTCTATGCTCCTGGAAACACTTGAAAAAGCCACAGGTAGAAATGGCAGCTCTGTCAGCATGCTGTGTGACATCCCATTCCCAATACACACTAATACACACATCACAGTCTGACTACACACTGTAATACACTCATCACAGTCACAATACACACTGTAATAGACACATCCCAGTCCCAATATACACTGTATTACACAGATCACAGTCACAATACACACTGCACCACACAACCCAGTCTCCCATCCCAGTCATCCCAGTCCCAATTTAACTCATTGGATGGATGATTGATTTTTTTGGATTCTGCAAAAGTGATTCATATTTAACAACAATTTTCTGTGTATTTTAGGAATTCTACAGTTTGACTCACTTATTTTTATGCATTTATGTGTATCACAGTGCAAATAAAATTCAAACCCAAGCAGCAGGAGTGTTAGGGAGCGTTAACTAATACTACAAACAGAACAGTTAGTGACCTGACAATGTGAAACTTACAGAAATAGTTTTCACCTCTCGTCTGTTCCTCTGTGAATGTTTTAATAACTCTAGTGGGTGTGTCATGCAAACCAAATCCTGTGTTTGAACCATTTATGCTGAAACATTCAGCCCAACAACATAGCAGCAGTTTGTGTTCATTTACAGCAGCAGGAATCATTTTAATTCTTTGAGATGGGACTAGGCAGAGTTTTGTGTTACTTTACTCTAGCAATCTTCATTCAATGTTAGTATTATTTATTACATCATATATATATATATATATATATATATATATATATATATATATATATATATATATATATATATATATATATATGTTCTTTAACATTAACGTCTACCTTTGAATATTTTTCTATTTCAGATTCCTGCAGTCAGACACTGATCGAGTCTGATCCAGTGATCATCAAACCTGATCAGTCTCATAAACTGACCTGCACAGCATCTGGATTTACCTTTAGTAGCTATTACATGGGTTGGATCAGACAGGTGCCTGGAAAAGGGTTGGAATTTCTTGCAATTATCCACGGCAGTACCATATATTACTCTAATGCTGTTAAGGGCCGCTTCACCATCTCCAGAGATGACAGTAAGATGCAGGTGTATCTGCAGATGAACAACTTGAGGACAGAAGACACTGCAGTTTATTACTGCGCCCGTGACACACAGTGATACTTCCCCTTAGACATCAGTACAAAAACACAGACTTATAGTCTGAGCTTACATTTCTGAAACAACTGAAGGAGGCAGCAGAGCTCAACAAATAAAGTGAAAAAAAAGTGAATCCACAAACTGCATTCTGTATGAGACTCATTCAGTATCAGTCATTATCAGATAAATATCTACATTTTCTCTTCTTTTTCACTCTTTCCATAATGTGTGATTAGTTATTTGGGTTGTTAAACACAGGTTGGACAAATAAAAACACTATAATTTATGTAACTACATCCTCCTGTGGTTGTGAGGTTTCTCAGTAATATGACAAGATGTATTTTATAATGCTGTTATAATGTAAGGTTCTAAATTAAACTAAATTATAAATCAATAGAAATAAAGGGCCCTTTCCAAAATGAATAAAAATTTCTGTAACCTGAAAACACCTGATAGTCTATAACAGGGGTCGGCAACCTTAAACACTCAAAGAGCCATTTGGACCCGTTTCCCACAGAAAAAAAACACAGGGAGCCACAAAACCCTTTTGACATCTAAAATGAAGAGAACACTGCATGTATCATTTTTTACCTTAATGGAAAGTATAGAAAAAACTGCAGTGTGTTGCATTTATGAAACCAGTGAACTGCTACAGAGTAAACGCAATTTTATTTCTGCAAGAAACAAAAATAGATTGAAACAGATTTGGAACAGATTGAACTAACCTTAACAAAAATGACGCTGGGTTGAAGGTAACTTTCAATGTCTAATTGAGTCCTCTTTGTATTCATGACATCAAAATTTTACTTGCCAGCTGCAGCAAACCAAAAATGCGTCTGCTTCTGTGTGTCGGATTTACAGTGCTGTAGCAAGTCGGCAGTTATGACGCATATTTTGACCGACAAACAAATTAAACACGGTTTATTTTAATGTTACAAGAGCATCATAATCTTAGAATTTATAATGACTTTTTTTTAAAAAAACTAACTAACTAAAATAAAATAAATTTTAATTAAATATTTATTTTCCAAATCTACAGGGAGCCGCAGCAGAGGGATGAAAGAGCCACTTGTGGCTCCAGAGCCCTGGGTTGCTGACCCCTGGTGTATAAATCTACTCATTAACACCTGCCTTAAGCTTCTTATTGGTTCAAATATAAACTCAAGCTGCAGTGATAGATATCTCTAAAAAATGCAGACATGTTTAAAAGATGAGAAGGTTTTCTCATATAAGAATCCATCCCATTTTGACCCTAAGATAAGGAGTGTCTCTATGCAAATGTCCTTCTCTGTTATAGATTTAAGCAACAAAGACCAAGAGCTTTTACTTCTTCTGCTCCAACACACACCATGATCTCTACATCCCTACTGCTGCTGCTGCTGGCAGCCGTACACTGTAAGTGTTTTTACATTTGACATGTAATACAGTTTTGGTTCCTTAAAGCTTTTTGCTTTTACATCATTAAAATAACTTTTCTTTAACAGGTGTTCACAGTGTTGAGCTGATCCAGACCGGATCCACAGTATTAACTCCTGGTCAGTCACTGACTCTGACCTGTAAAGTGTCTGGATATTCATTAACTGACAGCAGCTACTGGACACACTGGATACGACAACCTGCAGGAAAAACTCTGGAGTGGATCGGAGAGATATCTGGTAGTGGTAACACTTACTACAGTGAGAAACTGAAAAGCAGGTTTCAGGTTTCCAGAGACACGTCCAGCAGCACAGTGACATTAACAGGACAGAACATGCAGACTGAAGACACAGCTGTGTATTACTGCGCTCGTGAACCACAGTGAGACGAATAAACAACATCCCTGTACAAAAACTCCAAGTACAGTGAAACCGTGCTAGCTCCAAACATCCTCCTTCATTAAAAAATAAATAATAATGATAACAATTCTGACTGAAGCACCAGAGCATCATGGACAATTTGACAGTCGATATTTGATAAAAAACGGAATTGATTAGCTTCATGTTCATTTCACTCTGATACACAGCTATCAATATCTGACATTCTCTCTGTGAGGAAATCACACCTACAGTAAGGTTTTACAAATTTTCAGGTAGACTGACTTTTGATCTCACTCATTACACACTCGCTCATTACTCATTATCCTAACCCGGATTATACAGAAATTATATAAACATTTCCAAGCATGGTTTCTTAACACTGAGGTGTTTTTTTCTTCTTCCCCAAAATTCTCCTCCACCTGCACCTGATAAGATTACCCAAACCACAACACAACCATTTTCATTTTCCATCACGTTTCACATATTCTGAAATTAAATAATAAATAACTAGTTTTGTAAAGTTCGGTGCGTCAAAATTTGATGTTGGCTTTGACGTTGCAAGTTTTCGCAAAGGTTGGTGCTTTTTGGAGGCAAGTGGACATAAGGGTCAGTGTTACTTTTGGAAGCAAGTAGACAGATAGCTATGGTGCCAAAACATTTGGAGGTAAGTGGAGACGAGCATGCGATGTCATCCGAATACTCTTGAGGAAGTTCTCCTCATTGTTCTGAGTGTTTTGATATGTCTCAAGTTCATGTTGCGCTAATTTTTAATTTTCACGTGACATAACGTAACATCATGTGACGTCATCAGAATACCTGTGAGGACGTTCCCCTCATTGTTCTGAGTGTTTTGATATGTCACATGTCCATGTTGTAAAAAGTTTTTTGATTTTGCATATTTTGGGGGCGGGGCTGCGGGACAAGCAAAAGGCCAGTCGGTACACCGATTTAAAACTTTGTACAGAGTATCACCCTAAAGGAGCTGGCCGAGTTTGGTTTAGACGGTCCGAAAGCTTGCCGAGTTATAAACCTCCAAAGTTTATAATGTGAGTCTATGGGAAAAAAGGCCACTTTGAGACCTGGTACCGGAAGTACCGGTACTCGGATTGCTTAGAAAAGTAATATCAACAAACTTAAGACCAGGCTCTACAACATATCTGAAATTGGTTCATGTGGCCCCAAAGCCCTAGGAGGAGTTACTCTTGATAAATTATTGTCTAAGCTTAAATAAGAAAACAGAATGTTGGCTTCTACAAAGTGACATAATTAGAGACAAAAATGGATGGAAAATGTTTAGAAATTCTAAATATTATAACAAGTAATTTTCCATTTTTACTGACAGACAGAAAGTTTACTCAACCTTTGGTCTTTATCTGTATCCTGTATATTTAAACTGCACCCACATTAGAAATGTTTGAACATTATGCTGTTCTTTAAGCTTTAAGGCCTGTGATGGTCGCTCTTTCTTTATTCACACCACATCTAAGCAACATGTTGAGGATCAAAGGACTGACAGTGTGTCATAAATATGAGAACATGTTCTCCTGGGATTTACATCACAGTCATAAACACTAACTACAACATTCTTATTCTTATTAAGATGTTAAAGCTCCATTATATCAGCATCTTATTAAACCAGACTGCATCATCCAGATTGTTTCATCAACTACATCATAAGAATTAATCTTTTGTGATCGTGTTGTTTTAACATTAGTAGGAAATGCCTCATGTCTTCCGAAAGCCTAAACACTGTCATGCAAATCAAACCCCTTCATAAATGATTAAAGGTGTTCTCAGGAGAAGTGAGGATCTGGGTTCAGGTTCAGATCAAACCATGTTCTCTACACTTCTACTCTTGCTGTTAACAGCTACATCTGGTAAGTGTGTGGAGAATTTTGGAAAGATGCAGATCATTGTGTACATTTTCCTGTTTGATAGAATGCACCTGAATAATGACATGATTGTTGTTCACAGGTATTAAATGTATTGAACTGACATTTAATACCTGACACAGACTTACTACAGTCAAAAAAAACACAGACTTACTACAGTCACATGACAAACCCACATTTTCACAGTGTGACAGAGTGAAAACTATGGAAACAGTTTAAAATCAGAAGCTGAAAGTCATTTACATACTAAATCTAACTTACAGATTCAGTGTTAAATAAATACAAACTAATTTAAACACCAGGGAACATTTTTCACTGTGATTATTGACACCTGTAGAAGACCAGCATAACAATATGTAAATGAATATGTAAAATGTTCCCCTTACAGCTACATATAGAGAAATATCAGCCACGGTCACTGTGGGCTCTGGAGAGTTTAGCACTGCTTTTAGTTATACGATGTTCCTTCCAGTTCTGCTGCTGCTGGCAGCTTCATCCTGTGAGTTTCACTTCACTAATGATCTCAGAGCTGCTAGTAAATTCCTGCAGTTATAACCTACTGTACATAGACAATGACTGGATACGACACACTGGATACGACAACCTGCAGGAAAAACTCTGGAGTGGATCGGAGAGATATCTGGTAGTGGTAACACTTACTACAGTGAGAAACTGAAAAGCAGGTTTCAGGTATCCAGAGACACGTCCAGCAGCACAGTGACATTAACAGGACAGAACATGCAGACTGAAGACACAGCTGTATATTACTGCGCTCGTTACCCCACAGTGAGATGAATAAACAACATCCCTGTACAAAAACTCCTCATTCAGTGTCCACAATAACATTAGACACAACACTGATCTATAGGAGTCTAACAAAATGTAAAACAAGCAAATAAATAATCCACAAATGAGAACAAAGAGATTAAAATTAGTTATTTTTTTAAATAATTGCAATATAGATTTTAAACCATAATACAAAATCTTTAATGTTACTGCACATAATAAACACTGTAATAATCATATCACTAACAAGACCTTATGAGCTCAACAAATATACTGTAACATTGTAAGTGTCTTTAAAGTACAACATATTCTCATATCCTCAGTCACATCTAGATACTCCACAATTTCTATGTATTTCTGTGAGACTGTCTCTTATTGTCAAATTCCCACAAAGGAACAAAGAGGGAAATAAATAACATTTTAAAAAAAATGTCCGACTTCAATCAGTGATTATTGAATACATACATTTCACAAAAATTTCACAACAATAACTGTAACTATAAACGTAAAAATAGTTCACCATATTCTTCTTTAATTAATATTTAAATTGTAACTTTGATTAAGTGGCATAATTATTGAAAGTGGCATTGATTATTAGAAATTTATTATCTACACATTTGTAGCAGTAACTTTGTGTCACAGTAGAACCAAAGGGTGCAGAAATTCACAAATTCATGGGTTTTGTTTGTATTTTACACAAAGATTATCGGCACCTTCATCCACCACCTCTACAGTTCCTGAGTGTGATGTAACCTGGTCCTTGTGATCTACCTGGTCCTTGATTATTGTCCTATAACAACACACCCCTTGTGTTTTACTCCTTACTGAATTTGCCAATATGAAGAGTGTTTTCACAAAAATTCACCTGAGAACATCTTTTAATGTTCCAACTTTTATAGATTTAAATCACAGATTTGAGAAGTTTATGCGAAGAGGAGGTTTTTACATCTAGAGTAATTCATGTTTCACCCTCTAAGTTTCTCAGAAGTGTGAGAAGAAGACATCAGCCAGCTTTCTGTCAGTTGATTTAATGAGATTGTAGTGCTAAATTTTAAACTACAATTATATTTTAAATGTATACTTTTTAAATCATGTAAATTAACACTGACATCTATACATCATATTATAAATGAGTTATGATTTAGATTGATCATGACCAAATTTTCAGTCCTGCTCACTCAAGTTATTGTTCCTTGTCCCAGTGGGATTGACGTGTACATAATTGTAGGAAATGATAAACCTATATATAGTAAAATTAGTTTTGTTTTGATTTATATTGACATTGTAAAACAGGATTTATTCTTAAATATGTTATACAAAGAAAACTAATAACATTGATATTATTTAGATATTTTCATTGATTTCATTGAATCCTGAGGTTTTCTGATTGTCTTTTTTTCCGGCTTTGAATGTTTAAGCTCTCACTATGTTCACTATTACTTTACATGCACAAGAAAAGTGCTGCTATCTAACATGTGATGTGATGAACACAGGAAAGTGATGTACTTACTATTCATGGTGTATCATTTTTGTATTATTTGTTACGCAGTTAACCAGACGGCAAAATTCTACATATTTTATAAATAGTCTTTGAATCATGCAGTTGTGGTCGTTTCATATATAGGTCTGTAATAAGTGTAATAAGTACAATATATGACAATAATAGGATGTGCTGCTTTCTAAATAATATAGATAGAAGGAGAAAATCATAGTGATTGAGAGTAAGAAGCTGGAGACTATATAAATGTATACAATATCAGTTCAATCAGGTGTGTATGGAGTAGGGAAAATTCCAAATTGTTGAATAAAGTGAGCAGAGACTGCAAGTCCTCGTCTGTGAATGCGAATGAAAGAGGATGATGCTCAAGATTAAAATATAATATGAGAAATTTGCATGTATGTCTCTGTCTCCTACTGTACTTCTCCATGAACCTCATGCACTGGATCCAACAGAAACCAGAGAAAGATTCAGATTAATTTGAGGGAACTGGAAATAGATCAGATTTCAATCTAACCTTCACAGGAAGCGTTAATTACATCACGACACGTTCATATCATTATTAATAATAACAAACTAAATAATGCTGTTATAAAATAAGGTTCCAAATTACATATAGCAATAAATGTATGTAAATAAAGTTTCCTGTTCTAAATAACCAATAATTTCTGTAAGTTTTCTTATTATAAATTCACCTGAAAACACCTGATAGTGTATAAACTTACTCATTAACACCTGCCTTAAGCTTTTTATTGGTTCAAACATAAACTCAATCTGCAGTGATAGATATCTCTAAAAAATACAGACATGTTTAAAAGATGAGGAAGTTTTCTCATTTATCAGAATCAGAATCAGCTTTATTGCCACACATGTTTTCACATGCGAGGAATTTGTTTTAGTGCCAGAAGCTCCACAGTGTAACAGAATGGCATGTACAATATAGTATTATATAGTATTATATTTATATATAAATAAGAGCCATATCATTTTGACCCTAAGATAAGGAGTGTCTCTATGCAAATGTCCTTCTCTGTTATATATTTAAGCAACAAAGACCAAGAGCTTTAACTTCTGCTCCAACACACACCATGATCTCTACATCCCGACTGCTGCTGCTGCTGGCAACCGTACACTGTAAGTGTTTTTACATTTGACATGTAATACAGTTTTGGTTCCTTAAAGCTTTTTGCTTTTACATCATTAAAATAACTTTTCTTTAACAGGTGTTCACAGTGTTGAGCTGATACAGACCGGATCCACAGTATTAACTCCGGGTCAGTCACTGACTCTGACCTGTAAAGTGTCTGGATATTCAGTAACTGATAGCAGCTACTGTACGAACTGGATACGACAACCTGCAGGAAAAACTCTGGAATGGATCGGACAGATATGTGGTAGCGGTAACACTTACTACAGTGAGAAACTGAAAAGCAGGTTTCAGGCTTCCAGAGACACGTCCAGCAGCACAGTGACATTAACAGGACAGAACATGCAGACTGAAGACACAGCTGTGTATTACTGCGCTCGTAACCACAGTGAGATGAATAAACAACATCCCTGTACAAAAACTCCAAGAACACTGAAAAAAAATTCTCCGCCACCTGCATCTGATGAGATTTCCCCGACCACCAAACACATCCATTTTTATTTTCCATCACGCTTCATATATTCTGAAAGGAAATAATAAATGATTACAGACATTTGTAATACATATAATTTTACAATTTTACTAACAGACCAACAGTAAAGGTTTACTCGACCTTTGGTCCTTATCTGTATCCTGTATATTTGAACTTCAAACACATTCGAAATGATTGCACATTATGTTTTTCTTTAAGCTTTAAGGCCTGTGATGGTCGCTCTTTCTTTATTCACAAGATCTAACCAACAAGTTGAAAATCTAATGACTGACAGTGTGTCATAAATATGTTCTCCCGGGATTTTCATTAAAGTCATAAACACTAATGACACCATTCTTAAAAAGCCAAGACATTACAGCTCCAGACTGAATAATCCACACCATTTGATCAACCACATAGTAAGTAAATAGTACTGTAAGTAACTAATGTTTTGCTGTTGATAGAATGCACCTGAATAATGGCATAATTGTTGAACTGGTTCAACCTGAAGTCATGCTGGTTTCAGTCCCTGTAAGATCATTGGAAACTCACCCACTAGACAGTACTAACTGGATATGACAAAAAGGACATGAGCTGAAATTGATCAGCTGGTACTATAGATCCAGTGATACTGGCAGCAACGATTTACTAAAGAAAGAGATCCGTCCTCAGACACATCCAGCAACACTGTGATATTTCATGGGCAAAACTTTAAGACAGAAGATATAGCTGTCTATTACTGTGCTCTTAAATCACAGTGAGACAGATCAATGAAGACGCTGTACAAAAACATTCAGTATAGAAGACTGTTAGAGACAGAAACAGTGACTTTCTTCAATGTTTCACCTTCTTAGTTTCTCAGAAAAGATAGACGACAACACCAGCTAGCAGTCTGTAAGATGATTAGATGAGATTGTAGTGCTAAATTTTAAACTACAATTACATGTTTAATGTGTACTTTTCAAATCTACTGAATAAACGCTGTAATATCTACATCACATTATAATTGAATTATGATTTATATTGATAATGACCAGATTACTATCCTGCAGTCCAGAGAATCATTGTTCCTTGTCCAGTGGGATTGACTTATACATAATTGTAGGAAATGATAAATCTGTATATTGTGATTCCTTTCACCATTTCACTCTTTTTACTGGACTTCATAATGTTGAATTCTTTGTGTGTCCTCTGTAATGTGTAAGCTCTCAGAATCATCACTATTACTTTACAGGCATAAGAAAAGGGCTGCTATCTGAGAGCTGATCTGATGTACAATTGAAAGTGACGTACTTATTATTTATGAAGTATAATATTCACAGGGGGGCATGGTGGCTTAGTGGGTAGCACGTTCGCCTCACACCTCCAGGGTCGGGTTTGATTCCGGCCTCTGCCTTGTGTGTGTGGAGTTTGCATGTTCTCCCCGTGCCTCGGGGGTTTCCTCCGGGTACTCCGGTTTCCTCCCCCGGTCCAAAGACATGCATGGTAGGCATCTCTGGAAAATTGTCCGAAGTGTGCGAGTGTGTGAATGAATGAGAGTGTGTGAGTGCCCTGTGATGGGTTGGCACTCCGTCCAGGGTGTATCCTGCCTTGATGCCCGATGACGCCTAAGATAGGCACAGGCTCTCCGTGACACGAGAAGTTCGGATAAGCGGTAGAAAATGAGTGAGAGAGAGTGAGTAATATTCACAGACTGCAAATTTGTAAGTGTGTTTTTTAGAAAGTGTTCACCTTATGCAGTTGGTAGTGTCAAAAATATATTTGTCTGCAATAAGTAGAGGAGAATGTTCTTCTGGATATTACAGTGATCCACAGTGATGGACTAAAAAACACCAGATGTAATGAGTAAAGAGCAGTGATGAAGCTGACAGAATTAAACACACATTTTGTCTCACAGGAAGCTAGACATCAGTACAAAAACACAGACTTACTACAGTCACATGACAAACCCACATTTTCACAGTGTGACAGAGTGAAAACTATGGAAACAGTTTAAAATCAGAGGATGAAAGTCATTTACATACTAAATGTAACTTACAGATTCAGAGTTTAATAAATACAAACTAATTTAAACACCAGGGAACATTTTTCACTGTGATTATTGACACCTGTAGAAGACCAGCATAACAATATGCAAATGAATATGTAAAATGTTCCCCTTACAGCTACATATAGAGGAATATCAGCCACGGTCACTGTGGGCTTTGGAGAGTTTAGCACTGCTTTTAGTTATACGATGTTCCTTCCAGTTCTGCTGCTGCTGGCAGCTTCATCCTGTGAGTTTCACTTCACTAATGATCTCAGAGCTGCTAGTAAATTCCTGCAGTTATAACCTACTGTACATAGATTTTTGACTGGAATTGTGACATGTCTTTTTTTCAGATGTGGAATGTGCAGTAGAGCTCACTCAGGACACCTCAGTGATGTTAAAGCCTGGAGATTCTTTAATCCTCAGCTGTAAAGTATCCGGTTACTCACTTACTGATAACAGCTACGCCACAGCTTGGATTCGACATCCTGCAGGGAAAACTCTGGAATGGATAAACAACATTTGGGGGGGGGTGGAGACATGTATCATAAAGAGTCTCTAAAAAGCAAGTTCAGTATTTCTAAAGATGCCTCCAGCAGCACGGTGACACTGAGAGGACAGAACATGCAGACTGAAGACACAGCTGTGTATTACTGCGCTCGTGTAACACACAGTGACACAACAAGCTGCAGTGCTGCACAAAAACCTCATCACAATTCACTTCTTTAATTAAATAATAACTACATTTTACTGAGTTACTATTCCTTACATTCCAAACACTTCCTACATCACTTAAAATCTTCTCAAACAATTAGGAATATGTTGAAGTAATATGTGAACATTTAATTAGAAGATAAACAATCTGCAGTGGTTGATATGATTAAGATATGATTAAGATATGATTTCTGTTAAGATTAGGTTTAAGAGTAAGATTATTTTTCTGTAACAAAACCTCCCCAAGTGTTTTATTCCTTACTTTCTGTCACTGAGCTTTACTCCTTCTCAATACAGGAACAGGAGAAAGCCGTCTGTGTGAAATAAACCATCACCACGTAACCGTTCCTACATTTAGGTTTCCTAATGTGTTCCTTAGATGAGTGAGGTGTCTTCTAAAAATGATTCGATTTGGTTCCCTTTCTGATAGAGAAACATTCTGTTGTAGAGATTTACATAGTACCTTATCATCCACTCAGCTATCCAGTGAGCAGCATGTGGTTGTGAGTTGAACACCTCCATAGTGGTCATGGACGCTTCCTGGTGTAAAGACACCAATAAAAACTTACTGTATCTAGAAGTGAAAAGTCTGAAAGCTGAAGACACGGCAGTTTATTACTGTGCACGAGAGTCACATTGACACAAAAGACTCCAGAGCTGTACAAAAACTTACACGTCCTCATGAGCTGTAAATATTCCCTCAACAGGAAGCTGCACCCCAGAGACCTTTATTATAAACATCATCATCTATTCACACTCAGCACTAAGGTCTTCCTCTTTATTCCAATCTCTTCTAGCACTTATTAATATTAATAATAACCCACGTGTTATGTATCACATTAACATTATGGTGTCTTTACATATTTGACTGGAGGTAAATCAGCTCTAGGACAATGATTGTGATGACTAGTTGGGACTATATACTGTACTATTCATGCTTTTATTCCTCCTGATTGTGATGCCAGCTGCAGGAACACTACAGGTCGATGGTTCATTTCCTGAATTTAGAAACACAGAGTCTGTTCAGCAGCACAGAATCTGATGAGAGATCAAACTGAAATGTAGATGTTTACTGCAGCATCACTACTACAAACTCCTGGAATTAAAAATCACCTGTAGGGGGCAGCAGCTGCTTGTTTTCAAGAAGGATTCATGAAACTATGAAATCTAACAGCTGAAGTGTGTTTATGCAAATTCACCCTGTTATAATACAAAAACATCCTCTTGCTCACCCGAAGTTCAGATTCAGACATGTTCATATTCCGGTTCTTTAAATGACTCTGTAAATAAACTGCAGCTCATTTTCCCCGTCTGCGTCTGCAGGTTTTATGTGTTCAGGAGTCCAGAAGAGAACAAATGTCTGTGTTTTTATTAATAGAGAACAAAACTACTGGAATTAGAGGTGTAAGGATATATATACTGTAACTAATCATATAATCATTCAGTATCACGAGACAATAATCAGGGTAATGTATTCAGTCACTCGGTCATCATTAGGAAGTGTTTTATTGGGTCAGCGTGCAGGCTCCAGAGTCCATCCCAGTCCTTATTCACCTAAATGGACAATTAATGTAATGTACTGAGTAATGAATCCCTACATTCCAAACACACTGGTATATACTCACAATACAATAATTCCTCCAATAACGTTGATTCAATACACAACACAGAGAGAGGTCTTAGAGGAACAAAAGATGTCCACACATGCTACTGCATCCCATCACCCTGCCTAGAACATCATGCCTCTATGTCTTTAATTCCTTACTCTATGTTTCACTGAGTTCTTATGCTTCTGTTGGAACTTGTTTTAGATAAAGTTCTAGGTCTTAATTTCTTTTAGCAGAAATTAGAAATTATTGTCAATTCAGGACCAAGTTACTGTTGTTTGATGCCTTGTGAGAGCCGTCTGTGTGAACAAGACCATCTTTTATTGCACATTCAGCTTCAAAAGAAGACATGAGATCTAATGAGTAAAGAGCAGTGATGAAGCTGACAGCATGAAACACACCCAGAGTTTTACAGGAAGCTTTTTCTCCTCTCGTCTGTTCCTCTGTGGATGTTTTTATATCTCTAGTGGGTGTGTCATGCAAACCAAATCCTGTGTTTGAACCATTTATGCTGAAACATTCAGCCCAACAACATAGCAGCAGTTTGTGTTCATTTACAGCAGCAGGAATCATTTTAATTCTTTGAGATGGGACTAGGCAGAGTTTTGTGTTACTTTACTCTAGTAATCTTCATTCAATGTTAGTATTATTTGTTACATACTTAAAATATTTTTCATTCATTAATTTTTAATGTTAATTCCTACCTTTGAATATTCTTCTATTTCAGATTCCTGCAGTCAGACACTGATCGAGTCTGATCCAGTGATCATCAAACCTGATCAGTCTCATAAACTGACCTGCACAGCCTCTGGATTTACCTTTAGTAGCTATTACATGGCTTGGATCAGACAGGCACCTGGAAAAGGGCTGGAATGGGTTGCAATTATCCACGGCAGTGACATACGTTACTCCAGCGCTGTTAAGGGCCGCTTCACCATCTCCAGAGACAACAGTAAGCAGCAGGTGTATCTGCAGATGAACAACATGAGGACAGAAGACACTGCAGTTTATTACTGCGCCCGTCACACACAGTGATACTTCCCCTTAGACATCAGTACAAAAACACAGACTTATAGTCTGAGCTTCAATAACTGAAACAACTGAAGGAGGCAGCAGAGCTCAACAAATAAAGTGAAAAAAAGTGAATCCACAAACTGCATTCTGTATGAGACTCATTCAGTATCAGTCATTATCAGACAAATATCTACATTTTCTCGTCTTTTTCACTCTTTCCATAATGTGTGATTAGTTATTTGGGTTGTTAAACACAGGTTGTACAAATAAAAACACTATAATTTATGTAACTACATCCTCCTGTGGTTGTGAGGTTTCTCAGTAACATGACAAGATGTATTTTATAATGCTGTTATAAAGTAAGCTTCTAAATTAAACAGAAATATAAATGAATAGAAATAAAGTTTCCTGTTCTAGATGATTTAAAATGTCCGTAATTTTTCAATTCATAAATCACCTGAAAACACCTGATAAAATTACTCAATAACACCTGCCTTAATCTTCTTATTGGTTCAAACATAAGCTCAAGCTGCAGTGATAGATATCTCTAAAAAATACAGACATGTTTAAAAAGATGTGGAAGTTTTCTCATCTGCAGGAAGTTTTTCATTTATATTTATATACAAGAATCCATCCCATGTTGACCCTAAGATAAGGAGTGTCTCTATGCAAATGTCCTTCTCTGTTATAGATTTAAGCAACAAAGACCAAGAGCTTTAACTTCTGCTCCAACACACACCATGATCTCTACATCCCTACTGCTGCTGCTGCTGGCAGCCGTACACTGTAAGTGTTTTTACATTTGACATGTAATACAGTTTTGGTTCCTTAAAGCTTTTTGCTTTTACATCATTAAAATAACTTTTATTTAACAGGTGTTCACTGTGTTGAGCTGATCCAGACCGGATCCACAGTATTAACTCCTGGTCAGTCACTGACTCTGACCTGTAAAGTGTCTGGATATTCAGTAACTGATAGCAGCTATTGTACAGACTGGATACGACAACCTGCAGGAAAAACTCTGGAGTGGATCGGAGAGATATGTGGTGATGGTAACACTGACTACAGTGAGAAACTGAAAAGCAGGTTTCAGGTTTCCAGAGACACGTCCAGCAGCACAGTGAAATTAACAGGACAGAACATGCAGACTGAAGACACAGCTGTGTATTACTGCGCTCGTGATCCACACAGCGAGACAAATAAACAGCATCCCTGTACAAAAACTCCTCATTCAATGTGACACAAGAAACACTGTTAATAATCAATCAATAATCAATAATTGATGTATCCGAGTCTAAATAAACAACAATAGTTCCCTGTTCTACTGTAAATGAATAATAATTTCTGTTATTCACCTGAAAACACCTGATAATGTATAAATTTACTCATTAACACCTGCCTTAATCTTCTTATTGGTTCAAACATAAACTCAAGCTGCAGTGATAGATATCTCTAAAAAATACAGACATGTTTAAAAGATGAGGAGGTTTTCTCATTTATAATATGTATATGTTATATACTGTGGTGTAAAAATATGATGTTCCTGATTTTTTATTTCTTTTTTGCACGTTAATGTTTTAGACCATCAAACAAATGTAAATATTAGCCAAAGATAATTGATTTATAGAAAATAATTATCTTCAAGTTTGTAGCAGTAATTTCATGTCACAGTAGAGCAAAAGGTTGCAGAATTACACAATTTAATGGGTTTTGTTTGTACTATACACAATAAATTATCGGCACCTGCATCCACCGCCTCTACAATTCCTGACATCACACCACCTGGTCCTTGATTATTGTCCTATAACAACACACACGTGTTTTTTACTCCTTACTGAATGCTGATATGAAGAGTGTGTTCACTTCAGAGAAATTCACATGTGAACTACTCTTATTGTACCTAATATTATAGATTTAAAATCACAGATTAGAGTTGTTCATGAGATGAGGAGGTTTTTACATCTAGAGCAGGGGTCCCGTGGAGACCTTTTTGTCTACG